>NC_087071.1:22120374-22382045 GCF_963678635.1 Symsagittifera roscoffensis | reverse complement strand
TCTGACTAACCCAAACACTAAATAGGTTTGTTGCACAAAAAACAAACCGATTCACAATTAACCACTATGATCACGCTATTGCACGAAGATTGCACATTTTTAGAAGTCGACACAATTTCTAATATCCAACTATTTTGAAAGTTTTCATAAAATCTCAATATATATTTGTCATTAACTGCAGTAAAAAAAATATGATAATGTTTCATCAACAGCACTTCGCGACACCAAAACCTACGATTCTTTTTTAATAAAATTAATCATTTATCTCTAACTTTTATTTTCCTAACACCAAAAGAACGAGAATTACACTGCTCACATCAAATAAGGTTACGCACAAAACAAACTCACACATATACTTATTATAAAATTATCCAACACCACTATACAACTAATACATCATCACGAAACTCACAACATCGATTTAGAATTATTAACTCTAAGTATACTTCACCATTTTTCCTAAATTTCACATACTGTATAAAAGACACTAATATGCAAGGCATGATCTGAAATTACGACAAACTTACAAATTTATAAGACAAATTTATAAATTCTGCCAACTAACCAGAACTTTCAATGTTGATGAGTCTCGCCCACTAAATGTCCCCCACGAATATATACAGCCCGTCGAATTATAACCATAAACTTCATCACCTAATTCAAAACACACCGCATGAATTCTCATTAAAAACTGAAGAGCACAAGATCATCAAAATACTCGAACTTTTACGGCCTTTCTACAAACTAAGTACGTCATCCACTTGCCTGCTAAACTCCTAACATCATTGGAGAGAATTCACAATGTTTTCCCGAGTGGATTTTTTGCCAACGATGACCCTTAGTAAGTATAATTAGGTATATTTAACTAATAAATTCCAAACACAACTAACCATTCTATATAAGATTTTCACCTTTTCTTTACATTTCACCACTCACTCATCTAAAACGAACAAAAATAAATTAGGAATTCTAAACCCTTTTCTATAACTTTTAATTTCATTTTAACAATTGCAGTTTTTAATTAAAAGCAGTAAAATTTACCTTTAAATAGCGTTAAGTTCACAAATTTTTTCCTTAAAGCAGTAAAGTTTCCCTCTACACAGCGGTAATTTCATAGATTTAAAACCAAGGAAACAACCAAAACAAAAAAGAAAAAGACAAGTAAAAAAAATGAAACAAAAGATTAAACAAAAAAGAGACTCTGCATAAAGAGACTATAAAAATATAACCCACTCCTGGCCTCCCCAACCAGAGGGACATCCTGAGCATGCTCTATGGCTGCCCTAACCCACCGCAGTGCAACCACGCATTGTACCCCTACTCTATTTTTGCCAAGAGTTGCTCTAGTGTGAGCGACTCTTAAAAAACAACCATACTAAAGTGAAACGCTTTTTGCGATAACAATTAATAACAAATCATAATTAAAACTTAATTTGAAAAACTAAAAAAATTATATTTAAACCATAAATTCAGCATGTAAAGATTTCTTGGAGCCAAAGAAACGAGCAGCAAAGGAGATGACAACCAAACTACATTCCAACTCTGGAATGGCAAATCTATTCGATTTGCTGCCCAAAATCACTACGCTCAAAGTATTTAAAGTATGGACTCCACATCGCAGTAAAGGAAAACCATTGAAGCAGACCAATGGCCATCTCGATGTTGACTACATATACCGATTCTAGTCACTTGGCACTTCACACGGAAAAGTCAAACTTCACCCTGCACGTAGTCTCGCTCTAATCTTAACGAAATCGACACATCATTACATCGATCAGAAGTCTTGACACAATCACCCAAGACTACCGCCCAAGACAAGGCAAAACTGTTTGACGTCTCAAATTTTATCAGGTTTCCCATTAAAGCTATTTTCTTCAACGCTGGTATTTTCGTTTTTCAGTCTATTCCGAAACATAAAACGGTCTAGGTTTTTAAACCAGTTCTAAACTAGTATTTATAAACCAAATATATTTTTGATAGATTATCACTATAAAATATTTATAACTTATCAATCATATTCCATCTCTAACATTAAACATTATTTGTAAGTGCTGAAATTACTTGTATTTTCAGCAGCAGAACAATTTAAATAAAACAGTAGTATAGTAAAAGTGGCTAGGAAAATGAACACTTTTGACGCCCCCTTTTTTACCGTGAACCGTTGCACATACCACTTTTCACCCCCAAAGGGGTTAAAGCTCCTACTTTTTGGGCACATATATTTTAAGGAGGGATAAAATTGGTAATTTTCCAGCCATTTCATGGAAACGGGATTGGAATTAAGTTTTGGTTGGTGCATTTTTTCCCTTGATTTTGGAAAATACTGCGCGCGTTATGTAGTGAATTATTTTGTAGTCTTTATCACCACGTGTGGAATTAAATTGGATACTGTGATATTGGTAAGTTTATATTATTGTTGTTGTTTTAAATGCCCCCCTCACGGTTAGAGTTGGATATTTTACTTTTCGGTCAGAAGAACAATTTTGAGAAGCTTTATTTCCTGAATGAAAAGTACTATAAAGCGAATCAATTAGATCTATAATCAGAACTTAGTTAGTCAGAATCGTCTAAACTAAAAGCACTACGTAATCTTTTGAAATGTTTTTGTTGCCCTTTTCTAAAATGGTAATTGGAAATTAAGAAAAAATAGAAACTTACTGGAAGAAATAATGCTGTACAGTTTGGGCTTTAGTCCGACGTACTCTTGTATCATCTCCCCAGCAAACTCGTCCTTAAATTTGAGGGTAACCGGCAATTTCTCGTTGGAGTAGAGGGTGTGGGTGGCTGGTAGATTTAAAAAATCAAATCGATTTCGCAATTCATGGTTTTTCTCGAATTCATTGCAGAGATCTTTGCTGCGGATTTCATTCAGGAAAGAATCAGTTGCCGAATATAAAAGAGTTGCGTCGAAATTTTTCCTAAATATGTTGTAAGGGAATTGGAACATGTGGGAATTGGAACATCTTTTTTTCCTTGATAAATTTTGCAGTTCTTCGGGTTTGCGAACAAGATCTACAATTAGTCGATTCCTTTTCGATTCGCAGAATTTTTCAAACGCACTATTTTTAATTTGCTTGAAGAAATCTTGTTCAAACTTGGTAGTAGCTTTTTTTCAGAGCTCAGTAATTAATTGAACATATGGTGCAATAAATTTTTCTTGTCTAAACTGCAGAACTCGATTAACTTTCTCAATTTTCAAACCAAGTTTGACATAGAGCTGAAGTGTTAGGTAGTGTACAGTTTAGTTTTTCTTTGGGAAGAAGTTTTGTATGAGCTTTGGCGTGGTGCCAATTTATCCGAAAGATTCATTTTTTCAACATGTCTAATTGAAGCTCACTGAGCCACATTTTGGACACAATTTCTTTTGTTGAGGCGAGTGGGTAATCCGAAAGTGCATCGTGCAGATGATCTGGCTATAAAAGATCAACATCTAAAATGTATCCGATTTCGGATTCTCTGCTCGTGTTGAGCTTTTCGGTTATAGTTACTTGGTCAATAAACTCAAATGAGATTAAAGGAAGACGAAATTTATCCATAAGCCCGCCATATAAATTGTTCGCGTCTATCATTAAGAGGAAAGTGTTAGGCTGTTTAGGGTCGTAATTTTTCGTAAATTTATTGTTGGCAGAAACAAGTCTTTTCTCAAAAACACTGGCAATGCCTCCCCTGATCAGGTTTTCTGCCATATCCAAATGCTCTCTATCAGCCTTGTATGTTCGCGAAAATGCATCCGCTGAATTATTGCTAGCCGTGAAATTTTGAGCACAATCTAGCTTATATGTTTCATAACACACTCGTCTAAACTCTTCAAAAACGCATGAAAGAATCAAGGTATCAGTCGTTAGATACAAATCACTGTGTTCGCCCAAGATCTGAGAACCAAAATGAGTGTACACTAACCATGCATGTTGGTATTCTATTTCACTGTCACTATTAATACCTCCTTGCAGCTTGTTGGTCCACTTGTCCCGTGCAGTTAGACGATCTTCTGTGTATCTTGCATGGCTGTCAACATACGAGTAGGGGAAGTAACCTTTTTGTCGAATCAATGCTTTATCTTCTTCCGGTCGGGTAGCAAATTGGGGTTATTGAGGTATATGAATTTTTCCACGGGTAGATTCCAAGCCAGCTCATCTAGTGAGTTGTTCATAAATTTACAACTGTCCACAAAACGGATTTCGTCGTTGACATTAGGGACATTTCCTTTTTCGTTAGTGTACGATCTAATCCAGATTTCATTGTAAGTGAAACAAATTTTTCGTCATCGAGTGGAATGACCGAAAAGGTGTTTCTGCTTTTAATATCTTGCAGACTCTTCAGTACATGGTGCAAATCATAATTCTGCAGATTATGGGCAAAGACAGGGGTGAATTTTATGGTACTTCTCAGCAAGTTGCATCTGTTGTGAGCGCATCTCAGGAATGAACCATCGAAATTATTATGGTCCAATGCTTTCGCGTGCTTCCGAGGTAATTCGGGTATCTTCGAAATTTTCATTATTAAAGTCGGTGCATTCGAACAAAATTACTCATCGCGTCCACTCCTCGATGAAGTGAAAAAACGCCGGTTGTGGATTTCCAGCTTCCACAACTACAAGGCAAAAACTGCTGGGTTTGTGTTTTTCAATTACGGCTGTGCTCGAGCAAGTAGGGTTGTATCTCATTGTCTCGACCTCTCCAATACAGACTCCAAATCAAAGTAAACGCGAATGGGCTATAACGTCGGGCACCGATGTTTTTGAAGTGTACACTGCTCTAATTAACATTTGGCAAAGTAACGATTGCTGGTTCCGTCCCCAAGCAGAATAACTGGTGGCGCTGAAATCGCTCCACAGATGAACACCTGTGGAAGCAGTTTTGGCGCAGCACGTTTCTCGATCTGAGTTTTCTTTTTTGCATTTTTCTTACTAACTTGTTCAGGTCTTTTATCACGACGTAGTGGTGCATGCTTATCTCGTTTAAAAGCAGCAAATCCACATCTGATATTTTGACACTCTCAAGGGTAGAAGATTCTTTTCATTGTACCTAGAGAAAAATTTTGCATGACATTTTCATACTAATTTTCTTATGTGATCATAAAAACTCTTCAACGAGTTTGCAGCTAACCAGCTGTTCTGATGTGCTTAGATACATGTTCGCACCAATGGGAAAAACAGAATTGATTCAAACTGCAACTAACCTGAAGACATTCACTTGCACTTCATTGAGAATATCGAAGCGTCCAATAGCAGGTAGTCTAATTGGGTAGATAAAATCACCAGTTGGCTCGTGCGCTCTTTTCGTAGAAGCTCGCTTTCTCCGCTTCTTTACTCTGCATCGTACGAAGAGTAAGCGGGATTTTGTTCTGTCGATAACACTCAGCAACGAAGCAGTATTTGAAGCATCTATCGTCTTCATAATTGCGAATGTTTAACAAGAAGCGTTTGTGTTTCAGAAGGTCTGTTGGTAGTGGCAAGTACGATGAACCCCTGATCGGTACAGATTTCACCATTTTTAAGACAATCTTATCAATCCTGCGTATTCTCCATCTGTTACCACGAGACGCATATTAATGGACGGTAGACAATATTTGGTCTATGCAATCATAGAATTGGTCCTGGGTCCATCTTTGAATGTCTACAGTAAGCATTTTGCGATTTGCGAAGATGGTTTTTACTTCTTCTGTACCATCTGGTTTTTCTTTTTCAAGAGTTACTTCTGCCGACAATTGAGCTTTCTGAGGCTCATACATAGTATTGTGATGTATCAGTTCTTCGATATCGTCTCTCTTAGTCACGAATAGCGCTAGTAAGTCCACTTCATTTTCCATGGAAATTATATCGTATGTCTGGAATGCTCCATCAACAGCTGTCTCAACAGGCTGAATAGAAGTGAGGATTTCTCGACTCACATCCCATGCTGGCAGACCCTGTTCGTTTCGCGCGATCATTCTTGAACACATTTATGTCGTAGAGACAAATTCTTCTTTCTTGCGATTCATTGGTTGTTTTGTGGCGCTCTATCACATGTTCCTAAATGACACGAAGTGATTTATTCTCTAGTTCACGAAGACCACAGATGTAGTTGGTTTTGACAGGATCAATCTTGTGAACAGCCATTAGATGTTTTTTGAGGCTTCGCCGGTCGCTGAGTTTCTTTTGGCAGAGATTACAGGGTACAATTTTAAATGACCTTACGAGGTTGTTTGATGAGAAATTTGTAATTTCAGAAAACTAGGTTCAAATAAAGCAGATGCTGTTTTACAAGTCAAATGAGTTTGAGTGATTTCCCGTTTGTTTTACGACTGCTATTAAAACTGCTGAGATTTTCATCAATATTTTTTCTAGCATTTGCTTAATTGCCAAACTAGGAGTGGCTTCCTAGCCTAGAGATAATAATAAATTCGAGAAGGTGTACACAAATTGCACGCAGTTACATCAACGAAAACAACTTCAGCTCAATTGATAAACCTATAAACACTCTCATAAATCAAACAAATTTTCTAAATTAACCAAGAAGTTCCTAAACAAGTTTTCTAGCTTCAAACAAATCATCGGCACACACTTCAAAAGACCTCACCCGAGTAGACCTAAGCCCAGTACAGTGAAATGATAGCCTTGCACAGAATGTGGTTAATCAACAATTAAGCTGTAAACATAGCTCAGACTAGGAATGGAAGGGAGTGTGACTCCAAGGTGATCAATGAATGGTGTTATGAAAAATGTTAGGCGGTTTTTGGCGAAGAATTAGAATTTAAAAAAATCAAATACGATTAAATTGCAAAGTGTCGTGCGTTATGTTGTAATTGATAAGTTTGTTAGTTTTGATTAGTCGCTCAAGCTTAGTACAAAAGTTGTTGATTTTTGTTTTTTAAGCTATTAATGATCGTCATAGAAGTGATAGAGCATCATTTCACAATTTTATTGAAAATTAAAAAAAATTAAGAATTGTCTATGTCAAACTTCTAAAAATCCAATTTTTATTTTTGATTTTTTTTGTTTAAACTGAATTGATTCAGCGTAAATGTGCACTGATTCAGGTATCTGCTGGGTCCTTTACAGTGTTTCAGCTTTTGCTTTTAGTTGGTTTCCTCTGCAGGATGTTGGAGACCTGGAATCAGTGGATTTGCAGTCCTTTCAAAAACTACCAGAAATCTTTTGAAACGTGGCCGCCTAGACTCGAAAACGAGGCGTAGCTAACGAACCCGCTGAGTCTAAAAAATTGGTTTCATCCATTTCTGAGCACGTCCTCATAGTGAACGACACTTAGCCAACGGTGATTTTCAACGATTTTCGATTATCTCAAAAATTACATTTCAAAAAGCTTTGTATCAAGGCTCTGTGGGTTTCATCAGCCGTAGTACCAATATCGCAACAGTATGATACAAAGTTGCAGTTCACGAAATCTTTTTGACAGTTTTTGAAAAAAAAAATTTGGATACTTTTTCTGGTTTCGGATTTGATCAAAATAAACACCTACTACTGGTCAAAACCAGAGGATAATTTTGATACCACTATTTGTTTCCTAAACAAAGTTTTGAGATTCTTAAATTTTTTTTTAAACAAAACAATTTTAAAATTTATTTTTTTTGTTTAGTTTTATTCTTTCAAAGATTTCGAAAAAAAATGAAAAGTAAACTTTAAATTAGAAAACAAAATCAGAAACAGAACATAAACAAAGATTCAGCGACAATGATTTTTAAAGAAAACTTATCAAACTAAATAATAAACCTCCAAACTGGTGCACTCTCGGTGGAATCAAAGTTTTTTTTGACTTTTCAGAGATTCCTAAATTGCAGTTTGCGTTTTTTCGGCGCATAGCAAGCATTGATAGGTGGCGTCTCTGGTACTAAGGTTGGTGCAGTGGGACTTTGACTGTTGAAAGAAGTCTGCTGCTGTTGTTGAGTGGTTGAACAATCATCCGGTTTCTTTGGGGTTTTGGGTGTCTGCTGATCCTCATCTTTTTTTCCGTTGAATCTGGCAATTCAATCGATTCAAGGTTCCAGTAGGACTCTCGCTCTGCTAAATCTCTAATGGATCCTTCCTGATTTTCGTAGAAGGGTATCGATTGAAAATCGTAGTCAAACAGTATTTTTCTCGGCGAACGATCAAGGCAAGTAGGGTCTTGAATATCAGTGCAATCCAGCGCAGCATACGATTCAGTCAAACAACAACTCTCGTAGACCTGTTTTCTGTTTTGTATGGGGATACCGATTTCATCTACCAAGTAATTGGGTAACATAATGTGGTTTTTAGTGACCCATTCGTCAAATTCTCTGCTTCTTGGATCAAAATCGTTCATTGGACTTGCTTTTTAAAGAAGCGTTTTCCTTTCCTGCTGAACCACTACTTTAGAATCTCTGGTTTAAGTTTGGTATAATATAGCTCTTTCAAGAGAATTATTTGAATTGTTTGGCAGTGGAGTTACCATCGTTGAAGTTTTTGGTTTTCTGATTGTTTTTGATAGATTGAATAAAAATAGTGAATAGATCTAGTTCGAACTACAACTTTTAGTTTCTAATGCTGGTGGTCTAATGTTTAGCAAATTACCATGAATCTGGGTGTGTAAATTTTAATGTGGACACCTTGAATATTTATACTTCAAAGAATCAGCATGGCGCCTTTTTATTTTCACCATAGCACAAATTACCGAAATTTTACACTTCAACGAGAAAACATGCATGCCGCCAGGGTAAAAAATTTAAGACTTATGAGCTAAAACGGTAATTTATTAGACAGATTTGACATTTATAACTAACACCTTTATAAATTTCCAACTGCAAAAAAAAATAAAAAAAACATCCAATGATGCTTAAGGAATACCGTAAAAAAAAATCGCCCGAGTTTAGTTAATCCCAGGCTGAGTCAATAACTCATAATTTTTCTATCAGCTGATACGGTTGAATAAAAATACCGCTACCGAACTATGTACACGCTTGAAACTTCTACTGATTTTTTTGATGATTTTCGTGATGTTTCTTCAGAAGAAAAACGTATAGTCAGAGTTGGAACAAGAACATTTGAAAAAACAGGTACCTATATTACACTAATTTGTATAATAAAACTGACAAAGAGGTGTTCAAAATGTATCAAACAGTTACTCTGACGACAAAAAAGTATGATTGTTAAGCAGATAATTATTCAAAAGTGAAAAAATTGATCAAAGTGCCAACTGGTGAAAAATATTCAACTTCCACAACAGGAAACGATAAACCTCAAAAACGACGATACAAATCAAAACAATCGGTTTACTCCGAAAAAGACTGTAACAGTAAAAACGGAGAGGATGAAGAAGATTATTCTAACAAGAAATGTCGAGTGGCTTGAATGCATTGAAAAAATATCAAAAAAAAATCAGTTTTGCTTACAATTAATTATCATATTGGTTGAAGCAATGTATGAACAATCGCCGGAATATTTTAAACAATTTCGGAGAAGATTTAAATTTTTTTTTCTGAACAATGAACCCGACGTATCTGACCTTTCTTCTAATACAAACTTTGCATTTGCAGTACAGTCAAATCAGAAAGATTTTTGTTACCAATCTCTTGCCAATGGCCAGCCACATTACCACGTTCTTATAGAATTTGCGAAAAAATGCCTTGAAGCAGCTAACGAGATGATCTTAAAATCTTTTATTGTGCCTTGCCCTCTTTCCTCCTTTAAAAATTTGATTATGGGGTACAGCAAAAATCGTCTATCGGGACCACTGATAATTCGACTAACAACCTTGACACCGCCAGAGTTTCCTTGCGAAAACGATTGCAACAGATTTGTTTTTCATCACAGACTCGATCCATTCAAACTCAGACTGATCTAATTAATAATGTAACCATTGACCGTTTTATTGGAATATTGAATGGGGATAATGCTGCTGAATTTTTATAAATCAGTGACATTATTTTGAGTGGGTATGGTCATTAAGAGATTAATTCAAATACTTTGTTTGTTAAATTTCCAATGGAGAAACAATTCAATTTCAGAGAACTTTTTGTAGAACATGAGATAATTCTAGCGGTATGTGTTCTAGGAAACATGAAAAATGTTTTTTTTTAAATCAATCAAAAATCATTAAACAAGGCCATCAGTACCACAAAGTTATAACATCAAAAGATTACCAAAACGCATCATATCATGGTCGTTAACCTTGAAAGCTATAGAAATTAAGATGAAATTATAACATGAGCATTATATATACAATCAAGTCCACACAAGACCGAGTTAGCTGATTGGATTGGCTTATTCATCAGTATTTGGTTTCTCTCATGGATAGAACGTCTCATATTTTTGTATACATGTGGATTGTTGTGTAGGCTTTGTCCACGAGGATCTGCAAAAAGGATTGGACCACCAGCTCGAGCAAACAGTAACCAATGAGATCCTGGCTGGTTTGAGTTTGATGCGTTCACTATCTTGAAATTTTTGTCACTTTTCAATATTGTATTAAAGCGGGAAAAATGCCGCGAAATCGATGTTTCAAACGCTTGAATCAGTTAATAAGCTAAGTAATCTGCAAGTTGTCCATTTTTTTCGATTCAGTTCATTAGTGTGTTTTTAGCTATTTTTCTATCGGAACGCACGCAAACTGTTGATGCATGCTCTCCCATAAAAAGTAACTCTACATTTTCCCCAGCGCAGCATCAAACTTCAGTTCTACTGAAATGGTTCAATTGGTCAATTCAGGATGCATAAAGTCATGTGGAGCCTCTTGAGTAGATGTGAGATCAAATGCCTTAAAATAAAAATTGTGATAATTAGCCAAACTGATTCCACGACTATTGTTGAAAACAAAGTCTAGAGCTTCCAATGTGTTATAATATATTCTTTTGTTATCAGTCCTTGACACTGGAGTTCCTGCAATGGGTAGACTGTTTCGGTAAACAATGTTTTCATTCAGCCGAAACTTTTGATAATGAAACAGGTTTGTTCGGTTGGTTCTCAGGTATGCTGTATTCGAGCTCATTGCCAAAATCATTCGACGAACTGGCTCTTTGGCAAAAACGTCTTCTTGTCGCCAGCTTTGCACATCAGTTATGACCAAAAAAGTTCTTGTTAAAACTTCAATATAATTGTTTATTGCGGGTGCTTTTCACAAAGTTTTTTCTATCGATGATAGTACAAAATCAGTTACTGTCATTTTGCGCACATATAGGTTAGCCTCAGTGATTTGAACTTGGTAATGTTTATTAGGTTGCTAGGACATAATAAAAAAGGCATTAGGAGATCGTCTCAGAGAAATCTTATTGTAACACCGCTGATAAGATGTTTATCACATGATAAAAAGTCTAATGCAATTTTACCAAATAATCAGAACTCGTGATGCAGCTACGGTTCGCTTACGTTCCTCCCCCTTACGTTCCGCGACATCTTCAGCTCGCCCATCGGCGCCATCAATACCTGATGAATTATCTTCATAAAAATAACCTTGACAAGCAAGCCATGTTTTCTTTGCATCATTACTGTGTGAAAATTCGGTCTCAATGAAACTCTTATTGGCAAAGTTGGCATTAGTTGTTGAAATTTTTTCTCCATTCAGGGACATAGTTCATTCGGAAAATAAAAATGAAAGTATATTTTTAACCAAGTCTGTAGTGTCTCTTTGCGCTGCCACTGTAGCTTAAGTTCGCAGTGCATTACCATTAATTTGAACAATGCGTGCTACAATCTCCAAGCGAGTTTGTTGAAGATCGATAAAGTTGATTCTATCGCCTAGAGCTTCAAGTTCGAGCATAGGACCATCAGGTGAAGAATATGGACCAATTTTTTCAGTGAAAAAGTTTTTCAAATAAATCTAATGAGCTGTGAGTAGCTTCAGTTGGTAATAAATTAGAAATAATTTCGTACTTTGGTGAAAAAATTGGAGGGACTTCTCAGTGGAGTTCGTTTCTTTGGAATGATAATTTTTGGTTTTTCTTTTTGTTGTCGTCCTCTGTTTTCTGCTGCTCATACGGGACTTGCGTCCAGCTCCGACTTGTTTTTTGATTGTGTTTTTTCTGTGTTTCGGCGTTTTCTTCCTGGTTGCTATATCCATTATTTCGGGTGCTGCTTCAACCAGTAGTTCTTTTCCAATACGTTTTGCTGCTGGTACTATGAATTTCCGAGCTAACGGAAGTGATACTCGTCCAGTATCCATAGCCAGAGCCCCGAAGCCACTACCCCGCTGCCTTTAATTCCTGAGAAGTGTGGCATGGTCGCTTGATTAAGATAGTACGCCTCCATAATCTTAGTCAGAAAACTTTTGAAACTTTACAGTCAAAACAACTCATCCTCCTCCTCCCGCAAACGATAGAAGTCTACCGGTTTCTGTTCGTAGGTTTACTGCAATGCTCAGGATGTTATTCACGAGGAATTTTTGAAATCTAAATTACCAAAATTTTGCGACGATTTGGTTCAATGCTGCAAGCGTAACTGTTTTTCACACGTCGATTAGTATCAATGACTCTAAGCAACGGTGCTTTGATGTCATCCACAATCTGATAATGAATTATGTCAGAGTAGATAGACATCGTTTGGGTTCCAGCAGAGATATCAACAGGGTAGTCGGAGATGAGGTCTTGTGATGTTAAAGTGCTATGGATATGACTGGATTCTTTGTAGCCAATATGGTAGCCCATTCCATCTCTTATACTTTTGAAACCTAAAATACTAGGAATTTGTGGACTCTCAAAGGTAATGCCTTCCCAATAATGCATCCATATTGAAAGATGTTTGGTAATGGGGTCGATGCTATAACTGATATTATCAAGATCAATCTTCCGATTGACTTCGTTGAATATTTTCTCAATTTCGTCATAATCACCCTTTGTTATTTCACTTTTTCCTCCATCATTTGGTCTAGATAGTTGGTCTAGGATCTCTTTCTATCCTTTTCCAATACCTTGATTAGTTCAGGCTCATAAAACTTACCCTCTATTGGTTCCTTATCAGCGTCAATGAGGTTATAAGTTGATGGGTTTCTTGTTGGGATGTCAAAGGTTTCAAAAACTTCGTCAGTGAATGATTGTTTGTATTCTTTTCGAAAAGGAAGGTCAATATTTGCTATTCTAACAAAATCACCAACTTAGAGCTTTGGTCGGCGTACTAGTCTCTGCAATTGTTTCACTCTTAATGAAATGAGACGTGGAACGTCCTTTTTAGTAACTTCATTCGGGGCTAATTTGGTATCGCGGTTTGTTCTCGAGTTGATTGTGTTGAGAAAATCTTGGAGCTTATCGATGTATGAGTAGGTCCATTTGTCCTCCAAATACTCATAAATCAAACCCTTTAGTGATCGAATGTTTTCCTCCTTGTATGATTTTTTTTCTCCGAATGATTTTTTCTCTGTTGTATATATTTCGATGCCTTTTTCCTCACATAATATTTTGAATGACCCCTTGAACTCTGTGCCTTTATCTACCCAGATTTCTTGGCTGTTTTGTTTTTATCAATTGTTTGAAGGCTTCTGCAGTTGAGGTGGCATAGTTTGGTTTCAAGGTTTGTACACGTAGATAGCGCGACATGCAATCCACTGCAACCATAAGATATTTAGTGTTTTTGTTGTATCAACATATGCCTGGTCAATTGACCATATTTTGTCTATGTCATAAACTATCACTTTGAGGCGTAGTGTTTTGCAACGAACTATTCGATATTTTGTATATGCAGGCTCTGTATGTCGAAATTGTTTATCTTTATTTTGTGAAGTTTTTGATTCGTTTTTTAGATTCTGTACACTGCCAAACAATGCTGGACCTTTACTTGTAAATTTAGTTTTCAATAGTTTTCCTTCAGCTAGTGTAACCTTGTCATTTTTTGTTTTCGTCTTCGTCTTCTCTGTCGTTGCAGAATCTGAATACTTATCGGGCGTTTCGTACGATTCGGAGTCTTCTTCTTCTTCTGCTCCTTCTTCTCTTTTGAATTTTTGCGCTGCCCGTTCTCTTTCACTGTCTGCAACAGTTCCTCTGATTTTGCGTCGTTTAATGCTTTTTGAGCCGGAATTTGTTGACGATTTGGTGGGAGAAAGGAGGGCTGTAGGTGTTGATGGAGAATTTGTGGAACCACTGCTTCTTTGCTTCTGTTGAGCTCGTTCCGTATTCGTTGACTGAACCGCGTCTGTGGCATACTTGTTCATAACCAACTGTTCATCAAGTTTGAGTGACCTAAAAGTCAGTATAAAAGCAGGGTTGTGAAGTTTTTTTAGTTTGTTGTTGGATATCACACAAAAAAATTGATGCGGTTAGAATTTTATCAACGTAAATTTCTTCATTATCCTTACTTATTGTGACTCGCTCGACTTCTTAATAACTTTAAGAACTTTTTTCTTTCGCTTAAATTTGTGTACGTCCATGAACTGTAATCGTAACAGGATACGTTCAGAGGACAAATCCTCACTAACTTCAGCATTTTTTGTCATCTCGTTTCCTTCATCATCATCATCATCATCTTCAGTGAGAAGGAGAGCTTGTTTTTGTAGATTTTTTTCTGCTTCGGTAACGATAGTACGTTCAGGGGTTGGAGGTATGACTGGCGCATCAGTAGCTGATGTATTTGTTGTTGTTCATTCATTAAGGGGTCTCAAACGGTTCAAATAAGATAGTTGCAGCTTCTTATGTTTGATGGAATTGTCAAGCAAAATCTGTGTTGCATGCGGTCGATCTCTGATACACATATGCTTCGGAATTAGAACAATATCTTCTGCTGCCATTTCTATGCTGTCAGTTACTTGAAGCAGAAATAAAGTATATGTCTGATTAGATAAAATCCTTTTTTGCTCAGCACAATAGCTTGTTTTTTTCAGGAATAGTTTTTTTATTGATTAAAATTATGTATGTTTTTTCAAAATTATTGAAGTTTGGGATACTGACAGGCACATTACCGTTGACTACACTGAGCAAGCATTCACAAACAACTGATTTTGTTTGACTATTTGATGTTTTTTTTCTAAAGAAGCCTCGTAGTTGAGTTGGGTCCAACTGTACCATGTGAGGCAGAATAATAAAAACTTTCGTGTTTATTGGTGGTGAGTGTCACTTCTGCTTTATCTAATGGTAAATAGAAAATTTACGGACCAGATGGTATTTTGTCTGAACAATATCTGAGACAGTCTGAGGCTCGCGGATCTAAATCTATTAATAGATGTCCAAAGCTGTCCTTTGTAGCCAGTTCATATGATCGTCGTGAGAATTTAGGTGCATTAAGTTGCCTTCCGAGGTGATCAACTTGCTGAATATCACGAGCTGATTTGCATGTGAGATGTGTTCAAATCAATAGTTCGTGACCATCGGCTTTCTTTGGATAATTTATGTTTAACATAATAACATTTAAGCCCCTGTGTCTTCCTGCTAATGCTAGTTTAACGAATTCTTTATCATTGTATATTTCTTCGCATGAGTCATCAAACACTAACAGAATGTTTTCAATGATTTTCAAACGATCTAATCCATCAAATTTTACAAATTCGATTTGAATTCTGCGAGCGTTTAACTCGTTCATAACTACAGGTTGAACATCTTTATGAAAAAATATCACTCTTTCAAATTTGGGATAAAATTACCTTCCTGTCAAAAGCTTTAAAATCAACTCTGTTTTTCAGGATCCTGACGGTCCTACAACTGCCATAAACAGTCTTGTCGAAGTATCAATATTTTTATTCATATCCATGGGTTTGGTAGCACGTACCCAACTAAACTAGACAATATTGAAAATCAAACTGACATTTTTTTACAGCTTATTTACATCCAAGAATTTTAATAGATACAAAAAGTGAGTAAAATGAAAATTAAAATCATTTGAGACATAAAAACTACTTCTGATCTGGGGACCGTAACGTCATTACAAACTTCCAAGGTTTTTTTCGTTTTTTCTTTGATCACAGGCAAAATCGGTAACTATAGGTGCATCAGGCTCATCAATCGCTAATTCAGACATTCAGCTATTCAATTAAATTTTGCTCTATCTCGTTCTCTCTGACTCTCTATCTATAGCGCTCGTTTCCTAATGAGAAAGAAAAATGTGGTGTTTGTGTCATGAAATATGTATTATCATTACTTCTGAACAATAAAAAATCTCGTTTCGAGTATAAATTTTAGAGTTATTAGTTATGTCTTCGTCATTGTCATGCATTTCCACAACATATTTGATGGCACATGTTCATTTTTGCATGAAATACAACTTTCTTTACCGAGTTCTTTTTTACTATTTTCTGATTTCCTCAGTTAGGTCACTGCTGTGAAGATCCATTTGAATTCTGGGTTGACATTCTCTACCTGGGAAGACATACTCCTCGTTTGTTGGCTAACATTTTGATAATAATTGCGTCGTTGAAAATAGATGAATTAGTCAATCACTGGGAGAAAGTTTCTTTAGATATTCAATTCGTCTCCTGATAGAGTAATTTGTTCTTTCCGCTGCACAACTTGACCTCGGCATATTAAATTGTTCTGTTTTGGTCAACGTTATTTTGATATCACTCTCTGGTGTCATCAAGTTAAGAACACTAAATTTGAAGATAGGTACGTCTCCGCTTTTGCTAGTCTTTCGTTGCTGCTCATTTGTCAGCCAATCAAAGAAGACCTTGGTTTTTTTTTCAGGGCTCAGTGATTCCTGGAGTTATAATGATGCAAATGTCTATTGCAAGATGAATATTTCTTGAAATGTAAGTTTTCAATTCTCGGGCAACCTATTTCATCAAGATTCACAATTTCTCGATCCAAGTTTTTTGCAAGAAGTTCAGCCTTCTCACTTCCTTTGGCGTAAAATACAGCGTTAAGATTTCGCAAACAAAATTTGAATAATCTGATTTAGGTTTAAATATAAGTAATCTCTGCTTTCCCAGGAAATTCCGTGCAAGTGATTTGTTAACCAGTTTTTGTTCAGCTTTAGTTAGTGAGTTGAAAAGAACTGGAGGTAGAAAAATAAGAGAGTCGCTATATTCAGAAGTCGTAATGGCTAACTCTTTAACTATAAAGGACTACAAAGGTACTTTTTTTATAGCGAAATCCCTCCAAAATTGTCACGGTTATCGTTCGCTCAAAATTCTAATAATTGATAGAGTTCTGGTCTGGATAGTTTGACGAATAAACAGGAAGTAATACCGCTCAATTGACCAATCAGACTGCTGTTACACTTTCAGGGTAACATATAGCGGTAAGTGGGACTTGTGTTGTAAACTTCGTCAACAAAACCTGCAGCGTCATGTAAAATTGCATGCAGACGTAGTATTTTTGAATCTTTTAAATATTTGTTTAAGGCAGAGTCGTCTATGCCAATAAGACCTCCATATGGTCTAAGTTTAATGGCTACGTCATTAGTTAAATCATTTTCACAAGAAAAGAAAAACAGAGAACATGCAGCCAGAAATTAAATCAGAATTTTCCGGATACGTTTTTTTCACAGTCAAATAAATCTCATGAATGATTTCCAAGTCTGTTGAGGCAACTCTACGTTTTTCAAATTTCCTTTTTTCCAACATTCTTTGAGCCTGCTGAATTTCAAAACAGTGGAAGTAAGACTAACCTGTTTGATACCAACAGCTGATATCTACAACTCGGTGGTATACATTTAATTAGACCATCAGCCTTTTTCATATAATTTTAAGATTTTTGTTAACGCGAATTTTTAATCTGCGCTTTTTTTTCTTTCAATCAGCTTAGTGTCAAAGACGAAAAAGAAGTCAAATCAATTTTCAGGAGTAGCATTTGACAAATCAATCGTTTTGACAAGTTTTTGTTTCCAAATCACACTCAAAATTTCTAAACTGGTTGAAAATACCACGCAGCTAAAAGTACAATTTCTTCTGTCTCTGTTTTCCGGATAAGCGTATTTCAAACTCGGGGAAAAGTTAGGGAAAGTTTAACAATTATCACCTTCCGAAACATAGTGTTCCAAAAGTTTTTATTTGATTAACAATTTCATCTGATTTGAAATGTTAATTTGTTGTTTTAGATGCCATCATACGTAGAAACTGTGGTTTTCGGAGGGCAAACCCTCATAAATATCCCCATTGAAGAAATCCATGTACGCTAAAAGGCTGGGCCCGATCCTGAGGTCCTAGTGATGAAGGAGCTCTGGCTCAAACCGCGCCAGTGGGCCAAGTGGAAAACCCTTCCCCGCACTTTCGTCCCTGGGTGGCCCGAGTGGGAGTTCCTCACCGAGCAACTCAGGGACGTGGTCGCCCTCATCAGGGTTTGGATTGGGTACAGGGCTGCTGATCTGCTGGGGCTGATGGACAGCCCAGCAATGTCCATATATTCCCACGTCTTCTTATAAAGAAGAGGTTTTTTATCACATTTTATTTTTTAATCCCCTTCTTCAACATCCCCTTTTCTTATTTTATTTTATTTCGATCGATTCTGATATTGATTCCGACAACATCAACTCAACTTTCGGGTAATTCATTCTTATTTTGTACAAGTAGATCATTCATTTTTGCCTAAATAGAGGTGACGGCCGCCGCATTTGACGAATTTTCCTTTCTTCGAGATTCAGCAATAAAACATCTTGTGCTTTCCTATATACCATTTACTTTGGTTGCATTACGTTCAATTGATTGCATATAATAGGTATATAACGTCATTTTACAAGCCAATACCCCCAAACTTTAGAAGGGAAAACATGCACCAACCAAAAATTAATTCCAATCCCGTTTTCATAAAGTGGCTAGAAAATTACCCGTTTTTACCCCCCATAAAACATATGTTCCGAAAAAAATAGGAGCTTTAACCCCTTTGCGGGTTAAAAGTGGTAAGTGCAACGGCACACCGAAAAAAGGGGGGTTAAAAGTGGTCATTTTGCTAGCCACTTTTACTATACTACTTAAACTTTGAATACAGTTGTTCTCCTTCTGGATAAACTTCAAGAACTAACTCGCATAAACCGGTGTACACTCTATCTATTGCGACTAGGAGATATAAGAGTAAGATTAGGATCGGTATTAGACTATGAAGTTGCACAAATCTATCCGGCCGAAAATAAGATAGCGTGACGAGCAGACGGTGTACATTGTCTGAAATTAATCTATGAGTATAACCAATAGGTCATTTTTCAGTTTGTATTTTGAGCAAACGCTGATTCGGTTTTGAAACTGTTAAGTTCAATCCACAAATTCTGCAGACCTTAGATTTTGGTTTTGGCTGCGGATTCCGTGATTAAGGGCTAAGAGATGGGCTGCGGCATCCGTGATCAAAAAAGTGTTCAAAACTTCGGATTCCGTGACCAAATATGTCACATCGCGGAAAAAACTAAAGAATTTGCATCCGACCGGATACTTATTCTGTACTTATTCTCGCTTATGACCAGAGTTATTTTGGTATTTCATTGATCTCTGATTTTTAATAAATTTTTATTGTGTTTCATGTGGTTAATTTTCATAGCAAACATAGTGTTCAAAGAGACTTTGATTCTGAAGTTTTAAAAAAAATTGGTTTAGCTTCAATTTTCGAGCATATTCAGAACCTTATAAAAGTCACTCATTAATTGGCGGAGTGTATGTAATTGTAAACGGCATTTGCGTATTCACGCGTATTTTGTCATCGTGTTATATCAAGGTGGCATTTTTGCTCAAGTTTTGTGGTTGTCAGTTTAATTTTTTTTGCATGATTTCACCTAAATGAAACCAAGTGGAAAAGTTGAATTCAGAAATTCAAGGACGAGATAATGACGGTTCAAAGTCCATGAACAGTTCAAGAACAATGGTGTAATCAATAACATTAGGGTGAGAGATACATTTTCTTTCTTTCTCCATATTGTTTTCTTTCTCCAGATTACAGGGAGATCTAAACGGGTCCTGGGTCAGACCAATTTCGGGACGGGTTCGGGCCGACTTTCTTTTAATAGTCGGCCGCTTTTTAAACAACTTCTTCAAGAACAGTTGCTCTAGCTAAATCAACCAGCAGACAAATTGAAATCGATACTTCCGCTTGTAGACCACGATTTCCCTCAACTTCTGTATCGACTTCTTATCGAGGTGGTCCCAAATTCAGTTTATTTGAAAAAAAAGTTAGCCAATTTATTCGTGGCATTGACAGTCTTCATGAATTGCATACTGGCTTCCTTTAAAGCTGACAGGTTTTGAAGCGAACTCCTTTTTTATTCCGACTTTCGATACGAAAGTTACGAAATTTTTGTGCTCGGGGTGGCTTTTTTTTCTTCAGACAAGTTTCGACTTTTTAACTAGCCACTTATGACGGATTTTTTAATAACTTTCAAAAAACATCGACGTCTTGATCTCAGTTTTGAAAATATGTTTTCACCAGTCATCATTTTTTGCAAAGTTATTGATGTTTACGGATTGCCATTTTGGCTAGTTTAGGACAATCAACGCGCGATATATTTCGCGCTATTAGCGCGTGAGCGGAGATTAAATCCGTCTTAGAAATTGTTCGAAATTGGTTGAAGGAAGCTTATTTGCCATAATTGATTTGTTACAAGGAGCGAAATTTATCCTTTTGTACTTTAAATGGCCTGTGGGGGGATGATTTTTATAAAAAATTCCACTGACTAGAGGCTTTTAAGTCTGTTTTTAATTTTTTGCAATAATTAGAGATAACTAAACCATCTTTAAGAGTTTTTTAACTGCAATCACGGGACATTGAAATTGTAACTTTTTTTATTTAAGCGAGAAAACGAACGAAAACTTTTCTTCAAGTTTTTGCCATTTTCACTCCAACTATTTTAGAATAATATTTAAAGTTCGAAGTTTGCCTGACAACAATTTAATAGGGCCAAGCCGGGCCAAAAAACAGAAATCTTGTGTTGAAGGCGTGAATTAGCCATATATCAAAACTAGTTTTAGAATTGTTTTTTGCTGAGTAAGCATTCTCGTAAACATTGTAAGAAATTTGAATTTACGGGCTCAAATTACTTTTTGGGAGCTGTTGACCTGGATTTTTAAGCCGCCAAAGATATTTTGTCCGGCGTAACAAAACGGTCAACTTTTCACGATAAATTTTGCGCTGAAGATTGAAATAAGTCAGCAAAAGAACTGTTTTAGCAAACATTGTGAAAAAAAATGTACAATTTTTTCCAATGTATTTGTCGTCAAAACAGAAAAATTTGTTTCTCGACGCCAGATCGAATATCTCTTTCTTTTTTCTTATGAGTCAATTTTGCCGGCATAAAAATGAAGTCAAAATCAATTGCTAGTCTAAGAACTAAATTAAACCCTTAAATTTGAAACTCTTTATAATGATTGCGAAGATGCTTCTACAGCAAAAAAAAAGTTTCTATCACTTATAACTCTAAATGAAAATGAATCTGGCTATATAAACAGTCTTTAATTGAACGATGAGATACGCGTATGCGAATAACCGAAAAAAAATGGAGGAGTCCCCCATACGCGGAGGACTGAACGCGGGAAAGTTTTTCAATCAATTAGAACTCAGTGTACATAAATTGTCAGGAAACCAAATTATAATTTTAGCCAGTCTTGTCCAGTGTAAAGCAATAGTATTGGTTAAGTGTTTTTGCGCATCGGTCCTTCTCGCTTGAATTTAACCCCTGGAATGACACGTTATTTGATGTAATTTAACAAGGAAACAAATTTGAGTCAAATCATGCATGACTTTTGAAGTTTTAGAAGCCGCTTTGTATCAAAAAAAAACGACTACAAGTTGTAAATACATCACAGCAGAACACTTATGTGTCAGTTTTTGGTAACTCTGCATCGGATCAATTTGAAATCATCACTTGCCCAGTTTCCTATCAATATTGTTAAAAAAGAAAAGCATATTTCTTTAAGGCTCGGATTATTTGTGCTCGGGGTGGGTTATTTTTTTCTTTAGACAAACTTCGATTTTTTAACTAGCCATTTTTGACGGAATTTTTAAAAATCATTCGAAAGGTATTGTTGTCTTGAGCTTAAATTTGAAAAGATATTTCACCGGTGAAAGTTATGGGTTACATTTTTCGTAAACATTTTTTGTAAAGTTATGGGGGTTTAAAGATTGCCATTTTTGCCAATTCGGGACCATTAACGCGCAATATATTTTGCGCCAACAGCGCGTAAGCGGAGATTTAATCCGTCGTTCTAAATTGGTTGAAAGAAGCTGATTTGCCATAATTGATTTAATACAAGGAACGAAATCTATCCTTTTGTACTTTATATGGCGTGTGGGGATGATTTTGAAAAAAAAACTTCAAATTTTAGAGAAAAAAAATTTCATTTGATTCTTTGAAATTTTTAAATGTTATTACTGCTCCATAAACCTTGAAAGGCAGTCGGAACATTCAGCTTTTGCCCTGATACGAGCATTCTGGTTCGAGTTTGCAGATAAAATCTCCTCTTATCTATCAATAACTCATTTCCCATACCTGAATTTTCTGTTTTGTGCCAAACAACATCCGGCCAAAATTCATTTTGGGTCATTTCATTTTTTGCGCGCCAATATAGGGGTTTGGAGCGTTCTATACTCATAAACACTGGTGCAATTTGAAGAGCATTTACTGGCAACCTAAATACAGGGTGTGTTGAAAACGTTTCCATTATAAAACCTCTCTCGTTTCACAAAAATTTGCTTTTTTGAAGTGATTCTTTTTGCAGTAGGCAGTTAAATTTTGCCGAATTAAGATCAAATAAATCATTGAATTGCATTGTGTTTTTGTTCACGCATGTTTTTGTTATTTGATGAGTTCTTACTCCATTTTGTGCTGAACAACCTATTATAGTGCTGAAGTAAATCAACAAGAAAAAATGAACTAAAACAGAACTTGTAACCAAATTTTTATCAAGTTCATCTTCCTTTGGCCAACAAAAAGATGAGGACAACGCTTCGACTTTTACCAGCTTTTTTCTGTTTATTTTTTGCAAAATTTGGACCAAAAATCTCACCCTAAAGCCGGGTCAACTCACTCAGTCAAAACACGGGAGAATAACCACAATATTCCACAAAATTAGTTGTCCCGTCTAAAGGGTGTAATTTTGATTCAAAATTTCGCAGAAAACTTGCACTAGAAATTCCAAATATTTTTTTCGTCATCACTGTTTTTTGGTAAAATGTACCCGAACTTGAGAAATAAGTTTAAAAAATTTGTTTTATTTCAATTTTTCTTGTTGTTTCAGTTCAGCACAGGGTTGCTTGTTCAGCAAAAAGTGCAGTTAAAGTTAATTCAACCGCTAAAACCTGCGTGACCAAAAAACCACCCTACTCAATTAATTGTATCAACAAAATTCGGCAAATTTTTGCTGCCTACTGCAAAAAGAATCACTTCAAAAACCCCAGGATAAAATCCACCGGATGAAATCCTACCGTATATAATTCCCCAAGACTAAACCCCCATAGGAATAATCCCCCTTATTTTAATACCCCACATTTTAACTTAAATTTTCCCCCTTTGTTACTCAAAACAAATTAACTTCAATTTTACGCTTTATAATTGTTATGTTAACTATTGGTTCTGAATAAATTGCACGAGTTCGACAAAAAGAATCAAATTTTGCATCCGGAGGCAATTGTTTAATTGCTAATTGGGATATTAACATGAGTCTACGCAAAATGGCATCACACCTGTTAAGTTAAGGCTTTCGCTCGGACTTCCTGTTTTAACCTTCGATAAATTAACCAAAAATTATTGTAGAATTAAGTTCGAAATTTTAGTACTCCCCCAAATTCAGATTTTGACATGTAAAAGAGGATAGTTTTTTATGAATCAGGGTCTTCCTTTCACACAATCCCGCACCCCCACCTCAGTCGAGACGCGGGAATGTGATTTGTCCAATATGTCATATTTGAGGTTCGATCTCACGCCGAATGGCTCAACTTAATTTACTTTAGTTTGACTTACCGACTGTTCCAAGTGGCTTAATATTTTTGGTGATAGAAGCGCTCTTTTGTATCAAGAGAGTTGTATATTTCAAGTTTCTAAAAAGTCATGGAAAAATGGCGATGCATGCATGCCTTTTGTCTATATGGAAGTCACACTAAAGTAGCTTTGAATGAAAACTCCATTCAAAATGCCTTCAAAATATACTTTATCATTCCCTGGATGATAAATTAAAATATGGTGGATTTTGTCCTAGGGGGATTTAATCCTATGGGGTGTTTTATCCTGGAGAATTTCATCTTGGGGAATTTTGTCCTGGGGGATTATATTCATGGGGATTTAGTCCTAGACACCTTCAAAAGCAATAAATCGTGAAAAGGGAGAGGCTTTATTAAAAAAATTTGAAAAACCCATTAGTTTGCAAAAGCTCCATGCATCGTAACACATACATTTTGACTTCCGGTCGTTCAGATTGAGACTGCGTCTCCTAACAGCTTCGAAGCAGTTTTTTTTAAACATGTCGCAGCATCTTTGGACTCTGAGGCTATTGAAACCCATGAAGAACGTATTAAAAATACTTTTTAATTTCGGTTTTTGATTCTTTGAAACTTTGTTTATTCGAAAAATTTGTGTTCTTGTCAGCTTATTTTGAGCTAAGTTCATTGCGTTTCTTTTTTGTTCTTCTTGAGTACATAGACTTGGTGTCAAATCGAAGGTTGGTTGTTGTCGAATTGGCAATACCCTCTGTTTTTGTCTGCTTACTGGATTTTAATTTGTTCCAAACAAACTTTTGCAGAATTTTTTTGTTCGTTTTTCGAAAAAAAAATTAACAAACTTTACTCAAATTCTGAAAAACGTGCGGCATTATTGCTGTTTTCAGAGGTTATTGATAAAATTACTTAAGTAGAACGGTACTAGAAACCTTACATTATAGGCATGTAGGGGGTTGTGAAAAAGATTACGTTAATTTTCAGTAGAACATTTTGGGCTCATTCTTACTTTATCTTTCAGAAGGTATGAAAAAATTGTATATTGACGGACGGGAATAGAAAAAAAACTATTTAATTTTCAAATCATAGCAAAAACAAGTTTAAATTTACTTTTTGAGCTTATTTTTTCATTTTTGTTCAGACAGTAAGAAAAAATAAGTTGATTTTGTGAGGGAACATTCTAGACATCTCTGGACAATATCCCGGCTCCATGATTGGCCATTGTTATTTTCAAACAATCTCATACGTTTTTTCCTGAAGTTTGTTAAGTAATTACACAATTATATGTTATTTTGAAAACTTTGGACTCAAACTCAATTGTTAAATTCGACTTTTGTTTAACTGACAGTTTCACAGATTCCACGAACATCAGCAGCAGCCTTAGTTTTTTTTGGACTCCACTGACTATTGTGGTTTGCCATTTCAGTTTTTCTGTTTCGGATAAAATAAAAATGTTTCAATTATCCGCCTTCTTTTTGATGTTCTGCGTTTTTTCTCCACTGACTCTATCAATAAATAATCTATCTTTGATTAAAAACTGTATAAACGAAATCAATCTCGACAAAAAGCTAATTAAGCGAACAGAATTTAACGGAATGCAGAAAAATTGAGTAAACGAATTTTTGTGGGAACAAACATTACGAGGCCGAACTGTGCATTTTGTGCATTGTAAGCGGATTCCGCAACAAGGACGCTCCTTTTGTTCTTCTTTTGTTCTTTACTTTCCTTTGATCGTTCCGACAAAATTTACACATGTTTAAAGACTTGTCTCTGGAATCCAGGAACATACAGACACAAAATTGTGCACCTATCCAGTGCACAGTTTGGCCTCGTACTGAAAATGTTTTTTCGTCAAATTCTTTGTAATCAACTATCAGAATTTTGTGTGGGCTTCAAATGTGTTTAGATTCTCAGAACGGAGCAGTTGAATAATATAACTCTTCTACAGCGGGCTGTAAAGAATTTCCCACACTTTGCGCTACTTAAACCTTGGCGCAACTACAGATTTTTGATCGTTCTGGGGTACCTCACTAGCCGGAGAGGCCAACATGTTGCATTGATTTTAATAGTCACTCCATCTGGTTGGTCGTGACATGTCCTTGGCTGCAGTAATCTAATTGGACTCTCGTTATAACTAGGTTGTGAATAAATTTATAAATCGTGTTTCATGAACAAAAACGTCTATCTTGAGGTCATTTTCGATTACTTGTTCCAGTTACTTCATCGGCCAAGCGAGATATTTTTATGCGTAACGACCTTAAATCGTCAAATTCCTTTGATTTGGATTAGTTCCTCAAATCCCTCACCACGTGGCGCAGCCAGCAAAGGAGAAAGAACAACTCGAAATGAATGATTTCTGGGAACGGCGAACACAAAAGCCTCCACTGAAATGGGAGGAATGGAAGCAACAGGTGACACTGGCGATTATAGTCAAAACAAGTGTTGACTTGGAGGACCTTTTTCAAGAAAATCCATTTCAGTTGGTACTCCCAATCAAACCTACATAAGAAATAAAAGATGCCCATCACACTCAACATTCCGATTGGGAGCGATGGGTATGAAAAGCTAATTATATTGTGGAAAACGAATACCAGAGGCTTTAGAAGTCACAAATAGGAACAATCCTTTTAAAATAGTGAATAGACTGGTTAAATCATATGTCTTCTTTTCATTGGGAAAAGAGGCTGGTATGCAAATGTAGAAATAACAGATCAAAGAGTGAAGACTATGGGATTATGTGAAATGTTGACACATCCAACTTCCACAGAAAAATGGCATTTGATGTTTTCACTTTGCTAATCTAAAAAATGCGACACTTCGGTTAATAGCTCAAGTATGCAATATAGGAACCTCCGAAGAAAAGTGGTTATGAGACATAATCACCCTGAACTTGGCTAATAGCGACATCTAGAAAAAATTAATGCGGGAGGCCCTGAACCCGGCACAAATTTTAGAAGTGGCGATGAACCTAAAAAAAAAACAAGAAACTGTTTGGCAGAAAACACAGGGTAACAAAAGACAAATTTCAAGTAAATTACCTCATGAAGGAGGAGAAATTTCAATTATCAATAATAAACAAACTCCGAAGCAAACAAAGAATAAACAGTCTCCGAGAGTATATTAGACGAAGGTGAAGAGAACCTGTAAGGAAAGTGAACTGCAATGGTCTTGTAATCACAAATCGTCTTGCTCCGCAGTAGAAAAAGCCTGAAACATTTATTTTGGAAAAAAAAATAATTTTGCTAGGGTGTGCCGTGTCGATCTAAAAAATGATTGGACCACAGAAGGTCTTTTTAAAGGGAAACAGGATCCGAGTGAGTTTAATTGGCAACGAGTGGCCAGAATTGGACACGGAGTAGTTATCCTGAAACATCGAGTATCGAAAGGCCGTGATAGACCTGTAACGGTACAGAGATTCATCATGCGAAGAGTATATGATGTATGGTGGCTAAAGCATCGGACAACAAAAAAAGCTGGTGCAAAAACAGTAGTGTGGACATTTAAGTCCAAAATCAATAGCAGAAAACATGGTTGAAACACTTAACAAGTCCTTTTGGGGCCACAATGACCTTCCAATTCCACACAGGATTTTATGAGTTAACCGACATTCCATTCATCTTCCAAGAACCATTAGACAAAACTCTTCTAGGATTACGAGGTAAATATTGATTTTTGGATGACAACCTCATAGTCACTAGAAGCAACGCAGACATCATGTTTGATCGGTTAATTCATGTGTCAAATAGTTGAAATAGCAATTTTTCATTATTTTTAGAAATGTCAATTTATGAAAAAAAATTTCGAGAGGTTGAGATTTCACTTTAGCAGAGAAGAACCTAAAGCATCAAATAAAAAAAATCAACGCGACCACCAAAATGGCCAATCCTAAAATTCGTTCACAACCAAAGTCGTTAATGGGTTCGATGCAGCTTTTTTGAAGTTTTTTTACCAAGTATGGCACGAGACGTCAAAAATTTTACAAGACTGACCAACACACAAACAAACTTGAACTTTTGGAAACTAAAGTGAGCAAAAAAAATCGCAAAACCGCTATGACCAGAGTAAAGACACTTGGAATGTTTGCGATGCGTCAAAAGACGGAACAGTCCGGAAACTGGAACAAAAAAATAAAATCCGGATGGAATGCTGTTTTATGCTTCACCTTACTTGAACAATTGTGAACAAAAATACTTGACTAATGAGTTAGAATCACTCAGCGTAGTTTGTTCATTGGCACATTTTTGATATTATCTGCAAGGAAACAAAATACCGTAATCACTGATCATAGAGCATTATTCAGTATAGCAAAATCTCATCGGTTCAGTAAAACTTATTAATTAAAATTAACAAGATCGATTGATCGGTTGCTTCGAGTTGATTTTGATTTGGGCCAGCCATTAACAAACGACATACATTCATCGAAAGTACGCACGTGATTTGTTTATTCAATAGAAACACTTTGAGAACGTCCAGCTGTGATAATCGAATTGCAAAACTCATTCCAAAAGGTTATAAGACGACTAAAGTTCCTTAAAACGACGCCTAGTATAAAACGGAGCTACAGAAAATCGCAGCTATATCAAAAAGGAACCAAGAAACCTTATGTTCGAACAAAAGTTAAATCAACTGAACTTCGAATCCAGTCAGACTGTCCAACGAACAATGTGATTGCGGAATACGCAAATAAAACCCCAAAGGATCCAGAAAGAGATCACAATCGTTTTGCTATTACAATCAGACACGGAGTCCGATAAATCAGTGGAAGTTATTTTAACGGACAAGTTAGAAGCAAATTGGTGGCGCATATTCAGTGGATGAAGACAACAAACAGGTGCAAGACGATGGGTCAACTCTATCCCCAGCACTGTAGGGGCTACCACGTAGAAAAAGGAAATGTGTGTGTTTGTGTGTTGACGATCAGTTGTGATACATTCAGTCTTGAGAGATGGATGGTTTCCAGCTGCTCATCCGGGACAACTGGAGTTGATTGTTACATCCGTAAGGACATGATGGCCTCATAAACAGAAACATCATCAAAAAAGCTGAGAAATGCAAGCCCTGTTCCACAATTGATAAGAACTTCAAACCCTTAATTTCCACCTTCGAATGGAAACCGCTTAAATTACAACGGTTGAAAGGAACATTTACACGGTCAACATCAGAGGCACAAATCGCTCCCAGGTCTGAACAAACGACAAAGATCCCTGAAAGACCCATTGCAGGCAACATGGACCCAATGCAGGACACTTGGACCTGACTGACCGTGCACTCTGCGTTTCCAACACAAAACGCATGCCGTATCGACTTAAGAAAACGATTCGAGGAGACTTCACTGAGGAGATACAAATCATGGATTATAATTCCGCGTCCAATTACGGTACGACTCAAGATGATATCGAAGAAATCGACACTTTTTCAATCGGGAGTGAGGGAGCTCCTCAACCGGAAGCTGGCATGATGGAGAGCGGGCGGCTAAAATGCCTCAAGGAAGAAACAGAAAAATCTTAAATTTTGACCGAACAATTATTAAACTTGTTACTCTTCAAAAAAACTTTAAAATAGGGGGACTGAAGTACCTTGCAAGCCGGATAAGGCAACAAGTTACTTGTTTTATATTAGTCACCTAATCTGGATGGCCGAGACATCTCCTTGGCTGCAGTAATCAAAATTCATGCAATTATGCAATTCAATCTAAAGTGTCAACGCCAAATTAACTGGTAAGGATCGACCTGTTTTCTCAATTCGAAACTGTTCGCTTGTCTTTTGACCTAGGTTGTGAATAGGATTGTAAATTTTATGTTTATGAATCAACAACTGCTGTCTTGAATTCAATTTAGATTACTGGTTCTTGTTATTTTATCCGCCAATCGAGACGCTTATAAGTTTACTGACCTTATATCTTCGAATTGCGGAATTTAAAATTAGCTCCCTGGATTTTTCACCACACGCGCAATGGAAAATTCATCATAAAATTACTTTGCCTTAGTTAGGTTGGGACTCTCTGCGACTTCTGATGCAACTTTGCACGACTAATGTTGCGAGTTTGCACGAGTCAATTTGCGACTTTGTTCGACTCACGTTGCGAACCTCCGCGACTCATTTTTCGACCTTGTGCGACTCTTTCTGTAGACTTTGAGCGACTCTACGCACCCAAATTTAGCTGAGTTACTACTTTGAGGCTTTTCGGTCCCTAAATAGACATTTCCTCCACCCAATTTGGCCGCGCACTCCAGCCTGGGGAGCGCAGCGTTGTATTATCCTGTTCTTTAAAATCACAATAACAATTTTTTCTGTTATCAGTACAAATTCGGCAGAAAATACAGGTAATGAGAGCTTGGTCAATTGAAGATAATCAACTCACATCTAATGAATATCAAATTCCATTGGATTTGAAAGATGGCCACTTTTTCTCCACAGGTATTCACGATAGATTGTATTTTTCTCGTTATGATTATCCTACTTAAGAAATCATTTATTGGAATTTGAATGAATATAAGACATTGGTCAAAACCTTATCTCCAGTAATCCGATTTCAGCTTGCATACTATTCCTGGGTTGCTTCTCAATGTACTGAAGATACATCAAAATGATCAATATTTTTGATCGCGTACTTAAAAAATTACTATGTCATTTAGCGAATTTGTAGCTATTTTTTTCATTAGCAACAATTATGAATAATATCTTTTTTTCTACTTTTATCTTGAATCATTTTCATCATTTCACTGATTAAAAAATCCATTGTTGGTGATTTTTATAACAGTTTTTTTGCGGTAAAAGGAGGAAACAAAAGTTTTGCAGCACGACCATATGAAACTCAATCAGGAACCCGACAATTTAATTTAATTAACAATTTTAACAGCTCAATCAGCACTAATTTATGATAATTTGGTGCGTCGGAATTGAAGCTAACATTTTTTCATAACACCAGCAATTGTTTTCAGAAAGTTGTCCGAATTGAGTCTTTGCGGTATTTCCAGAGTGTTTGTAAGAGTGCAAGAATGATGTTGCTTTTTGAGCTACGCAATTAGGAAATGTAGAAATCAAGGAACCAAAAACTTTCAGATTCAAAAGGCAAATTCATGGAAAACCGCTAGCTATAAATTGAAGTTTTTCAAGAGAAAAAGAACGGACCCGGTGAAAATTTTTTAAGTTTGAACTTTGGTCGTGAAAATCTCCTGAAAAATGATATTAGAAAAAATAATTCATTCCAGATCAAGGGCAAGTTTTGAAAATGTATTATGCAATAATGCGTTGTCCCAGTAGCGGATTATGATTGGGGGGCGGACGCCCCTCCTTCAGTGATTCGGCCCCCTGCCGACTCAAAGGGTCCCCCTTTGTACTATTTTCAGATATCCAATTTTGGCTGACTGACACTAAAATTTTCTGAAGGCGCCTTTGGCGCTGACAATGGCAATACGTTTTGGTGATTAAGATTCCAATTTCAGATCGTAGTTTAGTTGTTTCTTTTAAATGATTTCTTTTTGATTTTTGAGTTTTGAGTCTTTCAGTTTTTACTAATTTGGCGGCATATTCATGTCGAAAATGTGGCAAAATTAGGTTCGGCAAAGAATAAAGTTCAAATGTCGAAGACATAGCCGGGCCCATTTGCAAGTTGCAAATTAGAAAATTGTTCGTTGAAGCTGATGGTACGTCGTCGTTGATTGTAATGGTCATCTAGTTGTTAGCTGTCGATGATCATGTTGGTCATCTAGTTGTTACTGTGGTCCAATACTCGCGAGAGTTTGACTGCTGGTCGGTGTAGAATCCCCCTGCTAGTTTTAATTTCGCAGGAGCGAACGGTTCCGTCTGCACCTGGGAAAGTACGAAGTACCCGTCCCAGGGGCCAAAGACCTCGAGGCGTTAGGTCTTCCAGTATCCATACAAGGTCTCCTTGCTGAAGATTTTCCACTTGCTTTGTCCATTTCGTTCGGGTCGTCAAGGTTGGCAAGTAGTCTTTGAGTTATCTGTTGACTCAAGGCTTGAGCTTGTTTCCAAGTTCTCTTGTCCGTTTTGTGGCGAGGGAGAAACAATCCAGGAGGCAAATTGTTTGTTGGTCGTCCTAGCAGAAGGTGATTGGGTGTAAGGGGCTCGTCGTCGTTTGGGTCTGATGAGACGTGGGTTAGCGGGCGAGAGTTCATCATAGCTTCAACCTCGCACGTGAAGGTTGACAGAGTTTCGTCGTCCGGTGTCCGTGTTCCAATGACTTTGTAGAAGGCAATCTTAAATGTTTTTATGAGGCGTTCCCATGATCCACCAAAGTGAGGAGCTGCAGGTGGGTTGAACTTCCAGGTTATTCCAAGTAATTGGCATTGATTTTTGAAGTCGTTGCTGCGTTGAATCTCAGAAAGGCTTTCCTGTAATTCCTTGTCAGCTGCAACGAAGGCTTTTCCGTTGTCAGAGAAGATGATCCTGGGTTTACCGCGTCTAGCGATGAAACGGCGTATGGCTTGTAGAGTTGAGTTTGTGTCGATTTGCTGGCATATTTCTCAATGAACTGCTCGCGTGACGAGGCAGGTGAAGAAGAGAACGTATCGCTTACTGTACTCGTCGTTGTTCCGCGTGGCAAAGGGTCCAAAGAAGTCAATTCCTGTTGAGTAGAAGTGGTAACTGTTTTCCGATAAAGGGAGTCGTTGTAGGGGTAGATCTGCCATCAGAGGCTTCACTGGTTCCTGTCGAAGGCGTCGGCAATGTATGCATTGTCGAATAGTTTTCTTCAGATGCTTGCGTGATCTTATGATCCAAAAGTCCTGCTGAAGAATGCTTCGGGTGTGTTCCATTCCACAATGGGAATATTTTTGTGTGTTTGCTTCATGAAGAGTTGTATTGGGTAGTTTTCTGCGTTCAAAATGACTGGATGTCGGCTGCAAAGTAAACGCGGGGCTTTCTGTAGTCGTCCTTTGGCACGTAAGTTTCCGTGATTGTCGATGAAAGGGCAAAGAAGTTGTAGAGGGCTGCGGGGTGGAATGTCAGATTTCTTTGTCAGGCATGCTATTTCCTTGGGGAATGATTGATTCTGTGAGTGTTTAATGATCCATGCGAATCCTAAGGTGAGGTGTTGAAGTGAGAGGCTCTGGCGTGTCTTCCTTTTGATCTTTTCTGCGAAGAGAAGAACATATGAAGTACCTTTGAGTGCTCATGTCCAAGTGCTAAATCGGTTGAAGTCGATTACTGATGTTGGCGGTTGTGGGTCGTTGTCTGTCAGATGAATATCGGCTGTAGGTTGTGTTGGGGGGTAATTAGGCCAATCTGATGATGGTCTTAACAAGAAGTCTGGTCCTTTGATCCATCGTGAATCGGTAGTCATGTCACATGCTTTGTAACCACGTGTTCCGTCGTCTGCAGGGTTGTCTTTGCTGGGCACGTATCTCCATTCCAGTGAAGATGTTGAGTCCATGATGAAATTCAGGCGGTTGGCAATGAAGATCCGGTCTCATTGACTTGGCGAGTTTATCCAATGAAGAACTGTTGTACTATCTGTCCATAGTGTCGTACTGTCGATTCGTATGTCATGTTGTTCTTTGATGAAACGAGACAGTTTAGCTCCGTTGGTGGCGACTTGAAGCTCGAGATTTGGAATTGTCATTCTGCTGTTGGGTGCTACTCGGGCTTTTCCAATGACGAACTTGAGTTCCGTTGTGTCGTCGTCGTATCTGATTCTAAGGTAAGCAACTGATGCTAAGGCAAGTTCGGAGGCGTCGCTGAATACATGGAGTTGGGTTTTCAGTATCTTCGTTTCTGGTTTGAAGTAAATCCGGGGCAGGCAGATGTCGTTGAATTGGCTTCGCTTGTCTATCCAATCGTTGAGGTCTGTTAAATGCTCCATGTTTAGAGGTTTGTCCCATTGAGGTCCATTACTCCAGGCAAGTTGAAGTGACTGTCGTAGTCGAATTGTCAGTGGCATCGTAATTCCAAGCGGGTCAAAGATTGAAGAAGCAAACTTCAATAGTTTGCGCTGCGTTAAGTCCTTCTTGTCAATGGCGTGAAACTTCTTTGCTTCCAAAAGAAAGACGTCCGTGTCTGGTTTCCATTTCACTCCAAGAACTCTTTCGAGGGGTCGTTCCCTCTTGGTGAGGCTGTCGCTGTTTTCCAAGGGGTTCTCGTTGACTGTTGTGAGGATTTTTTGAGAGTTTGAGGTCCATTTTGTGAGGTTGAAACCTCCAAGGCTGAACATCTTTTGAAGGTCGTTCATTAACTGTGTCGTTTCGTCGTTGTTGAAACGGCTTTGTATAGGTCGTCCATGTATATGTTGCGTTTTGTGATTTGCTGCAAGGCTGGATATTTGTCGGCATTGTCCTTCGCACATTGTCGAGTGGCGTAGCAGGCAACACATGGTGATTCGGTAGCTCCGAAGATGTGGCGGGTGTATTGGAAGGTTGCGGGTTGGCCCGTGTTGTCCTTCCACAGAAATCGCAAATACGGCTGGTCCTCTGGGCTCACAAAGACCTGCATGAACATTGCTTCAATGTCGGCAGAAATAGCGATTTGGTCCTCGCGAAATCGCATAACGATTTCAGTAAGGTTTTTGAGGAGGTCTGGTCCAGTTAGTAGGTTGCTGTTGAGTGATACTCCTTTGTAGATGCTCGATGCATTAAGGACTCGGCGTACCTTGCCAGGTTTATTGATGTTTGTCACTGGATGATGAGGAAGGTACCAATTTCCTGTTGAGTCTTCATGGGAATCATCAACTTTGACTATGAAACCTTTCTGCAAGTCGGTGTCGATGGTCTCCTGATATTTCTGTGCCATCTCGGTGTTTCTCTTCAGTCGTTGGAGAAGGCTGTCGAGCTGCTTCTTGGCAAGCCATCTATTGTTTGGCAGTTGTTGTCCACGTTTCCAAAGCATTCCAACTTCGTAGTGTCCATTGGGCAAGCGGGTTGTTGAAGATTCCAAGATGCGGAGAGCTTCCTTGTCGTCTGTTGAGAGGCTGCGTTGGTTAGTTGAAATCCCTTCGGCATCCATTTTTATCCATTCAGCTACGTGGCGAAACAGTGTATCGTCTGTCGTGAAGTTGATTGTGTTGGTGTCGTTGGGTGTCGCTGCATTGTCTCGTCCACAGAGAGAGTGGCGTTTTCCATCCAATAGGCACATTTTGTTTTGAATGGCTTACTTCTGAAGGTGTCACGAGTTCGGCGAAATCGCATCCAATGATGATTCCGATTTCTTTCGAGGGCAGTGTGGCTATCCGAATGTGTTGAAGTGGCTCGTTCCTTTGGCAGATAGAGTTGACGAGTTCAGGGTTGAATTGGGAAAGGTTCCAATCCATTATGACGTCGATGTCATTTAGTTGAAATGGCTGCTTTTGCTGGTTGTAGGGTCCAATCGCGATCGTCATCTTTGTAGAAGCTGTGTCTGATGATGTCAGTGCTTGGTTTAGCTGAATGGTGTCGTCTAATTGCAGATCTGGTTTGAGTTGGAGGGCGATTGATGATTTAAGCAATGTCAGTTTGCTTCCACAATCAAGCATTGCATAGGCATGAACTCTATGTTTGCCATGAGAGATCGTTATTGGCAGGGTCGGAATGTGGCGAGTCGATTTCCTTCTGCTTATGCTGGTGCTGCAGTTGGTGGTGTCGTCATGTTGTCTGGAGATCCGGTTGGCTGTCTCCCTCTGTGTCGTCGAGTTGTAGGTGCTGCTGTTGTGCAGAAGTGTTAGGTGTTTCTTACTGCATCCGTTCGTCCGGCAGGTTTGCGTTGATTGACAGTCGGCGAACTTGTAGGGGCTGAGGCAGTTGAAACATAGTTGTAGGTCCCTAGCATGCTGTAATCTGTCCTTTGGGATCATTGCGATGAAGTGTTGGCATTTTCCAAGGTACTGGCAATTGCGTTTCTCCGGGCAAAAATCTCGTCGTTGATCCTTTTGTCCAGATTTATGTTACTGCTGGCTGCGTTGCTGCTTCCGGTTGTTCTGATTGGCGCGGTGATCCGATGGTCCATGTTGGTGGGTGTGACCGTTGGATGATGATCCTTGAGTGTTGCTGCTGTTGTAGTTGTTGCTGCTGCTGCTGTTTCTGGTGTTGTTGTTGTTGCTGTTGCTCGGCAAATCGCTGCATGCTTCAGCGTAGTTGTTGAACCAATTGGTGAGGTCGATGAGTGATGGTTGTCTGATGTTGCATTGCAGATTGTATCTATTCCATTCTAATCGGCAAGGGGTAGGCAGTTTTGACAAAACTGTTTGGACATTTGTCGTAGAGTGTAGATCGTGCTGGAATCCAAGTGTCGTGAATGTATCGACCATTTTCTGTAGGAAGTTGGCGAGGTCCTTGTAGCTTCTGGTATGTCGTAGATTGGGGCCGCTGATGGCGTCGAGTCGTCGAAGGAAGGATATAACTATCTTCGTCGGGTTACCAAAGTCGTTTTCCAGTCGCTGAAGGGCTGCGTCATACATTGCTCCATTGCATCCATATCCTCGGATGAGAGATTTGGCATCTCCAGATACAAGTTTCTGCAGATGTGTCATCTTTTCCGAGTTTGTCATGTCGGTGCTGTTGATGGTTGCGTTGAACAGTCCTATCCAATCTAACCATTATTCAGGTTCTCCGTCGAATATGAATGGTTTGACAATGGGCACTGATTTCCTGAATGTCTTCGAGATCGTTTGATGATGGCTGTCGTCTGTCGGTGCTGTTCCAAGGTTGGTCGGAATCGGAAAATAAGTCGGCTGGTTCTGATGTGCTGCATGTTGATGTGCTGCATGTTGATGGACTGCATGTTGATGAGGGGGAGGTCGGTTGATATTTGGGTGAGTTGTTCCTGTTGGTCCCCTGCAGCCTGCATGAGCGAAGGCTGTTGTTGATGATGTCGGCATGTTCGTAGGGTTGTATGCTGTCGTAGTTCCCAGAAATCCTTCCTGGTACGATCGTATGGCAGGTTGTGTACATTGGTGAGTCAGGGTCGGCTGGCTGGAGGTCCAATTTGTTGCTGTTCGTTGATCTCCTTGGTTTGTTGGCAGTAGTGCTGGTTGTGCTGGTATCGGTACTCCGTTGATGTTTGTGATACCCTTAGCTGTCGTTTGGTGTCCCCTGAACACGTTGGTGGGGGGATGATTGGTTGAATTCTGATTTCCAATCGTCAAGATGGGTCTAAAGGCGCTATTCGGACTATGTGTCCTCTGTTGTTGGCTTGAAGGCTGGTTCTGTTGTTGGCTTGAAGGCTGGTTCTGTTGTTGGCTTGAAGGCCGGTGTAGTCCATGTGGGGGGCTAGCTGTCTGGGGAGCAAGAATTGGGTGTGTGATTTGCTGTCCAATCATTTGACTCTGAGCTGCTTTTGAAGTTGCTGTTGGAAGAAATATTGGCGCTGAAACATTTCTTTGTCGGGTTGCTGGTGCGTTCATCTGCTGATTGAAAACTTGGATTTGAGTTCCAGGGTTGGAGTGCGGTGATGTTTCATGAAGTTGAGCTTCTGAGTTTGGTCTTTGTCCCACTGTTGCTGTCAATTGCTGATTGTCGATTTGGAGTTGAGTTCCATTGTTCAATTCTATAGTCGTTCGTTGAAGTTGAGCTTCTGTGTGGTTCGGCTGAAGGTTTGAACTTTGTGACAAGTCGGCGTTCGACTGCTGCAATGAGAGGTTTGACTGAGGATGGAGGTGAGTTCCATGGGCAGTTTGAGTTCCAAGAGTTTCTGTTTGTTGTTGATGAATGCGATGATCCAAGGTATTGGCGTCGCTGTTAGATCCGGGGCGAAGTAGGAGTCCTGAATTGTCCTGGGCGGAAATTGATCTGTAGTTTGAAGTAGCGTTTAAGATTGCTGGCAATCCAGAAAATTGTGGCAAATCGTTCGGGGTGTTCTGGTTCATGGTGACGTTTTGTGTAGTGGTACTACGGGTTAAACTTTCCGTTTGGCGTCGAAGGGGAAGTTTTTTCCAAGGCTTGTCGTATTATTGAAGGCGTCGAGACGTTGCTGGCTACTCGTGATGAGTTTAAAGAAGACGTGGCAGTGTTTTTGAGGGTACGCTCGTATCGTTTTGATCGTAGTTGGATCGTTCGGTACAAAACTTTCAAAGTTTTCAATCGTTCAATGATTGAGTCTTGCTGGTCCGTTCCGGTGCGTATTATCTTGACAACTTCGTTATTGGCATCGTCGAGCAAGCTCTTCAATTCCGTTAAGAAATCGTTTATGATCTGTACTTCGTCGGAATCGCTTATGGCTTGGTTAATTGCTTTTGCTAAAATTTCTACGTCTGTTTCTATGACTTTAAAAACAGCATCATAGGTTGAATTCATTTTTAATTGACTATGTCTCCTAAACTTAATTCACGTTTTGACGTGTCAGACAAAATGTAAAATGGCCAATATGTAATTCCTTTGATTACATGGAACCCTCGCAATTGTATTGTAACAAAAAAAATGACTTTGAATTTTTTTTTCTTTGGAACTTACAATCCAAAAAAAGAAAAAAAAATAAACAATATGATTGGTTAGTATAAGGATGAGTTCGTTGATTTTTCAAACAAAAAAAACCTTGGTTTCGGTTTCTTTTTTTAAAAAACTATTGTGCGCCAATGACAATGGCAATACGTTTTGGATGATTAAGATTCCAATTTCAGATCGTAGTTTAGTTGTTTCTTTTAAATGATTTCTTTTTGATTTTTGAGTTTTGAGTCTTTCAGTTTACTAATTTGGCGGCATATTCAAGTCGAAAATGTGGCAAAATTAGGTTCGGCATAGAATAAAATTCAAAGGTCGTAGACAGGCGCCAATCTATACTAATTTTGAGGGGGCAGCGCGCGCCGAAAAAACGCGATTTTTGGTCGAAATTTTCCAAAAAGTGCCCCTAAAAACGCCTTTTTTGGCCTTCTCTCGCCGACACACTTTTCAATTTTTTTTGAAAAGCTCCCCCCCCTTGAGAAATTCCTACATCCACGCCTGCGTTGTCCATAATTAGCAATGGAAAAATCAGAATTTTGAAAAATCGGCGTTGCTGAAAAACCGATAATTGCACTTCTAGCTGTTGAAAACACATGCTTAAAAATCAGTTTGAAATTCTTATTATTGTCATAATTACACGCCTGTTGAAAGCCCAAACTGCTAAACTGGGACTACCAAACATGGAATAGATATGCAACAGTTTTTCATCACTCATTATGGTACCTAAAGTAATCCAAACCGAATACCAATGGAATAACTCAACGGTGTATTATGCACAAATTGAAGTTTTTAACAAGTTCTTTCTCCCTTCAGCTTGTTTTTTTTTCAAAAAATATTAACACAAAGGACAATTTTCCAATGTTTTGTGTGCACATTTTTCTTACTTTCATGAATTAAAATCTTAAAAGCTACTGTATCAAAATGTGACTTCTTAGTATGCTTTTAATTTTCTACAGTTATACCTGATCAGTTTGAGTATGTTTCTGCCATGCAAAGATGAGAGATATGTAAGAATGACTGCATTTGGACACACTTTGCTGGTGCATTCACTTGGTTCCTTCAAAGTTCATGTGTTCATTAATGACAGCTGGGTGTCTGCTATCTCTGTAGAAGACAGCAAATTTCAGTGGCCAAGTGAAGTTCGTCAGATGGCATTACGACATGGTCAGTTAATTGTGGGTGATTATTATCAAGTACTTGTGTATCGGTATAGTGAGACACCCTCTCCATCTATCTCGGGGTTCATATGGGGACTAGCAGCAGAAGGCGAGGGAAAATTCTTGGTCATGTCAGATAAACATTTTATAACCATAAAGGATTATAATGATTCGACTCTTCTGTTCTCCACTATATTTTGGAGTGATGATTCATTATATGAACAGCAGCAGCAGAGTGTGGGTAAGGCAATGAGCACATATGAAATCAAGAGTGAGGTGAAAGTGCGTGAGCTTCTCGCAGCTATCGACAACAGCACACTGTTTGTAGAAGGATGGAATAGCACAACAAAGAGCTACGAAAACATGATCCTTGAACTTGTATATTAAATTCTTTTATTTTACAGGAATCAAAAAGCATGATCGTTAATGTATACATTATACCTGGAATATATCTATTTAGCCACTATATCTGGATCACTATGCCGGAACATATAGTTAAAATCTTTTACGCAGACATTTTAACACGATGATAAGCACTTAAATATGTGAACAAGCCTCTAAGAGCATAAAAAACTATCATAAGAAAAACTTAGTGAACAGCAGTAGAAAGCATAACATACCAAGATCAAATATATTAGCTATCCGAAAAACAAATCATTTTATATTTTACGATTAATGGATTGAAAACATCAGTATACTTTCAGGCATCAACAATTAGCAAAGAAACAGTTATTGTTCCGACTTTCGGTACGAAAGTAACGGAATATTTGTGCTCGGTTGGGTTTTTTTTCTTCAGACAAATTTCGACTTTTTAACTACCCATTTTTGACGGAATTTTTTTTATATCGTTCAAAAGGTATTGTTGTCCTGAGCTTAAATTTGAAAGGATATTTTACCTGTGATCATTTTTTGTAAAGTTATGAGGGTTTACAGATTGCCATTTTGGCCATTTTGACCAATTTGGGACAATTAACGCGCGATATAATTCGCGCTATTAACGCGTAAGCGGAGATTTAATCCGTCTTATAAATCGTTCCAAATTGTTTGAAAGAAGCTTATTTGCCATAATTGATTTGTTACAAGGAATGAAATCTCTCTTTTTGTTCCGACTTTCGATACGAAAGTAACGGAATATTTGTGCTCGGGGTGGGTTTTTTTTTCTTCAGACAAATTTCGACTTTTTAACTAGCCATTTTTGACGATTTTTTTTATCATTCGAAAGGTATTGTTGTCCTGAGCTCAAATTTGAAAAAATATCTTACCTGTGATCATTTTTCGTAAAGTTACGGGGATTTAAAGATTGTCATTTTGGCCAATTTGGGACAATTAACGCGCGATATAATTCGCGCTATTAACGCGTAAGCGGAGATTTAATCCGTCTTATAAATCGTTCCAAATTGGTTGAAAGAAGCTTATTTGCCATAATTGATTTGTTACAAGGAATGAAATCTCTGTTTTTGTTCCGACTTTCGATACGAAAGTAACGGAATATTTGTGCTCGGGGTGGGTTTTTTTTTCTTCAGACAAATTTCGACTTTTTAACTAGCCATTTTTGACAATTTTTTTTATCATTCGAATGATAAAACTGCTGTTAAGACGAAACCCGTTTTTATGGGACTTAAACACGGCGGTACGCGCAACTATTCATTTAGGCTTCTGAGAAATATAAACCACATGCTATGGAACCGGTAGTTTTGATTTTTGCGGTTCATATTTCTCAGAAATACAATTGGAGAATATCGTAAGCTTTATCTTAAAGTCCAGAAGAAAGTCTCCGCTCATCTTTTCATCTTTGTCATATGGTCATATGTCATGTCGTCCTAATGTCTTGTCGTATTTTTTTTTAATTTGCAACATTTCATACAGTGCAGATTTTAGAATATGAGCTGCTAAACACGATATGCAACACAACAAATTTTATATTAAGCCGCAAGACCACGTTTTTGGAGTACTTAAGTGCAGGGGCGGATTTGGGGGGGGGGGGGCAGGGATGGACGCTTTTTTTCTCAGGGATTCGACCCCCTACCAACACAAAGGGTCCCCCCTTTGTACTTTGCATTATTTTGAGATTTCAATTTTTGGTGACGGATTCTAAAATTTTTCTAAAGGCGCATTCGGCGCCAATAAATACTAACTTTGAGGGGGGCGCGCGCGCCAAAAAACGCGGTTTTTTAGTGATTATTTTCCAAAAAAGGCCTAAAACGGCTTTTTTGGCCTGTTATTCAAAATTTTGCCTGCGCCGCAGAAGTTTTGGCAAAAACAGGGTCTTTGTAGTGCTTTAGGAACCAAAAGTGTAAAAACGGCGTTTTGACTTGTTTTTTTAATTGCCCGGGAGAAAAAATAGGTATAAATGAGGTATTTGTATTGATTTCGAAGAGCTCAGTAAACCAATTAACCAATATAGTAAAAGGAGACAAATTTTTTGAAACTTTTGAAAAATCCCCCCTCTCGAGAAAATCATATATCCGCCCCTGGCTAGTCATGAAAAAAGTATGCACATTCAGAGTTCAATATGTAGGGAATCTTATTAAAGCCCATTTACTGGCATTTCTTTTTTCATTTATATTATAATCGGCAAAAAAAAACAGACATCAATGTCAAGAGAAGAGGGTTGCATGCTGCCAGTTAGCAAATGATTGCTTCGCGTTGGAAATGAGTGGAAATTATTGGGTTGGAAAAGTGTGGAGATTGAGTTGAAGACCGGAACCAGGTATTCGAGAACATTTCAGTTTCAACTGCTTGGAAGCCCAAAAAAGTGTGATGAAACACAGCTGCAGATTGTGATTTGATGTTGTAATGCTGGGAAAATGTCTTGTTTTCCCGGGCGACTGATTATGAACTTCTTTAATCAAGCTTATTGTTTTTCATGCTTCTTTTCATGACTATTAGTTATCGTGAAAATTTTGAATTCTTAACTAATTAGTTGGTTATTTTCCGAACATTGTTTGGTTCTTTGTTTGTCTTTTTTTATTTAGTCTGCAAGTCAGCCATTTTGTTAACAATTGAAAACCCCGGTTGGAAAGCAATATTAACTGGAGCCGGAAGAAAAAACTTACGCACTTTTGGTGGTCTATAAAAATCTCAACACACTCGACCGCCAATCGCAAATCGAGCACAGTTGGAAAATTGTGGGTACTGCTTCTTTTCGTTCCGAAAAATGTGTGGAATTTCTTTTTCCGAAAAATGTGTGGAACTTAGTATTCGGAAGTGTTTCAGTTCTTTTGTTTTCCTCGCAAAATAAATACCACAACCAACTATCGGAATGATGCGAATGATAGATCATATTGAAGCGCGTTCAGTCGTGATTCGAACGACGTTAGCAAGTGTCTATAAACATTTCCCAGTGTTGAGAAAAACCAGTTTAAATATTTGAGTTTTAGTCCAATTTCGATCGAGTTTAGCAATAAATTATTGTTCGTTATTTATAAATATTGCTATTTAGTTTAAAAATATATAGTTTACTAAAAACATAAAACCAGTTTTTGAAGCTTGTTTGATTATAAAAACATATTGAAAACGAGTTAAGAAGTTGCAATCACCCCTCTGAAAAAACTACACCTTCATAATGGTCCTTTTGACACTGAGAAAAGTTTTATATTTATAACCCTAGTCAAGGCTGTAAGTGGGCATATATGATAGAAAAACACAACCGTGTCTACAGTTTCTGTTCCCAAACAACGTTGTAGATTGTCGGAAAAGCCAGATAGTTGGAAAATAAAACAAGATATGGCTAATTTTGCGTAACGGATAATGATATGGCTAATTTTGAGTTTTTTGATCTGGTTCGAAAAATTCAGTATTCCTTTTTGGTCGAGAATTTCAAAGACCTTCCCATTTTTTTGAGCCGTTCGAAACATGTGTGAGCTGAGTCAAGCAAAAGGTCATGTTGGGCAAAAAATGCTGAACTGATTCGAACATACAATGATGTTCACCGGTCCAAAAACACTGAGCACAATGTTTCGGTCCATGCCGTCAAAGCAGAGCCTTTTTCGTCGGGAATGTGTAATTATACCCAAAATATACTGAGACAGTCGAGGCATAGAAATTGTTGGCCGAGAACATCAAAACAATTGTCAAATACTTCGACCCGTTTAGTTTTAATCGACTCATCTTTAGATTCGCATTTTGGATACTTTAACTGTAGTTTTATTTGGTGTAACACTGTTTCCTTCTCGCCTTGCCTTGATTCAAAAGTTTTAAAATAAATTTCAAAACAGTAAATTTGTCAATTGATTAACTAGTACTTTTATAATTCATTTTCAGTTGAATATAGTTTGCTATTTTTCAAATTAATTGAAAAAGTCAGTGAAAATCTATTATAGTCGAATATTAATGCATGGTGCATCAGAGCGGTTGTTTTCCTGGCTTGCTTAGATATATGGATGTTATATATTTTCACAAATATGTAAAATCACAGTAACCACTTGGATAAAAAAAAACACGCTGCTACATAATGAAATTAACATTGTAAGTTAAAAAACAACAACTACACCAGCAGGTAATTGTACAAATACACAATGTATAAACAAAAATGAAACAATACTTATTGTTAGATACATAAAATAATCTCGAAAACAACTAATGTATCTAACAATAGGAATTAGGAAGTTTTATTGTGTAAATTTATCAAAAAATTTTAAGTTCAAATTTAAATTTTTGATCAGATTTGACTTTTCTAAATTTTATGTTCAAATTTTTCCATTTATTACAATGATTGTTTGCTACAGATGCTTTTCCCTAATTTGTTTTGAGAAACCTACATTGCTTTATTGTTCCGACCATTGAAAATGGGGAGGAGCTTTTTATTCGGGTTTTTATTTGGTGTTTTATTTTTTTCAATTTTTTACCACAAAAAGATCATCAGACAAGGTTGAGTAAAATATCATATTAAAATCCTTTCAATCGTAATTTGAACGACATTTAAAAAATTCAGAAAGTTTTTTACAGTGTTCAGAAAAACCGGTTTGCAATTTTTGATTTTTGGTCTATTTTCGAGCTAAGTAGTAAGGTAGTTAATAAAAGCAATAGCTTATAAGATTAATTTAAGCCGTGAAATTTTCGTTTTATTCAAGTTTTTTTAGTTATTTAGCGCAATTTTGAGAATCAAAAGCTTGAATATGTTTGAAACTTTTTCTTTTTTTTTTCGTTTTTCTAGTCATTGTTCTTCAAAAACTGATTTCCAATAGACATTTTTATGAAAAACATGCCAAAATTTTTTTTCTCAGACCTTTTTATCACGACATTAAGAAAAATTGACTTAGAACATAAATAACTTTTGTGTTTTTTCAATACTGTGGTCGAAAGATTCTGTGCTTCTTGCACAGTAACTGGTTATCCTTGTTTGTTTTGTGAGTTTCTCTGTATATAACAACGGCCACTCAATTTCTTTTACCTTGATTTTTTTGCCACATCGAAGATTCTAGTCACGCTATTTTGGGTAATGAAAAGCGCGGCTAGTAAAACTTTGATCTTAAAAAGTAGAGAATGTCCATGATCATAATTTCTCCGGAGATAGCCCAATTTGATTACCCGGTAAAATTGATTGTTTGTTCTGTTCATTTGCAACATCAGCAATTTTTCGAAAACTGCTGAGCTAAAAGCTACTTTTGACCAAATTAATGAACTGAAAAACATAATTCTTGTTTCTAATGCTACCAATTATTGCACACAGCATATTGACCTAACCTAACTACAACAGCAATTTTGATTAAGCAACGGTACCAATCGACTGAAAAAGGGAGAATTTCGCCACTAACACTGCAAAATTGCTGGCATACTCTTTCGAAGAAATTGTTTCTTCTCTCTAAATAGAAGTTTCTGAATTATTTTCTTGTTTAAAGATATAAAGATTTGTTTTATCAACATTAGGAACAAGCTTTTTTCACTAAATTATTCATGTACTTTTTCTAGTGTTTGTAGCATTAATTTTCTTAGGTTCATTATTGAATTTCCTGTTTACAAGATACTTTTATCGTCAGAAAAAAGCTCTTAATTTATGTTTCTTTTTTTTGGGAAAGAAAACACTAGAGATTTATTCAACAGTACTTTTTCTAATTTCCTGATTTTTTTCTTGTGACCCAATAAACGTCAAACACTGCAGTTGTAATTTTTTCTTCTTTTTTTGCGGTATATATTCAATATTGAAAAAAAACTTGCACAAAGTGATTTGCTATTTCAGTAACATGATTAGTTTTTTGTCATTTTTGAAAACCAGTTTACCAATAAACACAGATGTCTACAAACTCTCATTCTTTAATTTTTTGTTTTTGAAAACCGATTGTTTTTTATTGTTGGAAAACCACTGAAAAAATTCAATCTGATAACTTTGAGAAACAATTGCCAATTTCTGAATTAACAAGTTTAGCTTTTTTTGATGATCTTTGCTGTACCTCACATCCAGAGCTTTTCCATATAATGAAACACCTATGTTTATTTCTTACAAACACATCAAGTCTTTATCAAGCCATATTGTTAATGATTTCCAGTGTCCGATTTATAATTTTTTGCAATATGGAGCATGCGCAATTGTAAAAATTTCTACAAAAACACCTAAAGTCTTATAAATTTCTGATCTGGAGTGTTTTGCATACTTTTCTGACCAATCATAAAGTGCGAAGTTTTTAAAATTCTCTTGTCTCATTTTGAATGATATCCAGTAATGAAAGCTGGCAAGAAATTGATGTTTCATATGGAAGCATTTAGTGCTTTATGTTAAAAGCAATTCTTAAGAATAAACAGAGTTGAGCAAAACTTTGTTATCCGTTACACGTGATACTCTTGCGAGATATGGCATAATTATAGCACAGTTTGCAGCACGTTCTTTGACTTTCTGACTTTCCTTCAGTTGAAGAACACTCGAGTGAATAACATTTTGCAAAAAAAAACGTTGTTTTTGATGATCAATGCCTGAACTTCGTTTGGTTTTACAACCTTTTACCGTGGTTTAATTTCTACATTGGAAATTGTTAAACCGTTTTCAAAAAATTGCCCGAGACTAGTAGTTGAATGCCTTTGGCATTTGGGTACTCTCAGTCCTCACAAACAATAGCTCATGTGATATTAGTTTTTACTCACTGAACTGATAACCGTGGAAATGCACCATTCATTTCGAAACACATACTTTCCGGCGCATTTTTGAACATGTTAATTTCAGTTTAATTTGATCTCTGCCGAAACAAAAACACTGTTTTACTTGAGTTGTTTTTCAAACTGCAACACTACGAGGTCTAATTGTATTCTCAGTAGTTTCATGGAGCTGTTCATTAGAATGTTTTTCGATTAGACTACTATCAAATGATTTTTGTCCTACATGCATAACAAGAGTTTCAAGATTTTGTCCCATTAGTATGAAGCTATTTTTAGCCTCTAGAAGTAGGTCCGCTCTGTTCATGTTTGCTAGGCGGGCCATGGTTTCGTTTATTTAAAAAATTTTTTGAGTTCAAAGCTGACGATCAAATTGAAATTTAGCGTCAGCTTTTTTGCATCTGCTTTTTTAAACTGCAAGTTAGTAGTTTTGGGTTATTTATGTTTTTTTTTAAACATGTAATGCTTCCAAGATCAAGATTTCAAAATTACAAGTAGAAATCATTTTATTGTCAAAAAAGCGATTACCATAGCTCAAAAGATTTTACGGATGAAAGCTTTTGGGTCATTTAGGTTTCAGGTAAATTATGGGTCACGGCAGGTTTTCGCCAATCCCTCAGAAATCCGAGAAACTCAAAATCAGTATCATCCGATTGGTCGCATTTTCTGAACTATTTTATGAACTAACTTTTTGTTCTATTTTATCCGGTCAGTCTTTCATTTTCATGATTGCTCCAAAAACAAGAGACTGTGCACCAGAAAAAAAAAACCTCATTAACTCATTTACACTTGATCTGAATTTAAACTTGATCTGTTTCTAAATGCAAACTCTCTAGCTGTTAACAATAATCTTACCTACAAAAATACATACACTAAAAAATCTTTTGGGGTTTTGTAGGCATGCATGGGAACTTATTTGCTTTTAACCAATTGTGGAGAAGCATAGACTTTTAAAATTAGTACTAAGTATGAAAGCAAAGTTAAGAAAGACTGTTTTATCAGGGCAAGTCTTTTATGACTACACCATGATAACCAACGAATAGTTAATCTTTTTAGGAAAATTGAATTTTCAGATTATTTTTCGCACCCACACTCTATTGTAAGTGCAAAGTGATTTCATTAGCCTTTAGCACCGTATTAAGATTTCCGAATAGGTTGCTTCTTATCGAAAGAACGTTTTAAAGTTTTCTGGGCCTCATTAAATTGTCACTTATGAAGCCTCTTCTCAAGCGGAAAGAACCAATTGCACTAGAAAAATCTAAACCAATCAATGCCATTTAAGTTGTTTAAAAGGAGTGATTTTGATATTTTATTACCTGATTATAAGTTGTGATGGGCTGAAGTTATCAAAGCGTCCTGAGTGTCGAACCACAATGAGTTACAAAAAATGATCACAGGTGAAATGGCCTTTAAAGCATCAGTTCATGTCGTCAAAACCTGTCACTGACTTTTTGATTCCTTGTTACTTTTTATTTTGCTTAATGACCTAAATTACTTGTAGTTTTACCGTTTGACTTTTATTTTAATCATTTTTTGATGACAAGAATCAATTGACTTCGGTTCTTGATGGCTTGGGAGAGAGTTACTTTCTACTGCTTTAACTTCAACAGTAAATAGTTCGCTAAATCACTGTATTCAATTCATAATCATTGTTTTCAAAACCCCCCTTTTAAACTACTTGTTTGTAATTATTCTTAGGAAAACTCCATTAATTTCAAATGTAACCCTCTTCTTTTTATTTTCCGGACATCTCCAACCCTCACTTGTCAGCAAATCCGACGACCATTTCATAGTTCTAATTTCGACTGTTTTTTTTCATATCACTTTGGTTAATATACAACTCTGGAAATATATATGAAACAGGAAGATACAAACAAAGAAAGAAGGGTACAAATGAAATATGAATACATAAAGAAAATATGATTAATCTAACAATGATAACGAAGTAAATAAAATCTATTTACAAAAAACTTCATTCACAAAATTTTTCGGATAGAATCAAACAACTTCATTCGGAGTGAATGAAAAAACCAGAACCCAAGAAAGTCAGTTTCAAAGGTCGGAATCAGAAATATATTCAAACGGCACCTATGGCTATTGATTTTATGGCTGTTGATAACTGTTTTTGAAATTTTCCTGCAATGTTTGTGGTTAAAAATTTATATGTACGTTCATTAGAAAATAGAGTTGTAGACAGAGACAGATTTTTCTACAGACAGAGATTTTAAGCAGTGATTTGCGCACAGATTTTATTCGTACGAAATCGCTTAGGAGACAGTGAGAAAAAACTACAACGGGAAGTGAAGTTTTGCCCAGTTTTGACTGCTTCAAAAAAAATTTCAGGTTCAGGACTGGATCCAATTTCAAATCGTCTTAATCACTGTTCGGTTTCAAAAATTGGAAAAATTGGCTCTCTTTTGGGACAAGGAGCTCGAATTTCTAGACCAAACTGAAAAAAAAACAGTGAACAAGATGAAACATTCATAAATTTAAAGTAATTCAAATTTTTCTTCAAAAAATAGCTTTCCTCTTAGTAACACAAAAAAAAACGTTTTTTTTTTCGTCCAAATACAAAGTAGATTTCTCAAAATCCAAAAATTTGGCACATCGGTGCTAGGTTGTAATAAATTTAGTTGTCAAAAAATTTTGTGGTCAATGTTAATTGATTTTTAGTTTGCCTTCAGAGTCGCTTCTTCGACTGTATATATTTTTCGAGTTGCTAGAAAAACTATTTGATTTTCGAAGCTCAATTTTTTCCACTTCATGTTTTTCCCCGTCGAATGTTTTAAGCGGTTGCTCACGTGGTTTGTTAGATTGCAGAACGCACATTTTTCAAGAGAAACTTTCGTTTTTTTTCTGAAATTTCCTGAGCATATTCACAAAAATTGAAATTTAAACGGAAAGGTATCTTACTTTTCTTTCAAAAGATAAGTATGCGGTTAATGATTTAATTTTTAACATTTTTGGGGGATGTTTAGGTTTTTAGGATACTCTTTATTTGTTTTCTAATTTCAAAGTGATGACTCGGCTGCTAGTTATTGCTGATAATTTGTTGTCGACTCGAAAAGGAAATAAAAACTTTCAGTTCTTTTCAGGTAACTTCTTATGGTTAGGTTTGAAAAATCCTAGAGGTGTAACCGCAGAGAAGAAAGATTTTGCAAAAAAAACTGTGAGTTTTAAACGATTTCAAATCAATTAATTTGATTGAGTTTTATAGTTACGGAAATCAATTAGATCAATTTAAATGGATTCTACGTCGACATAAATCCTAATTTTTTATTTAAAAATAGTCTTAACTTTAAACCCTTTTCATGCATTTTAGATAAGTTATTAACTTTTATACAGTCTTGCTAATAAAATTAAAATCTGTTTCAATTGATTCGAGACTATGAGCTTGTTTCAACACCATCAAAATAAATTTCAATCGGTTTGAATCAGTTTTTGTTGACATGAGTTTGAGTCTAGAGAATTTGAAACATATGGTTAATCACTATGAATACTGAAACAACTCTGGTCATTTTTCTTATCGGTTTGTTATTTTCATAAAATTTTTATAAAAATTGTTTAGAGAGAGAAGAGGAACCATTAAGAAAAACATTATTGGGGTTTTTTCATTGGAAAATATTGGGCGCAAAATCAGTTCTGTTTGGCTAATTTTATATTTTGTTAGCTCATTTTTTGATGTGTTTATGTTGACTTCAGCAAAGTTGGGGCAAATGAAAATGATTCTGATGAGGTTCAGATTGATTTCGTGAGCTACCAAAATCCATTCAAAAACATTTCAAAAATTTTATGGCCCTAAATATGGTTCTAATTTTGCAGGAGTTATTTTGGATTAAAGCGCATTTTAGTCTACCCGTAAGGACAAAAAGTGATTCAAAATAAATTTAGTATGATTCAAAAACACACATTTTAAGGTGCCCATCATGTTGTTGCACTAAGCTATTGCCCTTTGATGAGATTTTGAAAATTTTGTCCTCAAAGTTACATTCGATTTTTCTCATTGTTCTGTAGCAACTAAAATAAAAAATCCACGCACTGTTTGGAAACCCAAAATCCCTTACCTTACAAAAACTTGGAAATCAGATCTAAGCATCCTAAAATTTTGCCTATTTCAGATCTTGTGCAGACATGGCCCAAATTTCGTTTGTAAATGGAGATGTCTAAATCAGGACTAAGGCAGGTATTGACCTTTTCCCAAATGAACACCTGCTCAAGGCCAGATTCAGACATGGAACATGCATGGGCCAGATATTGGGGGACATTTTGGTTGGTGAAGGAGTCGAGACTGCTGAAAATAAAATCAGCATAAGCGTTCTTTCAAATCTTAGCTTAACATGCAAGCTTTTTTTCATGGCAATTTAAAAGAAGATTTCAATATGAGTGATACCATGTAAAAACTATTTCAACTTACTTATCATTCTTTTTTTAACTGGAGAAGCGCTTAGCTAAGCTCTAAAGACAACTTTTTCACAGCTGAAATATAAAAGATTGAGCTTTTAAAAACTAAACATGGCTGCGACGTTTTTAATTTGATATCAAACACGGCCCATTCTGATTTTTCCAGGTCGGATCCCTGAGGGAGGGGGATGGGTGGGGCGTCTGCCTTCCCCGAGTCTACTACTGCGTTTTTCCCCGATTGCTGTTAAATTTGCTACGGTCGCACAGGTCGCTGTCAACTTTCCTTTTGTCGCGCCGGTCGTGATTAATTTTCCTTCGGTCGCACCAGTCGTGGGCACAGTGCAAAGTCATCCAACGTGGTTCCCCGTCACTGTCAACTCCAAAGAAAAACCCCCTCTCATAGCGCCAGTTCCTATTCGCACTTGCACTTGGCGTACAAGAAACAATCTGTAAAAAAACTTATTAAAACGATGGGACATAAAGTCAGGTGAAACAAATCAAACACCTGCTAAACAATGAATACTTTTCAAAAGCAAACGATTTTTTTAAACTCTTCAGGCTGTCGGCATCAATTTGCAATATGAGAAAAAAAGTTTTTTTGAGCTGGTTTTTTTGAGCCAACTAGTTTTTGAAACAGAGTTATTACAATGACATCAGTCAAAAGTCTTACTTTGTAGATTTTACTTTTACACGTAAAATGGCGTGAAGTTTAACGATTTTTATTGTGTTTGGCCTCTTTGTAGTCAAAGTGGCTATTTGTACTGAAAACAAGATTCATAACAAAGTTGAAACCCAATTCGAAATTTAAAAAAAATACGTAGCTAATTTAGGTCTGAACATGTGTGTTGAAGTTCAGGACAAATATACAATCCCAAAACGAATGGATTAACACTGGGCATCTCTGATTTTTCCTATTTTTTTCAGTACGGGAAAAGTTCCAATGCAGTTAATGTAATCAACAGCAGATTTAGATAGGAGGGCTGTGGCCCGAGTTGTTGATGGGATCTGTCTATTCAAATGGCATGACTCTGGCACTATTTTAAGACAACCAGTTTTTGCTGACCGACATTAAAATTTTCTAAGGGCATCGATCTAAAAATAAGGCGTCAATGGGGCGCCAATAAAAATATTTCCGTCGTCAAAATCATCCAAATTAATCATAAATTTTGGTTTCCGGTTTGTTTGTCTTTCAATAATGTTTTAAGAAGGCCGAGAAACTCATTTTGATCGACGTACAAAAACGTCATCAAACTTCAGATTTTTTTCCAGAAATCTTCTCCTCGAGAATATTTTAGTGTGTTTGAAAATGCAGTTAGTAAACGTTAGAATCAACTTACTATATTTGGGTAGAATTCTTTAGTGTCGATTGAAAAAGATTGTTTTCAGCTACCTTTTCGAATTGAACTAAATCAGTTTTAATTGATAGAATTCGATATTTTTCAGGCCGTTTCTACATTCTCTATATAAACTCTATTGTATTTTTTGCTGCCAGTTCGCTTTCCCACATTTTTCCAGTACGAGTAACGGGCACTAACAAATCGAAAATACTAAAGCCAGTTGTTTTTTAATTGCAGATGATTACTTGAATTTTATAAATAATGCTATTGTAAATGAAAAAAAAATTGTGAAAGTTTTTCGAATTTCTAACACCTTATATGAATTCAATTCTCCGAATAAGACAAAAAAAGATCCTGACTGCCAAAAGGTTGATTTTTATTGTCTCAGTGATAATGAGCTTTTGTTTATCTATAAGATGAACAAATAAAAATTCAATTGCTGCTAGGCGTCAGTTCGTCTAGGCCATAAACACGATTGGTTTTATTTCGTTCATGTGCCTCCATTTTCTCAGCATTGACTTTCGGAATCTGAGCCACTCTTTTGTTCACGGTTGAAATCATATTTTGAAATCGTTTCATTAGCGGGCCTGAAAATTTCGAAACATAACGACTAGCTGACCGTTTTGCGAGTTCAGAGCCAGGATCGATTGTCGTTGACAAAGTTTCCGGTAGAAAACCTTTCTGTGACAGTTTTTCGTCAATTTTTGAACTCGTTAACAGCAATTCATTACTATGAACCAATTGTGGAGCTTCGTTTTTAAAACCGACCGCTTGGTTTTGGATAGGTTTGTTCATTCTTTCATATTTTACAGAAGCTTCTGCGGGGTTTTTATCTGAAGGCTGCGAAACAGCTCTGAAAATGTTCATATCATATGGTTCATTGGGAGTATTATATATTGCTTCCTGCCGTCGCGCTGCACTGCTTGCTGTGGCTGTTTTTGCCGCTGTTTCTCCTGCTACAGGAGTTGTCGCCGCCTCTGATCCAGTGGAGGTGGTTTCACCGGCAGCCGGAGCCGCAGATGTCGTTTCAGCAGACCCTGCGGCTCCTGAAGATGTTGTCGCGCTAGAGTCACTGGATAGTGTTGTTGTCCCGGTAGTTGCGGGAGTTTCTGGCACAGCTCCGGAAACAACTGGTGCTACGGTAGGAGCTGGAATGGCAGCACCGGTACTCGACACAGGCGCGGGTTTCTTGGGCCTTGTCATCTTTTCATAAATATCCTGCTGTTTGTCGTTATCTTTGCAAACTCCAAGACTTTCGCCTTTCAATTGGCAGTAGGCTCCGTCGCAGCAATCGACTACAAAGAACCCGTTCAAATTTAGGCTCCCAAAATGCTGAAACGCTTTGATCATGTATTAAAAGTGTTTTTATCTGCCTAAAACAAACAGTTTTTGCCAAAAAAGACCTCTTTTTCACCACAATTTTGAGATTTTTTCACAAATTGTAGCAAGCTGTGATGCCCGTTTTTGCAACAATTGCAATTTTGTGTGAAGTTACCTAATGAACTCTTCGAAGAACAAAAAAATCTCATTAAAAGATTTACTAAGTTAAAATAAATTTGTCCAGCCTGTGATCACCAACAGCTATTTAAAAAAATGTCACCAATATACAATCTAGTTTTTTTCAGGATATATCTAGTCTATTTAAGGCGCGCTCCACCTTCAAAATTAGTATATATTGGCGCCAAAGGTGCCTTTAGAAAATTTTAGGGTCCACCAAAAATTGATTTTAGGGTCCGCCGAAAAATTTTAGCGTCCGCCGAAAACTGATTTCTCAAAATAGTACAAAGGGGGATCCTTTGCGTCGGCAGGTGGTCAAATCCCCGAAGAGGAGGGCGTCCGCCCCACATTCCCCTCCCCTAAATTTGCCCCTGCATGCATGCATTGTGCTCAAAGCTGATTCGTTCAAAAAAAAACTTTAAACCAAGTTAACTGCCTCCTCCCTGAATTGATTTAAGGGAGATTGTTCACTTGGTTGACCAACTTCCTTATTGTTCAACAGAGCACGTCTTCATTGTAGTTTGAAAATAAAAACTTTGATGGTATTTCCGTCTTCAAAGTCCAATCTAAAAGAACTTTTATGATTTTTTTCAGAAACTTCCCAAAAATTTCAGCCAGAAAAACTCGAGAAGTCACCAATTTGAACTGTTTCCTAAGTCGACATAACAATCTTCTCCAATTTTCAGACACAATTCTTCTTCCGGCTCTGGTGCTGCTGGTTGCTGTGCGCCAGGCTGTAAAATGGCGAACAACGCAAAATTTAAAAAGAGACAGTTAAAGTTCATATAATTTAAAACTTTATCAAAAATAGGGATAGATAAAACAACAAACACTTGCGAAATTAGTTCAAAATTGGAAAATTTGTAACTATTGTGTTCATTGTGTTCAATTGAAGCTTCGTCATGTTAACTACTACGCAACTTGAGTTTCTTGTGAGCCAAAAAAGCAACCATGCAACCAAACATGCAAATTTGGTTGAAAGACAGAGTGATTCATAAGCAGTTGCCTGGTTAGGGGAATCTAGGGTATAGTCCGCCCTATTTTTGATTCCGATTGTTACAACTTCACATTAGATCCCCTTTGCTTCAATTTCAATACTTAATCCATTTTGCTCAATCTAAAATTGAAGTATCGACAAAGTTTTTTAATTTTTTGCACCCCTCAGTTCCGCACCCCTCAAGACAAAAAAAATAAAATGGCTCTGCTAATGGTAGAATGAACAATGCGAATGAACACCTACGAAAAGCCATTCCCCCTTGTGGCAATATAAAAATGGTCTTACGAGAAACTAATAGCAAGCCCTCTTCGTTAAACTAACATAACAATAAAAGGTGGCGTCGATACTTAGCGTGTTACCAGTTGATTCCCGCCAGTTGCAGCTCCTCCGGCGACTCCGGTACTGCTTCCTCCCGAGGACCCTCCGGAACCACCGCTTCCTTCATTCCCACTCACCGCATCAACTATACCGCTCACTGCAGAGAGTTTTCATATTAAATTTATATCTGTAAGCTTTTGATTATACTTAATCTTTCGATTTAATAATTAGGTTTTTAAGTTTTTCCATTTTTTAAGGTTTTGAATTTTTGAAGCTTTTGAATTTTTTAAGCTTCTGAATTTGTAAAGCTTTTTCGTTTTTTATAAGCTATTTATTTTTTAAACGTTTATATATTTTCTTACAGCTTTTAAAGTTTGTAAAGCTTTTGAATTTTTTGAAACTTTTGAAGTTTTCAAAGCTTTAGGCTGTGTAATTGTTTAGGTTTATAAATTTTTTAAAAGCTTTTGAGTATCTTTTTAAGTTTTGAATTTTTGAAGCAATTGAAATTTTTTAGGCTTTTGATTTTTTTAAATATTGTCCTGGCGTGTAGAAAAGACCTTTAATGTCTTAGTCAATAATCAATATATTTTTTCAGAAACTCTTAGTCTCACTAACAATATATTCTCATTTAAATGTAACAGAAAAATTAGTACAAATTAATCAATTTAACCCTATACAAGTAGAATTAGAAATTTGATATTTTTCATAAAATAGAATTTTAAATTTTTCATGTCAATTTGATTTTCGTGCAAAAATTACTGATGTAACGTCTCCGTAAAAGAGAACTATTCACATCCATAAACTAAAAAACAGCTTTCTTTTATTTGGGAAATTGTTCTGTTTTAACGTTGAAAATACATAGGCAAATTCCTCCCTGATTCCGGCAACATCCCGGCAGAAGACGCCGCAGACAGTGCTTTCCCGCCCAATTGAGCAGCCAACATGGCGGCGTCTAGTATCTGGCGTTTGTCCGGTGGAATTGTGATTGTCTCGGCGAGTCGACGTGATAATGTGTCGTCATAAGAAATAGATGATGCAGATATCTGCGAACAGGGATATTCTTCGAATAAAAACGCCGGGAATCAATTTAAAACCATGAAAATTACAATTGCTCTCAACTTTTCACCCTATAAAAAGAAACAAAGTATCGGTTGCATCAAAAATGTCTTGTTACTGTTCTAAACAAGGGCGGATCTAGGGTTTTCTCGAGGGGACGTGCTACCCCTTAAAATTAGTATATATTGGCGCCGAAGGCCCCTTTAAGAAATTTCATGGTCCGTTAGCCAAAAATGGATATCTCAAAATGGTTCAAAGGGGGACTCTTTGTGTCGTCAGAGGTTCGACTCCCTGAGTGAGGGGATGGGGGGTTAAGGCTAGCCCCCCCCCCTGGTTCTAAACATGAAGAAAATAAAAAAATACATAGATAACTTTGCGCTGGGGAATTAATCTTTGTTTAATTTCTTCTTTTGATAGCTCTCCAAACTTTTCAAAGACCAAGTATGATCAATTACAAGTTTTAGTGATCCGATTTGATGAAATTTTGACCTGCGTTTGGTTTTTTTAAAAACTCTACAATCATGTTATATCCTTGCAAGATACTGGTTAGAAAAATTGAACTGGGGTTTTGGCTTCAAGGTTTCTTTCAACAATAAATCAACTCCCCGCAGTGCTTGAAACGCAAATTTTGTGCAAGATTCATGCAAAGGAATGCAAGTCATACAAAACTGCTCGTACCAGGGCAAATCCCTGAATGTTCCGACTGCCTCTTAAGGTCTATGGAGCAATAATAACATGAAAAAGTTAAATGTGCACGCCATATAAACTACAAAAAAATAGATTTTGCTTCTGGTAAAAAATCGATTATAGCAAATAAGCCTCCTTCAACCAATTTGGAACGATTTCTAAGACGGATTAAATGTCCGCTTACGTGTTAATAGCGGGAAATATATCGAGCGTTTTTGTCCCATATTGGTCAAAATGGCAATCTTTAAACCCCATTACCTTACGAAAACTGATCACAGGTGAAATATGTTTTCAAGTTTAAGCTTAGGACAACGTACCTTTCGAATGATATAAATATATTCTGTCAAAAATGGCTATTAAAATGTCGAAATTTGTCTGAAGAAAAAAAACCCACCCGAGCTCGAATATTCCGTAACTTTCGTTACGAAATTTGGAACAACGAAAATATCAAATGACTTATTGTTGAAAGGACACTTTTAACCATCACCAATTTTAACCATTACTCTTGATCATTCATTCACAAGCGAAAAGCAAATGTTGAGAGAGTCCTGCAAGATTCTTTCGAGGGAGAAATTGCTCAGTAGTTTTGACTTCAAAATAAAACGCTTATTGAAACGCAGTTTATTGAAATTGGAAATTGCACTGCTCAAGAACCTTCTGTGATTTGGGACAAAAAATGATGAAAACAAAAATTGTTCAGTGTTTTGCCAGAATTTATGTTGTAACATTTAATAAAACTGGAAACCAAAACAAAACAGTTGAGAGGGTACCTGTACCTTCGATTGTGCTGTTTTATTCCTGTACCGATTTTTCAACTAAATGATTTGACCATTTTCGATGGTGCTTTTTGGTTTCAGTTTTGCAAATTGAGTCACAATATAAAATTCAAGCGAAAAAAAAACAAACAATTTTGTTTTCATCACTTTTTGTCCAAAGTTAACCAATTTGAGAAAAACGAATTTGAAAATTTTGTTCAGTTCTTTTTTTTTTATTTTCAATAAGTACAAAAAAAATTGTTCAGCTCAATTTGAAAACACGATAAACTGCGAGAATAATCGTAAGAAGAAACCATCCACTTCAAGAAAATATATTATCAGAGTTCGGCAATTTTTGCTGTCTATTGCAAAAAGATTGACTCACACCCAAATATTTGTGGAATGAAAAAAAATTCGTCTAAAAAGTGTCTTGCAGCAAAATTTAAGAAAAAATACAACAAAAAAAATTGTTAGTTTAACTTCTATTCGCTGGTAATGAGCTGAGCAAAAAAATTCGTACTCTGGTACTTCCCCGCATGATCAAAATGTAATTTAACGTTTTAATTATATTTTGCTCGATCGTTGTTTTTTTTCGGGTTTTGATATGTCTTTGAAGATGCTTTGTTTCAAGATTTTTAACCTTTCTTCCGAAAACTTCAAACTAGGACAGAATTTGAAACTTCCTTGTGTAATTAGTGTTTGCAAGAGGTTGTTATCAGAGATTTTTTATATACTTTACACACTTTTGATTACTAACACTTTATCAAAAATGCTCTGTTCAAACACTAAAAAAAAGTCGGAAAAGTTAGGGCCAAATTGTGAATTGGTCTCATGTCGCTTATTGTGTTCTATCAATTATTTTTAGTCTGTATCCTTGAGCACAATAGGTCATAAATCATTCAATAACAAAGCAGCCAGTATTAGTACAAAAAAGTTTTGTTCTAGATTTATTTGTCTAAATTCAACGGGATAAACGAAATCATCCCGAGAGTGAAAAAATCCCTGCGAGAAGGATTAAAAAAGTATTAACGCTGTCAGAAAAATCTGGATTTTCTGATCCGCAATTGAATGGTTTATGATCTTTTCTGCTCAAAGGTAAACAGTAACAAGACTGCTCGTATTAGGGCGAGGCCATGAATATTCCGGAACTCTTTTAAGGTCTATGGGACAGTAAAAACAAGAACATTTAATTGAAAAAAAAAATTTTGTATTTTTTTTTTGTAATTTTGCAATTTTTGCTAAAATCATCACTTCACAGGCCATATAAAGTGCAAAGTGGTCGATTTCGCTCCTACTAACAAATCAATTCAGCTTCCTTCAAGACAGAACAGATTAAATCTCCGCTCACGCGTTAAAAGCGCGAAATATATTGCGCGTTAGTTGTCCCAAAAGGGCCAAATTGGTAATCTTTAAACCCTCAAAACTTTATGAAAAATGATCACAGGAGATTTTTTTTAACTATAAGCTCAAGACAACAAAATCCTTTGAATGCTGTAAAAAATCCCCCCACACTCTATATTAAGTACAAATCAATTATGGCAAATAATCTTCTTTCAACCAGTTTGGAACGATTTCTAAGACGGATTAACTCTCCGCTTACCGCGCGTTAATTGTCGCGCGTTAATTGTCCCTAATTGGCCAAAATGGCAATTTTAAACCCCCGTAACTTTACGAAAAATGATCACAGGTGAAATATCTTTCCAAATATGAGCTCAAGACAATAATACCTTTCGAATGATATATAGAAATTCCGTCAAAAATTGCTTGTTAAAAATTCGAAATTGGTCTGAAGAAAAAACCAACCCAAGCACAAATAGTCCGTTACTTTCGCTATAAAAGTGGGGAAAAAATCGTAGAGCAGTAGTAAGCGACATGAGAAAACTTCAGAAAATGGCCTTAACCTTTCCGACTTTCCTTTAGTGTTTAAACAAAGAATTTTTGATAAAATTAGAAAAAACACAGAAAACTGACTTTTTTAAATTTTGAAACCCTTCCATCCTAAAAACCTTTGAAATATTTTTACTTTTAAAAATATTTATAGTTTTCATACTATTCTTCAGTTTAAAATCTAGTAACTGAAAAATGGGTGTTAGGATTTGTAATTTTAACAATTTTTTATGCTTTGGTAGACTACATTGCTTCAGAATGTGGACTCTATATCTAATACCTCCTCTTTTCTGCTCACCTGATTTTTGTGTTTTGGAAATCTGACTTCATCGATGACAGAATGATCAATTGACACTCCTCCCAGCTGGTCCGAAGAAGAGCCCTGAACACAATGTATTTAATTCCATATTTTTAATTTTAACATACATTCTTTTTCATTTTTAATTTTGTTTTATAATTTAAATCGCTCGCTAATTTAAATTAATTTGAATGCAAAAGCTATCATGAAAACATCTGGTGAATATCAAATTGGCGGATTTTTTTCAAACCTTATCTGAAATGCCTAAAAATGAAAACAATGCTTGCGTTGTAAATTTCATTTAAAAATCTATATCAATTAATTTCAAAATCTGTACTTCCAAAACAATACCTGTGGGTCTGGTGCCTCGACTAACCGAATCAACGAGTTGCTGATGAAAACTTGCGGATGAGTGACATTGTTCTGAAACAATCCACAGATTGAAGCGTAATTTTTATACTATTTAAATCTGAGCTGGGTTATGGTTGAAGTCGGCTTTGAAATCAAGACAACCCTAAACATCTTTAGAAAATTTAAAAAAAAGATTTTTCTTTCTCTGAATTTTTTTATCATGTCTTTTCTTTATTTTTTTGATTAAAAATAGAACAACTCTCAAAATAGCCCGTAAAAAAGGTTGAGAAATCAATTCAAAGCACTGAACTCATTTACCCTGCTGACCACAAATGCTAATCGTACGGTTTCTATATATATATATATATATATATATATATATATATATATATATATATGTGTATATATATATATATATATATATATATATATATATATTACACCATTTTAGTATGTGCAAAAAGTTTTATAGACTTACAGGCACTGGAGTTTAGTGAGAAACATAAATGTTTTGGTTTTTTTTCAGTTTCTATATAGAAATCAAAAATTAAATTTTATGGTGTGATGAAATACGGATAATCTCAATTACCCTGCTGACCACAAATGCTAATCATAGAGTTTCTAAATTCTAAATATATATAGCCTAAGGGTTATCTTTAGGGTTATCTAACCCTATAGCTTTAGGGTTATATAATATATATATATATATATATATATATATATAATATATATATATATATATTACACCATTTTAGTATGTGCAAAAAGTTTTATAGACTTACAGGCACTGGAGTTTAGGTTTAGTGAGAAACATAAATGTTTTGGTTTTTTTTCAGTTTCTATATAGAAATCAAAAATGAAATTTTATAGTGTGATGAAATACGGATAATGGATATAGTTTTTGTCAACTCAATGAAATCCATTCTGACCAATTATAATAGATAGTAATACTTTTAAATAAATCAGGATCATTTATTTCTTTGTTTAGCCAAGAACACATGCTGATATTCAACAACTGATGGTTACTCTTGTCATAACGCACGCTGCAATATCTACAGTTTCTTTTTATTTTGCTGATATTTTGTACACTGTAATCCAATTTGTGTACCTTTTTTCCCATCAGCTTATGACCTCTCTCTCTCTCTCTCTCTCCCATGTTTAAAAACCTTCTATTTTTTACATCCCTTCCCCGCTCTGCTACCTTCCCTCTTTCGACGTTTATGGAGAGTAAAGTAAACATGTGTAGGGGTAAGATTGAAGATCGTAAACGGTGGGAAATACAAACGGCGAGGCGGTAACCTAGTGGGTAAACATGGTGAGAGAGAGAGAGAGAGAGAGAGAGAGAGAACTAAACGTGGGGGCACATGAACTGGGGGAGAGGAGTTGAAAAAGAACGGATAGGGGAGAGGGATTTGGTTAAATGGGCGTTTTTTATACAAAATTGAGTAGGTTTAGATTTCGAGAAGGCCATGAGTAATGCAGACAAAATTTTTTAAGCAGTTCTGCAATTTAATTTTGTTTAAAATCTGTAATTTTGGAAATTTAATCCATTTTAATCAGTTATAAGGAGTTGTAATTAGACTGTATTTGATAATAATGGATTTGAGTGGAATTCGGTTTTACATTATAGTCAATTTGATGGTCTGTATTTGCAACATTAATGGATTATAAAGACAAAACATTAGACATTGTTTTTCCATTTCAATCATTTTTCACCCTAGGAACCCCGGTGCAGATACTAAACGAAATTGTATGCAACCGATTTAAGAAGGCCACAAACAAGGATTTTTGTTTTTCCTAAAAAGCGAAACATTGTTTCCTCAATTTTTTCACAGTGATGATTAGTTTTTGCTGATAAAACTTATGATGAAAGCGGTATAAAAACTCCCAATTTGTTTGCAGATACTAGATGTAACTCATTTGTTTTGCAAGAACTTTTTGGCAATTTTTTTGTTGTTATTTTGCTTGAAGAATTAGAAATGAGAGCTAAGTTTGCACGCATCTATGTACTTGCCTTTTTCGCTGAAATACCGTTGGGGCAGATGAAAAAAAATTTCAACAAAATAAACAGATAAAATGTGACTTTAGAATGTTTCATTTTGAATCAACAAAAATTTTCACTAATCTGCTATCATTTTGTTAGCATTATTGCCAATATAAGTGATTCTAAACTGTACCACGGAAAAGAAATGGTTTGATACAGATACCTATAAAAACAATTGTTGGAGGTTATTTCTAAAAACGATTCAATAGAACTAGCGTTCTATTTGTCAACCTGGTGAAAAAAACTCTTTCTGAAACAAAAAAAAAACATTTTTCATCAAAAAAATCGATTTAAGCCAAAAGTTGAAGTTTGGTTTCTGAAAAACAAATAAACAAAAGTACAAAAAAGATACGGAACTTTCTAGTTAAATTTATTGTTCATTGAATTGGGCATGTGTGGCTTTTTTTTACAATTTTTCACGAACAATTTTTCAAAAGGGTTTTCATACTAATTTATACCGTCCTGTCTTCCAATTTGTCTTGACGCTTGCTATTAAAAACGATATTTTTGTTATGAAAATGAACTAATCGTTTTTGTGAACATTTAGTCGAAATCTTACACTCTATTTAGACAACATATATTACGTTGAGTTTTTAGCGCATAAAATCGAAAAGCTTCATCAGTGCCTTCTATTATACAATCAAAACTGAAACCTTTGGAAAAATTATTACAATTTTTTTTCGCTCAAAAACATTTTGTCGATTTTTGAAAATGTTTTGTGAGCGCCGGGAAAAATGTTTTGAGCGGTGAAAAAAAAACAAGAAACATTGTAGACAGAACAGTTAAACCAAATAGTATACGAGACGTCTCGTACATTGGGGCAAAGGGCTGCCCGCACCAAAGTTTGATGGATAAAAATCAATTATAATGGATTTTTGTTGAATAAAATGTTGTCTATTTCATCGATTATCATGGCAATTTTAAAAAAACGTGATGGATTTTTATTCTATTTGAATCAATTACTTTTGACAAATAAAATGCAATAAAATCCATTATATTCGATTATAATCCATTTTTGTTTTCAATATATTAGATCATTTTTTGTATTTAAAATCCATGAAAATGGAATAAATTTTGTAGATAACTTTGTGGATAAAATTCTGCAAAATTCAAACGAACACGTTCATCTAGGGGTGGCCACTAGATAATAATTTTGAAGTGGCCAATATGTACTAATTTTCCGAAAATTGCTCAAAAGGGCATTTTTGACCAGTTTTTTTTTTTACAAAATTTGCCTGCAGCGCTAAAATTTGTTCGAAATACGTTCTTTTTAGTGTTGTAAGAGTGCTCGCAAAATCAATTTGGCCAACCTGAAATAAAAATCGCTCATAACAATTGAGAATATAAAATCTTCAGTTTTGACTAGCGCATAACATCTTCATTTTTGAACAACTTTAGTCAAATTGCTTTTGAAACTCCTACGCTTAACAGATCTGGTAATTTGGGTTTAAACTCGGGTTTGGCGAAAAAAGCTCAATTGGAAGAACAACAAAAAGACGCAAAAGGTTTTAATATATGGATTATAGTCCATTATAATTGATGAAAACTGATAGATTGAAAATAATATATTATTATGGAGTTTTTATTGCTTAAAAATAGTATCGTTTAATCCTTTTTAATCAATAACAATCAATCAATTTTTATTTCATAAAAACTGACAAGGAAAATCCAATATAATTGATTAAAAACCATAAACTTCAATGCTGGTGAATGTTCCGACTGCTCTTTAACTGGCCGCGAAGGCTTTGGTGAATAAGGTAATGACAAACTCTGAATTTAGAGCTAATAAATGTCAAATTTTTAGTGTTCAAAATTTAGTAGGTTATAGAATTAATACGATCAACTAGCTTGCCTAGTCCAGCTAGCTTGGCTAGTTTGAACCGATTGTGTAGTGCGGGATAAAGTATTAATTAAGTGAGCAATTAAAAAAAGCTGAATCAACCATAAAATCATATTATTGTACGGGAGCGCGCTCCCCTCTTGGAAGAACGAAGCCTCAAGGCTCGAATCCTCCACCGCTAGCCATATTTATTTTTGCAATTAAGCCTAAGCTGTAGAGCGGCCATGCATATAAGATCTTCAATTTTGAACAACTTTATTCAAATTGCTTTTGATTATCCTACAGTTTGCAATATAAATCTCGATTTAGTAGAAAGATTAAAACTTTCTGTGAAAATCTTATTTTATTTGCGCAATTATCCTCTTTATAAGACTTTTGGACTTTTGCGAATAATTTTGGAACTTATACAACTTACACTAGGTTGAGGTCGTATGCGTGCGAATTTCGCGACTCACAGCTTTCAATTAGAGTTTCCGATTCGACTTTTTTGGCTTTATGTACAGACTTTTAGACCTGTAGTCATGTCTTGACATTGTGATTTGGGTCTGGATCTGAATGTGGCGCATTTTTCGAAGTCTGGACATAAATTTAAAATCTCAAACGAGGTCGGACAAAATTAATTGAATTGTTTCTACACGCTTAAATTTAGCGGTGAAAAAAGTGAAAGAAAGAAATTCTGAAAAAGAAAATTATGTTGTTGACTTAATGTTTTTTTGCCCAAATTGAACCAAACAACTTTTATTGGTACATGCGTTTGTACCAGTAACATGCAAATACGCGTTTGCGCACAAGCCCCGCGTGGCTATTTCTAACCGGAAAAAAATGGTTGTAAATCCCTGGTGCAGCAGCAACGGGTCTCTCGTCCTCACTCAGATCCCCCGCCCCCCCCCCCCTCCCGGATGAAGCTTGTTCTACTTGCTACTACTTTGGATTATCTGTTTTTGATCGAAAATAGTCAAAACAACTAATTTGGGTATAACACTTAGAATTTGAGCAGGTTTGAAAAAAAAATCAAAAATCGAGAAAAAAATCAAGTTAATCTAGTGGAGCGGGCTCCCCTCATGGAAATGCGAAGACTGAAAGATCGAGTCCTCCATGTTTCAAAATGCGAATTTGAAAGCAGCTAAATTTTTTGCTACGCGCGCTTAAAGCAAGTTTTTCTTCAGTCTGCTTGAAGCGCTCTTGAAAACAAATTCCTCCCGTCTTCCCAATCTATAGTCAGTCTATAATTTTGCGTAGTTGTGTTTTATTTAAATTGCCATTTTGGTTACATAAACAGCAATTAATCATTTTTGCGAGAAAGTAATTTCCTCGGTTCAACTATGGTTCCCAGCCATTGAATAAATGTAATTTTTTTGTTGCAACCAAGTTTAAAAGGTTATTTATAAGACCCAAGGTGTTGTGGAGCAAATATTAACTGTATCTGCAAATTTTTAAAGCAAATGGACAGTGTGAACACCAACCCAAAACTAAAAACTGCAAAGATGCGTATTATGGGGCATATAAGGCATTTTACCGTCTGTGTTCCAGCATTCTGCAGCCAATTGAACAGTACACACTAACCCAGCAGATTTTTGAACCTGGAATAGCAGGGGAGGAGGACACGGAGGGGATGGGAATGGGGGAGAATGAAGGGCAGAATGGGAGTGCAGGCGGTGTTATCAAAAGGGTCATCACAGTGGACTTGGGAGCATATACGTTTTCTGCATAAATAAATGATCAATCTAACTTTAAAAATACCTTTCGTGAGAACTTTCATCTCAAAAACGCCTTCTAAATTTGCTGTTGCTTTTCGGAATGGTGTGCCCTTCCGAGTGGAAAATTAACAAACTTGAGCAATATCCCAAAACAGGTAAATTTCATCGTAGACGTAGGAATACAAGGGATTTAAACTAGCTCGTAGATCTATGTAAAAAAAAAACTTGATTCGTCATTTTAAAAAAAACATCGAGTTGTTTTCCTAATCTGTAAACGATTTCTACTCGCTGTCAATTGAAGCTGAGATTATGTAACCTTTTGTCTCATTACGTGATTAAAAGATAAAGTTCAAAAGATTTTAAATTGGCAATGGATACAACTAATGAAAAATATGGAGCATCATCTGTAAAAATATATCAATTTTATTATAAAGTGCTGCTGAATAAATTTATAGTCAAAAACATGATAATACATTCTGCTATGGTTAACCAGGTGCATTATTGTTCCGACTTTCGATACGAAAGTAACGGAATATTTGTGCTCGGGATGGGTTTTTTTTTCTTCAGACAAATTTCGACTTTTTAACTAGCCATTTTTGACGGAATTTTTTTATATCATTCGAAAGCTATTGTTGTCCTTAGCTTGAATTTTAAAAGATATTTCACCTGTGTATCATTTTTTGTAAAGTTATGGGGGTTTAAAGATTGCCATTTTGGCCATTTTGGCCAATTTGGGACAATTAACGCGCGATAAATTTCGCGCTATTAACGAGTAAGCGCGGTTTTATCCGTCTTAGAAATCGTTTCAAATTCATTCAAGGAAGCTTATATGCCATAATTGATTTGTTAGGCGCACAAACAATTCGGCCAAAGACAATTCAGCCAATTTGAAATTCAGACAATTCAGCCAGAAATATAAAGACAATTCAGCCTGAGACAATTCAGCCAGTTTTACAAAACGCTAGATTCGGAAGAAAAAAAAATGGAATTGGAGTTATTTCTCGGTTTAAGGTCGCCGGTGGGCGCGCTACGCGCGCGTCGCCGCTTCGCGGCGATAACCGGCTCTAAATTTCGTATAGAGTCCTACCCTTTGGTGGCAAGCTCGCAACACGTTGGCGCGACTGCGGCGGTCACAATTATTGGCTGAATTGTCTTTGGCTGAATTGTCTGCATAGTTTTGGCTGAATTGTCTGAATTTCAAAATCCATCACTTTGTACTTAATATGACGTGTGGGGGGATGTTTGTACATAAAATTTCATATTTTTTCAAAATTTTTTAAAATTTTTCTTTTAGATTGAAACTTTTAATGTTATTAAGGCTCCATAGACCTTAAAAAGCAGTCGGAACATTCAGGGCTTCGCCCTGATACAAGCAGTTTTGTTAGCGTCTGTTTTTTTATGTAATCATGATAATCGGGTCTCAGGAATAAGCCAATAAGCAATTGGAATTGCAGTGGATTTTTATTTTCGAATTCTTATATATTTTTTTCTTACCTTGCCTCCCTTCCCCATCAAAAATGAAAAAAAAAATCACAACGAGATTTTACAGGTATACAAAAAATAGCCAGAAAAATTTATCAATTAGCTTTGCTTGGATGCATTGTAAGGGTGTTTTATTTTTTGAAAGATGGTTTATACTTTGTTTTTACAATTTTTTGGTCAAACGTGGATACGGGGGATTTGATTTTAATATTCTGAAGCACATTCAGCACAATATTGCGTTTGTTAGAAGTGTTCACGTTTTGAATTTATTCAAGTTTTGAGTTTTTTTCACGTTTTGAGTTTTTTCATGCTTTGCAATTTTCACTTTTTGAATTTTACTATATGAATGTTTTCACAATATTTGCACTAAATTTTGCGATGGGCTTCATCTTCATTTCACAGTATTTCTTATCAGTGCTTGTCAACATTTCACAAAATTGTTCGCGTTTAGGTTTTTTTCACAATGTTTTTTACCAATTTTTGCAATGAGATCGTTTGTTCATTTCACAGTTTAGCCTTGCTTCCTAAGTGACTGTTGCATTGGGGACAGAAGTGATGGGCGTCTTTGCAACTGTGGTCTACACAGAAGGGAATGAGACAACATCCAAAGGGCAGACCCAACACGCAGATTACTGCACTCAGTATTATAGTCCCAGCGCCTGAAACGAAAGAATATCAGATTAATAATGAGGACATTCCGGGTCGAATTTATTGCATGATTTATTCCAAGAAAAGGGGTTGAATGAGACCAATCTGAAGTACGATTGGTGGTACTCGTTTAGAACTATGGTCTCGCCGTTTGTGACGGGTCCCCTTCAAAAATTCCTTAAGAAATTTGGTCCCGCTAGACAACTTGAAATATGCTAGAAGTATAAGTCGATGAAACTAAAGGGAAAACTTAAATACATTTTTTTATATGATTTGTCTTTCTGATTTTTATATGGGACTATTGGTTGTTTTTTGGGACCATACTTCTAAACGAGGTTTTCAAAAGGACCATACTTTTTAACGAGTACCCGATTGGTACCTTAGTTATCACGGAAAAAATGGACCTAATCGCCCCAATTAGGAGGCCAACATTTGAAAAAAATGGGCTCTTTAATCCCTTTCCATGGCAAATCAAGGACCAAAACTTGGCCCCATTTGTACAAACAAATTCTTCCTCGAGGGACTCGATCCAAATCCTTGAGTACCCAAGACCTCTGTAACACCTTTGCTCTACCAATTTTAAAATTTACTGTTTTTTGGTCGAAAGAAACCAAAAATACGAAACTGAGTGCGTCCAATTTGCCAAAAATTGGCTTCATTCAGCTCCTTTTGCTAAAAAAAATGGGTTCTCTCAGTCTTTTTTTGAAAAATAAGGCATATTCAATTTCATACCGGAAAAACCAGGACCACAGAAAAAAGACACCAAAAAGGGGACCAATTATGATCCAGGTTTACTGAATTTGAGGATTAGGATAATAACGCCTGGTTCACGATAATATAAAAATTCAGAATTTTGTTAAAACAAATCAATTATGCAGTGAAAAAAAAGAGACGCGATCAATTTGTAAAAGGCGATAGTTTGTCACAGGTGATAGTTCGCAATAGGCATTTTTGGCAAGTAAGGCACTGGCAAGTAGAATATGCTTGCTTCGCTGCGCTTTTATTCGGCACGCAAGGAATACAGCGCGTGAATCAGTGTTCCCCTCTGAAACTATGGTAACGAAGTTTGGCTTGTTACGAATTGTCGCCTTTTACAAATTCTCGCTTCATGAAAAAACAACCATAGATGAGTTCACGCTAAGGTAAGAAATTAGGTTCTTCAAAATCAGAAATTGATGACAAAAATTGTTTATGTTTTTGTTGCGAAAATTATTAGTTAATTTAACAGATCTTGTCTGACTTTCATGTCATACAGTGAACACCGTTCAAGTTAGCAAATCAGCGTTATGCGTTAGTCAACATACAATTTTAAGCAAGTGAACAGAATTCAGATTTTGGGACTATCAGCAAATGATCAGAGCTTCCCACTATGAAAACATCGCAATTTGGATTCATTAATTTACCGGGTTTGAAAAAACTAGTTTTTACCATCTGCATTATGTTTTGCATCGTTGGTAACTCTTTCTCAAAAAAGTGGAGAAAAATTATTGCTACGCATTCTTAGCAATAATATTGAATTCTTCAATGTAACAGCTTTGCTGAATTCAGCTGCTTCGTACAGTTTTAGAAGTTTTCATCATAATTGCAGTTAGTGAAAATTGGGATTTTCAGACATGAAAAGAACTGGCAAGTCTATCTGAACTTTTGCTGAATTTTGCCCATTAGTGTAGTTCAATCTTAATCGTTTTTTATTTAAGTTAAGTTTTGTTAGATAAATCAATGGACTATTTCAACATGCCGCAGTCATCTTTTATAGTATCTGGCTTGAGGAGACTCACTTCATTCTGGCAAAATCATTACAATTGACCCTCCAACTCGATGGGAAGACTGGAAGGATATGTTTCAAATAGCATGATAGCTAAAGAAAACATCGACATTGAATATTTTAAAAATCCGTTAGAATGCTCAGTGCCCTTAACTCTAAAGACACTGGAAGAATCTGAAAAATAATCTCCAGATACAAATACAGAAAAATGGCGAAAAACGGGCGAGACATTTCTTCCAGTTTCGGCCCTCTTGAAACGTTAAAAGAAAGCTAATCGTTCTAATTTGACTTGAGAAATGAGAATGAAAATGAAAACTGACCGTTTTCTTTTTTCACTGTGGTGGTTATGAGTCTCTGACAGACGGGACATTGCATTGTGAGGGGGTGATGGGAGAGGGAGGAAGTGAGAGCCATCACTGTCACTGGTTGCTGGGGTTGGTTGCACTGGACCCTATAGAACACAATTATCGATATGCTTTTTTCACTACATTCAAAAGAAGCCTTTTAACACGGTGGCAATTTCTCACATTTGCCTCGAAAAAAAATTCTGACTCGAGAAATTTTTTTATAGCAGCATGGCTAGATTGCAGCTTAAATTTTGCAAAGTTTGAGTTTTTGAGGTCAAAATAGTCGAAATAAACCAAAATCATAGCTCAGATTACGTCAAATTAAAAACCTCAGAATAAACATTGGAAGGGTAACTTTTGAGATGAAATAATCAAAAAAAAAATAATTTCAAATATTAGGGTTCTGCATTTTTTAGTCCTTAGAAACAGAAGGAGAGCCTAATTACCTGTTAAAAACTCTCCTTCAAGAAAAAAATGCCCAGAAGATTTTTTTTCAGTGTTTTCTACTTTTATTTTAAAAAAATTGCTTCACATAATCAGATGAATGTGCAGCACTAGCATTTTAACCACCTACACATTTTTAATGACACTTTGCAAAGTTTTGTTCTCTTTAATGGGTGGGAATAGCTCAGTTGGTCATTAGGTAGGTGGAAAAGCGACTGTTTAATTTAGAGAAAGTTTGAAACGTGGGAGTTGTATGATTAGAGTTTTTAGGAGAACTAGTAGCATAAACAACTGTCAAACTAACGAAATTTTGAACAAGAGTGTGAGTTTCGAAAAAACTAAGGTCACTAATTTATTTAATTTGATCTAATAACAACACTGCTCGTATCAGGGCGAAACCCTGAGTGTTCCGTCTGCCTGTTGAGGTCTAGTGAGCAGTATAACATGAAACAAAGTAAACGTATAAAAAAATGCAAAAAAGTAAATTGAGATTTTTGTGAAAATCATCCCCCACGCGCCATATGAAGTACAAAAGGATAGATTTCGCTCCTTGTAACAAATCAATGGTGGCAAATAAGCTTCTTTCAACCAATTTGGAACGATTTTTTAGACGGATTAAATCTCCCCTTACACGTTAATAGCGCGAAAAATATCGCGCGTTAATTGTCCCAAATTGGCCAAAATGGCAATCTTTAAACCCCCATAACTTTACAAAAAATAATCACAGATGAAATATCTTTTCAAATTCAAGCTCACGACAACAATAGCTTTCGAATGATATAAAAAAAATTCCGTCAAAAATGGCTAGTGAAAAAGTCGAAATTTGTCTGAAGAAAAAAAACCCACCCCGAGCTTAAATCTTCCGTTACTTTCAATAGGAAAGTCAGAACAATAAAATTAGGTGATCAATTTAAATGGACTTCAAATCATTCTAACTTGATCTTTTTTGTTTTTTTTTAAGTTTTTTTCATGAGGTGTTTTCAGTCAAAAAGAGCCCTTTTAGTTAATTTATTTTCAGTTTAATCGATTTTCAATCATCTTTTAAAACCTAATCGTTTTATAGAGCTTGTACAAAGTTTCTTGAAAAATTTGAATATAAAATCATAAGAGAATTATTAAATCAATCAATTGGAATGTTGAACCAGTTTTGAATTGAAGAAAAGTTACAAAACATGTTTTTCTGTTTTTTTTTGTAATGATATCAGTTCTCAAAAGAACCAAAAAGAATACTTAAACGAAATTCTTGAGAGAAAACCAACTGTTTTCAATTTGTTTTTCAAAGCTTTCGTCGATTCTCATTGAAAAATTTCACTCAAAATATTGATCTCAAAATTACAGTTGAAAATTTTTCACTTTCATTTTCTTTCTATCACTGCTGGTGTCCGCGGATTGAAAAACCCCAAAGTTATCACTCTCAATTTAATAGTTTGCGCTACAGAATAATCCTCGAGCGATTGTAGATACCCAACAAGACTGCTCATATATCAGGGCAAAGCTCTGAATGTTCCGACTGCCCCTTAATCCATATTGCATAGTTTTTGGGAAACGAAAATATTGAAAATCTATAGTTTTTGGACAATAGCAAAGATCGAGTTTTAGTCGTACAAAATTAACACGACCGATTAGCTAGCCTCGATTCAATTTGGAACGATTTTGTTGTGCGGAATAATTCACCATGCATAAAAAATTTGTGGTACGCTCTCAACATTATGAATAGTTTCGTCAAAGCGCGCATAATTTAGTCCAGAACATGGCCGAATTGGCAATTTTCAAACTCCTAGAGCTTTACAAAAATTGATCGGAAGTAAAATATCATTTTACATTTGAGCTCGAGAAATCAATATCTTCAATCTGGCATAAAATTAAAAAAAAAAAGAACTATTTTTTCGATCGGTGAAAACTAACTGAATAAAAACCACGCATAAAAAATCGGAATAAGAACACTGACAGAGATATTTCTTCTGGAGAAATTTTTGCTCAGATTTTGTCCATAATTAATTACTAAATAAACATGAAAATTGTATAAGGCCTGACAAATTGATCTATTTACAACTCCAAAAAATTGGTTCAAGTTGATTTCAGTGAGCATTGCGTGGATTTTAGTAACAACTAAAAAAATCATCCGAATCAATTTTAAACGCCTCTTTATTCTCTTATTTATACATCTAGACCAAATTTTCCGGGTAGATCTATTCAAAACAATTTAAAATCCGTTCAAATTGTTAATGTGGTTATGGTTAATCAATTTGGATTTATTCAAAATCGATTTGACGTCAATATAAATTGATAGTAATCTTAAATATGTCAGTGAGGATTAGTGCGGAATTTCAGTCGCAAAACTGCACGTGCTCGACTTTCAAAGTCGAAACATAAGTCGAGCACTTCGACCAGAGATACTTACTGCGAGTACTGCGGTGGAGACAAATCGTCTTCACTTGTTGGCGCTGTTGCTTCTCCTCCAATCAGTCCCTCGTTTCCAATCATCAAAGGCGGGGGAGGGGGTCCCAACGAACATCTATCTCCATCATTATTTCCAACTTCAGCCCCACCCGAGTCTGATGCATGACCTGGGAGAAAAGGGGAAACCGCCCTATCGACTAAAACGATAGACCGAGTTCTCGAAACGTTAATCTGTCGAGCCGATTCGCCTGTACTTGTTTTGCTATGATCGCCGTGTGAATTTTCTACGTTCTTTGCTGAAATTTTTTCACTCGAATAGTTTTGGTTTGGATTGGGATCCGTTAGATTTTTGATGTTTTGGTCCTTTGGTTTTGCCGTTTCGCTGTTTGTCGCCTGGTTTTTGTTGTTTGTTATAATTAAATCTGGTTGTTGATCTGTAACAACAAACCCCCAGCTTGGGCTGTTCACAAATCGGGGGGATCGTATTTGAATTGTGTTTTGGTTAATTTCGAAACCATTTAAAGTTTCAACATTGGTGCTTTGCAAATCTTCGATCGAATTTTCTCTCGAACGCAACTTTTTGCCTTCATTCTTGCCTTTTTCTTCGCCTTCGTTTTGTGTCTCTTCGTTTATTGACTGAATTGTTTGATAATTTCCTGGTTGTTCAATTTCACTCGAATTTTCAGAAAAACCGGCTTCATTTCGCACAATTGTGGTCTCAGAAATCCTTTCATTCGACAATTCGTTTTGTTCACAAATGTCAGCTAACTTTTTGTTGTGTTCAGTTTCTTTTTCTTCAAGAAAATCTGCAGAGTTTGTGATTTTGTTATAAGTTGCATGCCGAGAAAGTTCTTTCTTTGGTGTTTCAGGGTTTGCGATTTTGTTGTAAGTTGCATGCCGAGAAAGTTCTTTCTTTGGTGTTTCAGGGTTTGCGATTTTGTTATAAGTTGCATGACGAGAAAGCTCTTTTTTTGCTGTTTCAGAGTTTGCGATTTCGTCACATGTTGAATTCCGTGAAAGCTCTTGCGGGATTTCAGGATAAAGATTTAAGGTCGAATTTTCGGATTCTAAAATTGGAATACTTCGGTTTGAGTCTTCATCCATTTGGAATAATAAAATATTCACACGATATTTTAATATCAATCCATTTCAAAAAACATGATCAATTTTGCATTGTCTCTGTTATTCTGGATTTGATTCCAGTTAGGAGACCAAATAAACTCGCATCATTGTAATTTGATAACTTGTTTTTTCCACCTGTTTGAATCATTAAAACCATTGGTTTGAAACAATTTTCCCGCTATGGCTTAATTTCAAATGAAATATTCACCTGAAGAAAAAATAAATAGCAGAGGTTGCACTCTTTTATCAGATTCAGACCGTTCAAAAAGTGCTCAGACGTTAGCAGAAATACTGAAATATCAGTGCTCCTAGAAGTAAATGTACGTTTTGGATTATAGCTCTGGCATTAAGTTAGCAATCTACCCTCTAAAAATGTGTAGCCTCCAGCAAATTATAACCCCCGCCCCGTAAATACAATTTTTATGGGGGTGGCTATAATTTTTTTTAAAGCGTGGGGGAGCTATAACGGTAAGGACTCGTAAATTGTTCCTTTGATTAAAGCATCTATTTTCAATCAATCAAAAATCTGGTTCGATCTCAGCAATAATGAAAAAAAGTAGAAACAGGGAAACTTTTTTCGGAAACGCGGAAAAATTCAAAGACCAATTTTCAAACTGAAACCTACCCGCACCGTGCTCCCATGGATCCTAAACGATTATAGACTGAAATGAAGTAACTTTATTGTTTATGCCAAATTGTTGTCAATTTGCATTTCGGTCAATGAATTTTAACGAAGTTAGTTAAATGGCATTAAAATGTTAGTTAAATGGAACTATTTGGCATTCAAATTTTTTCTCATAGTATTGGTTTTCTCCAATGCTTACATTTCATCAAAATTTTCACATTAAATTTTTCAAATTTCTAAATAATTTTTCATTTCTATAGTTTTAAAAATTGAGTGTTGTAACAAAAATCATGGTGGTATAACATTACCAACCCAATTAAGACCTTGTTCTTTTTTGAGCTCAGAGACGTCTGAAAACAGGCAGAACATGTAAAATGACGATCTCCCAGACTGGGTTTTTTCAAGAAGTGATTTATAGAATTCATATCGATCAACGTGAACCGAAAAAACGAAAGAATTTTCAAGTAGCGAAAAAATACAGCAAAGAAAACTATGGGGGTTGATCGAAACACGTCAAAATTGGATTTAATTTTTTGCTTTCTTTAAATTACATGTATTGTTTCAGTTGTGGAAGACTAATGACGCAACGAATAATTATACCCCCATAACGTCAGAAAAATTGATCACATGTTAAATATCTGTTTAATTAAAGCTCAGGATAACAAAACTTTTCGAATTGCTTGAGAAAAAAAAACACCCCGAGTACTCACATTCCAACCTTTCTTCGAAAATTGGAGCAAAAATTAGTTTGAATAAGTATAGTTTGAAAATGTAGGTTAAGTTATAGGTTTGAAACTATCAGAAAAAAAATGCATTATACTGATAAAACTACATTATTAGGGTCATGGGTTTGAAGACGGGCAAAACTGAGTCGGACCAATTAAATATTGGAGAAAAAATCACTAAGTGTTTGTATAGTAAATCTGGAGGATTCAATTGAGATAACAAAACGTAGTCTACAAAACAAAAACTCATAATTGTATATGGTTAGCTTAGGTATTTTTCTTGATCTCACTCCCACATTTGGTTTTTATATATGCTCGTTTTTTTCCAGTTGGGGTCACCAATGGTTTGAGCTGGCATCGCAAAAATCGTTTATAGACGATTCAGTGGATGAAATTTGGTTTTCGATGACAGAAACATTCACCAATGGAGAGAGGAACAACTTCATAGCCAAAATAATTGAGTCGGCAGAACGAGCTAGCAAAAAATTTGACAAGTACTTCAGCGCACTCCTACCCAGTACACACCGAACAAACAAGATTCCCCAATAAAATCATTTCTTCAATCGAAAGTTGCAGATTTTGCCTGAAACACCTGATTTGTCATCGTGTGCGCAGACAACAAATATCCAAATATCCCTGGAATTGAGTTTGTTCGTTATCGAAGTTTGTTTTGATTGTATAGCGATTTCATATGTAGCGCAGTCCAGGCTCAAAATTTGCTCAAAGAACAAAATCAGCCATTAATACTTTGTAAAGAGCTGGCTTGCTTTTTTTATTTGAATGGTTAAGATAAACTAGATATGTCAAAAAATAAACTTTTCCAACAAGGTTTTTTTAAGTGAAAGCATCTGAGTCATATAGAAAAATAGGTTTCTTGTGAGTATTCTATCTGATTTTCAAAACATCGTTTTAGGTAACGAAATTCTAAAACAGAAATGCTGGGAAATTCATGCCACTCAACCTAGTATTTTTTTGAGAGAGAATCTCGGTTTTATTGTTTTAAGACAATGCATGGGCAAATAAGCAAAACTTTAAATCATGGGAAAAAACTGGTCGTACAGATCGACTCATGACCATACAGTTTCATCATGGAGGTTACTCATAAAAAACCCATATAAGGACTAAGTTATTATGGGTGTGAAATTTACGGACCATAATATGAACATTACGTGGCTACAATTTTTAAGAGTCGGTGAACGTAGTTCCGGGGGTATAAAAATGATTTTTTTTTTCGTTTTGTTTTCAGGAAGTCTTTGCATGGTTCAGGCTCAAATTTACTTTGGAAAACTCCACAATTGAACATCAAAAGAAAAACAACGAAAACCCTCTTTTTTCCTAAGTTTCCAAAATTGGGTTAGTTTTATCCAAAAAATGTCAATCAAAAATTGTTTCAGAAATTCAAAGAATTTTTAGGTCAGCTATTTTCTTCTGAAAAATTCGAAAATTGAAATTTTTTTTAAAATTAGTCATTAATTTTTATTTCTGTTTGCTTGCGGTCATTGTCTGTTGGCTATGTTTGTCAATCTGGGCTCATTTAAAGACGCCATGTCCCAGATTTGTTCTATGTTTGTCAACTTATGCTCATTTAAGCAGGTCATATCCCTGATTTGGTCAGGTGTACAAAGTTTAATAATTGATACCTTTTCTGATTCAAGTGCTGCGTTATCGAAGAGTTAGAAAAAAAAACCTTTTTTATATCCATATCTTTGCTGGTTTTTTGTCTTTCATCTAAAACTTCTGCTCTCAGTAACAAAAACTTGAGCTCAATTTACTAAAAATCTTTGAAAATTACATTGAAAAATAAATCATAGATCAAAAAAATTCTTAGACTCACCTTTGCCAAATTAATTTTTTGAGAGTATCACTTTCATTTCTTGTTTAGAAAATAACCGAAATATAAAATTGAAAATTGATCCAACGGATCGCCCCTTATTTTGCGTGGACCGCAACCGTTAATTTACGTATTTCGCAAGTAGAAAATGAAAAAACTCTTTTCTGTTATATGGCCAAAGTTTCTCCAACTGTTAATTTTGCTGTTGTTTGTTGTTTTGCTGTAGAAAAACGATTCCAAGGATTCAGATTCGAGTATTTGAAATCAATATTCAAAAGAACGACAAGAAGCGGCTTTGGGTTTTAGAACAGAAAAGGCTCAAAAATGGGCTTTTACTTCAATGACGTTAGAAAAATCAAATATGGAAAGGTCAACGAAAAAGCATATCGCGCATATAAAGTTTCACTGCGTGTGTTTCCTTCTCAAAAGTAAAGCTCTTTTTCTAGAGAAAGTGTTGAACTCTGCTATCCCCTTGCCACCTTTGACAATTCGACTGCCTCAAAAAAGGCTTAAATTGATTACTATTGTGATAAACAATCTTTTTGTCATGGTCAAATCTCCTAGAAAAAAATACAAAAAAAGTTCTGAGTTTCCAGAGAAAATGCTATGCTTATATTTCTTTTTCAGACTTCCATTTCATGCAGCAATTTCATCAATGTATTCAATAACTATTCTTCTTACAGGTCTTTATCTCATAACGTATTCAGAAATTATTGGTAATGTTTGGTTATGCTTGAAAAAAGAAACTAAGTTATGTGCACAACAAAAACTCAATATCTTGACAAGCTTTAGTTTTGCCAATTTTTCCCATCGCAAGGACCCATCTTTTCTTACTAATAATGTAATCATTCCAAATGTGTTTAGTAAAAAAATGGAATAAAAGGTATTCTTTGACTCCTAAAAACTTTTCTTAAAATTTTTCGAAAAACATTTTCTAAGAAAGTAATTTTTTGGTGTCCTTAAATGTGTTGAGGAAATTGCTCATTTATTTGCTATGAAACGTTTGGTGGATGTCTTTAAAATTCTTTAAAAATTTTTGAAACTATTACAAAGAGTCTTAAAGATTGTTGCAAGTTTTCACCAAAAATCAGATTCCTCTCGAGCTGCCGGAGCTCTCTTACACGTTTCTTAGAAAGCTTTCAAGTAGTTTGGACGCTTAGGCACCATGAAAAAACCGGAAGTAATTAAATTTATTTTGATATCTTTGATAAACCTTCAAGAATCTTCAATATCCTGGCAAAATTTCCAAGACGGCTGGATCTGGGGGTGTCATGCTTGTAACGTCAATGTAGAGTTTTCTGAAGTTGACATGGGTTCAAGTGTTTACATCAAGTTTTTGTGCAAAGGAAAGCTTTTATGGCTACCCGCACTCAGTAAAAAGAGAAAATAATCGATTATAAGATAATTATAATCGTATTTTTAGCGAAATTATAATTAACTATAAGCGCCAATTATAATGATAAAATTTTGGTGACATTTTAATAAATTATAATCAATTATAACTGATTATATTTTTTCCGAAAATCTCTTATAATCTCTTATAATCTATTGTAATCTATTATAGTAGATAACAATCTCTTTTTCTATCAAAAAACTATTTCACAAGAAAAATCAATTATAATGGATTATAATTTAACTATTCTGTATGATAACACAGTAAAAAATCAGTAAACCAGGGGCGGATCTAGGATTTTGTGAGGGGGGAGGTTCTTCTAAGCTCTATAAACGTTGAGTAGATTGATTCCAAGCTCTCCTAAAGCACTAAAAATCCCCTGTTTCGGTCAAATTTTTTGCGCAAACTTTTGAAAAAAAAACGGGCCAAAAACGGCATTTTTAGGCACTTTTCTGAAAAATTTGACCAAAAAATTGCTTTTTTCCGGTGCTCACCCCCTCAAAATTAATATATATTAGGCGCCCTTAAAATGTTTAGGGTCAGTAATCTAAAAATGGATATCTCAAAGTAGTGGGAAGAACTCAAAATAGTGGGGAGATCTCAAAAAAGTGGGAGAGGGATAAATGGGGAGACCTTTTTGGTCAGCAGGGGTCGAAACCCTGAGGGGGAGTCCCCCGATCCCCCCTTCGTAAATCCGCTGGTAGCTATAAGTACAAAATAACAGTTTCTTTTAGTTCGGTAACCAACTTGAAAGCACACAAAACAAAACGAAACTAAAACAAATGAAGCGATGTTGTATGTTGAATAATAATGAATTATAATCCATTATAATGGATTATATTTCAATAAGTTTTGAAAAAAAACTTTCATAAAATAATCGATTATAATCGATTATAATGATTTATATTTTTTCGAAAAATAGTAAAATTATAATTAATTTTTAATCGATTATAATCTTTTTTTTTTGAAATTTATGGAGACTGACAATAAAAACCCATCATAATCTATTATTTTCTCTTTTTACTGAGTGCGGGCACCAGTTGACGTTTATGATACTGGATTTGATGATGCGCTTGATTTGTTTTGCGTTTGCTTCTCTACTAACCATGGGTGTATGCAATGGAGGACACTGTGTCGTTACATGTAATCAATTGTAGTCCAAGTCTATCAGTGGCAGATGCAACTGTTGCATGTCCTGTTGCTGCCGTATTTCAATTAAATTCCACTGGCGATCGTAGCTGTGAAGGTTGCCATAGCTGATTTCAGGTAGTCCAATTTTGACTAATTTTGGGCAAATTAAAATTAGGTTGCGGAATTTTTTGTCATTATACTTTCAGATAGCATCTGGCTCATGCCATCCATGATGATGTCATGTTCATCCTGTATTTTGATAAAGCTTTTGCTGATTATACTTAGCTCAAATCTGATGAGTGCTTCTGCAGCGATGTCTTTGGTTGTGTGAACAACGAGTTAGCTCGCAGTGTCGTATAATTTGTTGTGGATTTTTCTAAATTTCAATCTCTGTCTCTGTCCGATTTGTAGTGTTCCAAGTTGATTTCAGTAGGAGCTTATAGTACTCGTCTGAAGTAGTTCTCAATTTGAGAAATAACAAGATCCTTTTGTGGGGAGGGGGAGTTGCTTATGTGCATGACTAGCTCGTTGTCACTGATCATCGATGTGATTGCATGCCCGACCCAGCGAAGGTTGTTTTTCTAGAAAGAAATGTTATATAGGTTACCTAGCCAAATTTTTGTTTTTTCTGTTCAGAAAAGATTTATTTCATTTTTAGTTTAGAAGTAAACTATTTCTGGAAAGAAATAACCATAAATCAGTTTACTGCTCAGCCGCAACGAGATAAACATGCTTCGAGTATACAGAATAGCCGTAGCAATACAATGCAAATTAACACTTGCTATAACAAGTTTTGCTTCAGATTGCTAAGACTATCATAAAGTATCAAGTCATGTGGCCTAGCGTTTAGCAACTTCACCTTAAAGTTGCAGATCGGGACTCCGAGTCCCAGCCAGAGACATTTTTCCAGCTAGATTTTTAAAAATTTAGCTAAAAACTGATTTTAAAAAAGATGAGAAAAATAAAAATTTAAGAAAACCCCTGCTTTATTTAAACATTTCACAAAGAATTTCTGACCAGAAAATTAGATTAGATAATTTGTTCCAGGTCAGAAAAAAAAATTTCTCGGTACGGATGTGCTCTAGATATCGTTTCATGGGTAGTTCTAATTCCAATTTCTTTTGATGTAGGTAGCTAGACTTTAGCTAGGTGAGGCGAAGTGAAATAAACCCGTACCGAGAAACTTTTTCATATCTGAGCTGGAATACGTAATATCTAATCTAACTTTCTGGTTAGAAATTTTTTGTTAAATGCTTAAATAGAGCAGGGATTTACTTTACATTCTTGATTTCTCATCTTATTTCTGATCAGAATTTAGATAAATCTAGGCTATTTTTAGCTTGAAAAAGTTTTCCGGCTGAGTCTCGAATTCACGACCTGAGATTTTTCAGTCGGTTGTGCTAACGGCTAGGGCACATAACCTGATACTGAAGCATAGATTTAGCAAACTAATGCAAAGCAACATGTCTTGTAACAAGTGTTAATTTGCACTGTATTGCTACGGCTTTTGTGTATACTCGAAGCATGTTTATCTCGTTGCGGGTGAGCAGTGAACTAAATTCTGGTTGTTTCTTTCCAAAATTTTTTATGTCTAAACTAAGAAAGAAAAAGATCATTGCTGTACTGAAAATACAAAAAATTTGGCTAGATAATCTATGTAACATTTCTAAATAGAAAAATAGCCTTTGCTGGGTACGGGAAATATTGTGATTATTGTAAATTTTGAATAAGTATGTAAACACGAAAACTGAAAAAAAAAATTCAATCCAAGATAATTATTAGGTCCGATACATATAACAGATGGAAAGAATAAAGACCTGTCGTAAAGTTTATATTTTTGCTAAACCTAGGGGTCACGTTTTGAAGCCAATTTAATTTTTTTGTCCAAAACCATCGCAGAGAAACTGTCAGCAAGGTATTGAGCGAAACCGTGTTTTCTGTGGGATGTTTGAGCACAATGAACTACAAAAAGCTACAGGCAGGTCTATTAAATCTTGTTCTAAATTTTTTTTATTTATCACAAAATGGAATCTTTTTTGATTTATAACGATTTTCATTACTTGATTGTACGTGATGAAATTCAAATTTAGACAAATCGCCTTATTAGATTGTCGCAGTTTTTATTAGAATATGGTTTTTTATAAAAGTTTTCAGATTGAGTATTATCTTTGAATCTTTGTCTTCTTAGAAAAAATTCATTGTTTTTGTTTTTTGATTGCAACAAACTTTAGACTTTGAAAAAATATTGCGATGCTGAGGATCTCAATGGAAAATCTGCGGATTCCAGAATCAATGTGTAAAAATCCAGATAATACTATAGGTACCGAGCTTGGCGCCGTAATTTTAGATAGTCGAGTTTAGCATCAACTTCGATCTCAATTAGGTACAATTGAGTTCAAACAATGTCACTCAATTTCTTTCATCACTACTGTTTCCCTAACACAACGGCACAAGAGCTATCTTTTTTTGCTGTTTCTGCAATGGTTTTTGGGTGACTTTACAAGCCGCAAAAAATCACTATGACTTCACCTGGGAACTAAGAACCAAAAATTAGAAAACCTTTTTGATTGTTCTATTATTCATAACTACAAAATCCTTGTTTTCTGCCAATATAAAGGCGTGAATTCTATTTTGAAACTGAATGAAATTTTTGGTTCTAATACACATAATGCCTGTTACGTGGAGAAACTTCCATTGAACACCGTGTTAAGCTCGTTTTCATAACAAAGACCAAAAACTTTGGTTCTGAGTTTTATTTTGTCCAAAATTTGGGAAAACTCTCAAAATCAAGACAGCTCGTTCTTTCCTACAAAATGACCCATTGCTTTACACATTTTCTTTTCCCTTCAAGGTCAATTTTTGCATTTTTTTGTACTGGCCAGCAAAGCTGGATTCAGAATACTCAGTATAAAACTTAATAAAATGGTTCAAAACTACATAAGAATAAATGTTGGTTCGTTCGATAAATCAAATTAGTATTTTAGTTTGTCAGAAATTAGAATTGACATTTTTTTCACCTCATTATTTGGATATGAGATGTGACTGACTTTTTGTTTAAACTGAATCAGTTTGTAGAAAGATGCAATTAGAAGCAAAATATTTGTCAGTATAATTTCTTTTTGCTGATAACGAATTCGTTCATTGAAAAAAAATAATAAATTATTACCTTTAATGCTGAGTAATGAAATTGTCAATGAAAAAAGTTCATAAACGAGAAAGCGCTCAGTAAATTAAAAAGAAGTTTTTGATAACTTATTTCTATTGGAGACCCATAATTAATTTACACCGAAAAAGGAGGAAATATTTAGTTAGTTATACTTTTGAATAGGTTTTCGATCGCCAAAATATGAATTGGCTCACTAGAAAAGGTTGATTTCGATTAAGGAAAAACTCAATCATCAGCTAATCAAAAAATAAAAAGATGATTTGAAGAATCCCCAAGATGTTTTCAACAGATTTTGTTGCATTTATTCTAAATGGCGTTCTTAAAAAAGGTGAAAGACTTTTACTCAAGTTGCAGCAAATCTACTCAAAGTAGTGTTTTTACAGTGTTTTAGGAGAGCACCAGAAAATTACACAAATTTTGAAAATTGAATCCGCCCTCCCGCACTGACGAAACTCTAGACCCACTCTCGGTTGACGTCACGATTCAGGTTGTTTTGAAAATTTCCTTCTCTTACATTTTGTAGAGCTCATCAAATTTTGTTTCATTTTTGACTTCAAACTTCGAATATATGAATTGTATCATCTAAAAAACGAATGCTTTATTCACTGAACTATCTCAGAGTTGACGAAAAAATATTACTTCCGTGATTGTGTTAGAAAACTAAAACAATCTAGAAAATCAATTTTTTCTTTGATTTGGGACAACACTCTTAATTCAAAACGATGTCTACCAATACGCCAGAACTGACAACTCGGACTATTATTGATTTGGAAGACAAGGAGTTGCAGGCTTTTTTGACATCGCTTACTAGGACAAAAATGAGTCCTGAATACTTCGAAAAGGAACTCAACTTCGTAATCATGTCTGCTTCAATGATGGTAAGCAACTAGCTAACGTAACGCCATTTTTAGAAATTGTTGCCACACAAAGCATGGTGAACGGGTTCCGATAAGTTTATTGAGAGCCATGATGCAATAATAAAATTAAGGAGTCGATTGTTTACTATTATCCCTAATGAAACTTCATCTCTATCTTGTAAGATATTGTAAGAATCTGTATTTTTTGCATAAATCTGTGAGAATCTAGTAATAAGCTTCTGGTAAGTTTTTACAAAAGATAAATGAACCTTACAAGGTGGACGTTGTTCTGCCAGACTGATACAAATCATTCAAAATGTCATACGTTCTTCCAAGTGTATTTGTTTGCATATACTTGGAAATTAATTTATTATGATTATTATCATGGTAAAATATACATTTTTTTTCTGTTTTTTCCTTGTTTTTCTAATTTTATAATAATGTAGAATGCAATGAAACGAGACTGCATGAATCATGAGAATGTAGGGCGCTGGTATTTAAAATTTAGTGGGTGGTTTTTACAGGGAAAAAATCTACAGAGAAATTTCAAACGACTAAATTAGAAGTTTTGAAGTTTTATTCTTCCTCTAATTTTGCTTTTAAAACAGCTTTTTGAAACTATTTGGTAGCGTGCTTGTATGTAATTTATATTTAAAGTTGGCGCAATACATATTCTCGACCTTTTTTACACAGATATTTTTAGTTTAAATTCTTTCTTGAAGATACAAAGAAGTCAATCAAATCTTAACTTCATAACTTTAGTGGTTTTTATAGGGTCCGTTTGCATTGGTGTCTATTCTACTAAACTTCTATTTCTTGGCTATAATCTACAAAACAGAGGAGCTTCATAAACTGGATTACTTTCTCATATCTGTTCAAAGCGTGTCAGACCTCGTCTTCACAGGTTTAATCTAACAATGATCGTTCCAAAAAATCAATAACTAAGATCTTAAGAGGTTTGTTTCTGAAAATATTCTTCAAAAACTGTTGATTTGTGCGTCTTAACTTCTTAAAATATTCTAACGTTTAAAAGGCATCATATTTTATTGTCAACGCTTTTTTGACTCAGAGACCAATTTTGTTGCTCATTTCAATGTTTTGTGTTTTTGACTGTGCATTTTGTGTTTTTGACTGTGCATTTTGAGAGTTTTATCGACTGGTAGCGATTCATTACCTATTCACATAACGAGGGCAAACGGTGCGCTCGATAAGCGCACAACAAGGTGTCTGTAATTCACTGGAATCTAGATACAAATCTTTAAACATGTTTCAAAACGTAAGTGGATTCCACTAACAAGTTTTCCATGGAATCCGCGCACAAATGACAATATTTTTTTTGCAAATTAATTGTGTTTCGGAATGTGCAACGAGCAAAATAGTTAGTTGTTCCGGATTCCGCAACAGTAAGCGGATTGCACAAACTTATGCAGACTGAGCAAAAGCTCTATAGAATAGTGTCTGCTTGAAAAACTAATGAAAATTTAATTTAAATTTTTGAGATTTTCTTTCTAAAACAATCCGTGTAAAGTACAAAACTTTATAATTCGCAAAGATGATTTGCATAGTTAGCTAGTTAATAATCCCTAATTGGCTAGTTTATCAAACATTTAACCCGATAACACGATCACAGGTGAAAAATAATTTTTTAGTTTGCAGTCACGCCAATAAAATTTTTCGGATGGTACAAAAAAATTCGTTGAAAATTGCTAATTAGAAATCAAAATTTGTTTGTGAGAAAAAAAACGACCCGAGCTCAAATATTCCGTCACTTTCTTCAAAAGTCTGACAAAGAAATGCAAAAAGGTACTAAAATAGTATTATTGATATATTACCAGAAATAGATCAGAAATCTCAGCTATGTCAACTGAAAAACGCAACGTGTTGCAACTTTTGAAAACAAACTCTAATAAGTTTGACTGAGTTTGACAGATTTACTATTGAGTGATGAGCAATATGATTACTGTCGCCTTTAACAATAACAATAATTACATCAGTGTGGAATTAATTTAAGAAACCATGACAAAGAGGTTCTGACTTTGAGAGTAGTGTGTCACTTATGATCTTCCTTCCGACTTTCGAAGAAAGTATTGAAACGTTTGTGCTCGGGAATGTTTTTTTTTCTGTCTAGACCAACTTCGACTGTTTAATTTTTTATGGCAATATTTTTTATACCATCTGAATAATATGTTTGTCTTAAGCTCAAATTCAAAAGCTGATTTTTGTGATTTATTTTCGTAGATAGTGATGGGGGTTTAAAGATTGGCAGTGCTATATATTTTGTGATTTTAATGAGTAAGCGGCGATTTGAATCGGCTTATACATCGTTTCAAAATCTTTTGAGTCATGTTGTTCATTTTAAGTAAAACGTTGCTTTATGTTACGTAAGTCAATTTTTATTTTAAATCTAGAGTGGGTACTGATTTTCAAAAAAAAAATCAAATTTGGCTCATTAAACTTTTTCTATTTTTTATTGAAAATTTCATAACTTTTTTAACTGAACAATATAGATATTAAAAGTCGGTGGAAACACTCAGAACGTCGCCTTGATACGAAGAGTCGGCTCTTTTCAACTTTCCCTCCTTTTTTAATTTCTGTTTTGAAAAACTAATTTTACGTTGCCATAAGGTAATGAAATCTTGCAAAGTGAACCTTACTGTTTTCAAACAAATATCTTCTTCATACCATGTAATATCACGCATTTAGCCATAATATTACGTTAAAAAATTTAGAAAATGGAAAATTTGAAATGTGGGGGGAGTGGAAACGAGCCGAGCAGTCTTGATATTCAGATTTTTTAAAAATAAATCTTCGTGCGTCCCACCACGTGCGTAAATGACTATTTTAACATGCCATGAGCCCTCTGCTTGTTTAATACTTCAATGCTGAAACGAACCTGTTTATTCATCTCAATTGATACATTTGAGACATACTTGATTTATCTGAGTAAACTCATTCTGATTTGATTTCACTGAAAAACTTACAAACAGCTCAAAATCTTCTTTACATTCTTAAAAACCAAACAAAATACCGTTTGAGGAACTTGTTTTGAACTGTAAAACAGAAAAAAAACGAGTTCCAACATGCTACCAAAAAAATAACACTTTTTTTCTCAAACCTTTAATTTGTTTTCAAATGAATTTCAATATGAAAAAAGTATTCACTAAGCTCAAATAGACTAAATCGTTTCAATAATTTTCAGATCAACCACTTGATTCGACTCAAAAGTATGAAACCGTCTTTATCGCTGAAAAGTTCACGTTTTTTTCTTTCAATCCTTCCCAAGACAATCTAATGGCCTCATTTTCAGAAGTTTCATCGGTTGTGTGTCCATGGGAGTCTATCCCTGTTGCCAACTTTCAAACCAGCCCCGGCAGGGGATAAACCATGTCAAAGTCTTGAAGGGATTGTCCTGGACTTCCTGGAGCAGTCTAAAAGTCCAGGCCTGGACTTCATGATTTTTTTCTAGTTCAATTTTCAAATTCGCAAACGTTTTCGCGCCTTTCTACAACAACATTTAGCAAAACATCCCCACAGTTTCAATAGCAAAAATCTACCAGAAAGTTGCATCTGTAGATTCAGCAATGAAAGTGAAATTTGAATTTCGCATAAATTTAAGGTAACAAAACACAATTTTCTCTATGTAGGTAGATAGTTTCTACTCACAAAAAGGCGTTTGAAATAATTTTAGATGATTGCTTTTCACAGTTATGGCTTATCTTACTTTAAAAAGCAATTAAAAACTAACTGTGGCTCCACGCACAACATTCATTCAAACTTTTTGTACTTTTGAGCGAAAAGATTTTGCCTGATCTACAAATCAAAAATTACATTTTGCATGCATTTTTTGAATGCAATTACTGCGGAAAAAGCTTGTTTGAACCTAAAAATGACTTTGCGGCGAATGAAAATATAACAACAATTTATCTTTTAATTTCTGATTTCCTGGATGCGTACCTTACAGATGCATAGTCCTTTTTTTCAAGGATGTTTTTTCTTAGAACTCCTAGCAGTACTCTTAGAACTCTTAGAGTTTTTGGATGGCCCCTTCCAGAAAAGCCAGGATTGCCCTAGACGCTTTATGCTCGTGGCAAGTAGTTCAAACTTCCGCTGGCATTTGAAATAACTCGTGCTAGTATATTTAAGGAAACTTCGAGTTTTTCAAGTTCTCGGATATTTTTCCAATCATTGAATTGATTATGCTAAAAGTTATCTGCAGTATCTTCGAAGAAATTTTGTTGTAGAATTTTCTGCTATTTTAAAAGTTTTTGTAGAGCTTTGCTTGAAATCATCTTCACGTTCAATTGAAAAATTCATACCCTTCCGAAAAAAAATTCTGGAAACTTTTTGCTAAGGTTTCAATGCACTTTTAAAGCCCTCTAAAAAGTTACCAGTGTACAATCTCTAACCCTAAATGACCTATCGTGGAATGTCCTCCTCAAGCATGAATACTTTTGAAAAATAGTTCCTCATAAAACAAGCGCGCTGAATATACAAGCGTGCTGCAGAAAACCTTTAAATTCGAAAAGCTATTCTATCCTGCTAATAGCGTAAAATATTAATCATAATTTGGTATCGACAACTTTTTGACTATGTAGATCAATTTATTTCCCTAAAGTCAATTTCTGCAAAACCTGTATTCCCCGCTCCTGAATGGATTGGCGGGTGGGGGATTGTACGGCAATCCTGGCTTTCTGGAAGGGGCCATCCAAAGAGTTTTATTAGTACTGCTGGGAGTTCTAAGAAAAACATCCTTGAAAAAAAAGGACTGTGCAGCTGTTAGGTACCCATCCAGGAAATCAGAAATTAAAAGATAACTTGTTATTATATTTTCAGTCGCCGCAAAGTCATTTTTAGGTTCAAACAAGCTTTTTCCGCAAAAATTACATTAAAAAATGCATGCAAAAATTGCATGCAAAAATGTAATTAGACAAGTAGTCAAAAAAGAATTAATCGTTTTTATGAACTAATTTTTAAATAGCTTCTTGTTAAGTTTTCAGCGAGCTTTTCCTGCAGGACCTCCTTTGATTTTTATATAATAACGAAACTTCTTTTTACCTTTCTTACCAGGGCTAGCGAGTCTAACTGCTGCTGTATTGGACACTTGGTCTGGGCTAATCTACTACTGTGTTGGCTCTGAGCTGTTGTACGACGGAACCTGGGACTCTAACTCGTAAATGAGTTCACAGTCCGAGAAAGTAGTTTTATGAATGAAAATTAATTGCAATCAATGTAGCTGAGAAGGTATCGCATAACTTTTCTTTCGCGAAAATCATTAGCGCTACTTCTTACGTATGTTTAAAGCAACTCATTTAAAGAGTAAGCTAAGCGAAGTATTTCATGGTTAAGTTTGCCTTCAGACGAATCTAAAGGTGGCAAACATATCAAATTTTTGTGTTTTTTTTTCGATTAAGGTTTTCCTGTCGAAAAAAAATCAAAATATTTTGAAAAAAGGTAGAAAGTTTTCAAGCTGGTTTTAATCATAATGTTTTTGATTGGTTACATAGATTTTTACTGAGTGAACTGAATGAACTGATCTGTTCAGGGGTTACTAAACTTGTGCTCATTCACGAAACTTAAAGTATCTCATTTGGTTGCTCTTTTTGCTAATTTAATTTGTCCACCAGTCATTTAAACTTAACCAAGTTTGGCATTAATTTACCGCTTTTTCATAATAAAATTGTGATTGATAATTCATGTCATGAATGTCCTCCGGGAGGTCAATCAGTTACAGACCACAAAAGGATTGGGTTTTGTTCTAATCGGAAGTGATGAGCTTATATTTTGTTATAATAACCTAAATTTTATAATGTTATTTTATATTGCTTATTATTTAACAATTTTGTCATCAATAATTTTGAAACCATTAACACAAAAAATTCAGATTTCAAAACAGGCACAGACCTAAAGTTTTTATTCAGTTTTGTTAATTATTTGCTTTGTCCACTCGGGTTGTTCAAAATTACGTAACATACAGGTTTCAAAAATGACAAAACTTCTTGTCATGTTCTTCAATACACTTCCGTACGTTCAGGAATTTATATGGAAACTCTATGACGAGTTTTTATCCATGCAAGAAAGCTGTATCCCATTAATTAAAAAATGCTATTTTTTTCTTGTTTTTTCATGTGTTTGTCAGCAAACTGCAATAACCAAAAACTTTCTCAACTTCCATTAAAATTTGAGGAATAATCTCAATGATAAATTGCTTTTGGATATGTTTCAGAAAACCCACTTGTTTTGTGGCACTAGTTTTTATGATATATGGCTTTTGGATATTTTTTCATCTTTGTTAAAGTAATAAAATTTCCTCGGATTTGTAAACATCAGCAGAAAGTTTTATATACCATTAAGACTTTTATATACCATCTCTATTTAAATTTTAACTGAGGGATAAAAATGATTGTTGTTCTTTTTTGACTTAACTAAGTCAAAAACCACATTATACAATAACTTATCGCACCATATCATTAATCATAAAAAAATTGGAATCACCCAAAAAATCAAAGTCTTTTGTATGAATGGTTGTTTTACCTAAAAAACTGAACCTGGACTAACTTACAGACAAAAATGAAGATAATCGGAATTTGCCGATAAGATGTCTATAGAGCACTACTGAGATTAGTTGTTTCAATATCTCTTTTACATGATTGTCGAAGTGTTTTCTGAGAGTATTAATCTTGAAAGGGATTGCGTAAAAATTTTGACTGTGATACTATAATGTGGCTGTTTTAAAAAAACAATACGTAGCACTAGCATCTGAAGGGAAATAACAAACTTAATTGGCTCATTATTTTTGCTCAAAATAATTATCTTTTCATGTTTTTGATTATTCACAAAAATAGTCAAAATATTCACAAGAATGGTCAAATTCAGTCACATACAAGATAATACTGAATTGACGTAGTTCCAGAAAACTCTATATTAGTCTCGGCGTCCATTTCTTAGTTAAGACTTACTATTAACTTGATCACAAATCAAATCAGAAACAGAAAAATTGGGTCCTCCTCAACAGTTAGCTTTTTTGTTCCCTAAACTTACAGAGTTGATAAAAAGCTTATCAGGGTCTAATCAACCTCAACCATCTTTTGTAGATAATTATATTCAAGCTAATAGTTACCTGGGATAAATAAGCGGTTTTGTATACAAAACCGTTTTTATTTAAATATTGAATCTTCTTATTTTAATCTTATTAATCACGCAAGATAGTTAAAATATAATTAATCTGAACTTGCATACTTCGTTATTTTTCGACAACATTATTTTAAGAATTTTTTAATGGTAAACTTATAATTTCCATTTCACTAAACGGTAAGAATTTTTCTTTTCCATCATATGTGAGCAAGTTGTTGAGGACAGACGAGCTCAATGCCAGACTAGTGAAATACCAGACCAAACTCAAGGTCAGACTTGAGCAATAGAAACCTAATTAAAGGTCAACTGGTATAAAACTCAATGCACTCAGACAAGGTCAACTGGTCTGCTGGTATTTGATAAACTAATTAATTAACTGGTAATTAATTAACTGGTACTATTTGATGCTCAGTTTGTCGTGTCATTTTAAAAACACAATCTCAATTCATTCTTCAACAATCAGTATCTCTTCTCTCTCCTCAGTTGAAACCTCAGATAACTCTCAAACCTCTATCCCCTAGTCCTACTTGCTCTAACTCTGAATCTTAACAGGTTATGGGCCCAGATTTCTAAACTTTTTGATTTAATAATTATTTGATTTCTGTCAGAGTTTTTTTTAGCTTTTATCTAGCCTTTAGCAAAGCAGAGATGGACTTGAAACTGGCTGGATTCAGTGGAAAGTCTGAAGATTTTCCAGCTTGGTCGACGAAGTTTGTGGCACTGATGCATACCAAAGGCCTGTTCAGGACTGTGATGGGCAATGACGATCTACCAGAAGCTGAACCTACGCTACCTGAGAATCCGAATGCTGACCAGATGACGGCGTACAACACCAAGATGCAGGAGCGAGCTGTGCTGATCCAGCAGAGGAAAGACAACCGAAACACAGTGTGGTCACATCTAGCTCTGGTCCTGAACAACACCACACTGATGTACATCAAAAACGACTGCGTGGCTGCGGATGGCTATGGCGATGGGACGAAGGCCTGGAGACTGCTGCAAGAGAAGTTTTGCAGTGTGGAGAGGCCTACAGTGGTCAGTCTAGTAGGCCAGCTTGCGAAGCTGCGCCTAGGATCAGAGGAGGATCTCGATGACTACTTCGTTCGAAGTCAAGAGCTGATGACGCGGCTGAGTGAAGCTGGGGAAGCAATTACGGACACACTCTTCAATGCGCTCGTGATCAACGGACTGCCTGACAGCTTTGAGCATTTCGTGGTGCAGGAGAGCTTCCAGCCGGCCAAGACTTTTACAGAGCTGAGAACGAGGTTGAGGAACTATGATGACTCGAGACGAGCTCGATGTGGAGAGAAGACTGGGAATGGACACATAGCTATGCAAGCTGTGAGGAAGAAGAAAGGAGCGTCGGGTGGTGGCTGTTTTGTGTGCGGTCAGAAGGGTCATTTGGCAAGAGATTGCAGATCCAGAAGTGACAGTGGTCAATCTGGTGCTCGAGGCAGTGGCTCGAATGAAGCAAGTGGTCCAACTTCAAGGAAGCAAGGGTGCTTCAAGTGTGGACAACAAGGACACTTTGCAAGGGACTGCAAGCAGGCAAAGACAGGGTTCTTCAGTTGTTGTGCAACAACCTCAATGAAGGGAGATGATCTCATTGTGGATACGGGATGCACCGATCATGTAGTGCGCGACAAGGCTGTCTTCTCAAGCTTTGAGAAATGGGATGAGGGGACAACAGTTGAGAATCCGAACGGTACAATATCAAAGATTGAGGGCATAGGCTCGGTGGAAGTGGACATACGAGACTGTCAAGATGTGACGAGGAGCTACACTTTCCACAATGTGCTGTTTGTGCCGAGCTACAACGTGAATCTGATGAGTGTGAGCTCAGCAATAGCTAGAGGGTCTAGTTTCAGCTTTACATCAGACTCTTCTCATCTTGTGGCACCGGATGGTCGACGGCTACCAGTGAAGCAGCGCGGCAAGCTTTTCTTCCTGGAGTGCAAGTTCAAGAGGAACGCGATGACTCTAGCTACGAAAGCGAAGATGGAGACAAGTAGTGCAATGCTGTGGCACCGAAGGCTGGGGCATCTCAACAAGCATGATCTAATATCAGTTGTTGATGTCGGCGAGCTAGGGTTCTGCGAAGTGTGCACAGCTTCGAAGATGCACGAAGTAGCAATGCCAAAGAAGACAGAGAACAGGGCAACTGCAGTGGGGCAGCGGGTCTTCAGCGACATCCAGGGACCATTTGAAGTTGCGAGCATGCATGGAGCGCGCTATGCCGTGAGCTTCATTGATGACTTCAGCCGTCTGGCAGTGGTCAAGTACCTGGTTAAGAAGAGCGATACTCTTTCGAAGTTCAAAGACTTTGTAGCTGAGCACGGAACACCGAAGTGCTTGAGAACTGACAACGGAGGTGAGTATTCGTCGAATGCTTTTCGGATGTTCTGTAGAGAAATGCAGGTGAAACAGGAGTTTACAGTACCTAATACTCCGCAACAGAATGGCGTGGCAGAGAGGTACAACAGGGTGATAACTGAGATGACTCGATGTCTACTGGCCGATGCAAAGCTCTCAAAGATGTTCTGGGTACGAGCAATGTCAACGGCAGTCAGGGTTCGCAACTTGTGTCCTACATCCAGCAATGAGCATCGCATTTCATCAATGGAGATGCATTATGGGAAGCCATCGAAAGTCAACTACCTGCGAGTGTTCGGATGCCTGGCGTACTACCTGGACAGAGGAAACCGGCGGAAACTGGATCCGAAAGGCAAGAAGAGCAAGTTCATTGGTTATGACGAGGAGAGCAAAGCCTACTTGCTGATGGACCTGGAGACAAAGCGAGTGGTACGAGCAAGAAGCGTGACGTTCAATGAAGACATCATTCCAGACGACTTTCTGGTAGACAGTGAGCAGTCACAAACACTGGGTCTATCAATCGAGGGATGCATTGATGTAGAGGAAACTAGCACGAAGACCATCACTGAGTCTACCAATAAAGCGAATGATAGTGGAGCAGCAGCTTCAGTGGGGGTTACGGAAGATGACCCAGTCGAGACTGAAGAATTGGAACCACCTTCCACAGAGCCTCCAGAGCAGAGGCCAACAGAGATTCCAGAGCAGCGGTCAACTAGAACGCGGAACCCTCCCATCCGATACGGACTGGCATACACTCATGCTTCAGTGATAGCACAAGAGCCAAGAAGCTACTTGGAAGCAGTATCTGGACCAGAAAGGGAGCAGTGGCTAGCAGCTATGGCTTTGGAGGTGCAGTCACTGAAGGCAATGGGCACCTGGACACTTGTTGATAGACCAAATTCTCGCAAGGTCATTCCTGGACGCTGGGTGCTTGCTGTGAAGAGAGATGCAATGGGACAAGTGGAGCGGTTTAAAGCCAGATACGTGGTGAAGGGTTTTATGCAAGTGGAAGGACTGGACTTCAATGAGACCTTTGCGCCAACCTGTAAACCAGAAACAAAGAGAATACTACTGGCTTTGGGAGCGCAAGATGATCTTGTACTTCATCAGATGGACGTGAAGTCAGCCTTCCTCAACTCGCCGTTAACAGAAACTGTGTATATGGAACAGCCCGAGGGGTTCAGCAGCGGGGACAACCAAGTGTGTTTGCTACAACGCAGTATCTATGGGCTGAAGCAGGCAGGAAGGGACTGGTACCAGACGCTGAGCACGTTTCTTCTGGAGACTGGTTTCACTCGAAGCACCAATGACTTCTGTTTGTTCACGATGAGGGGAATGGATGATGCTATGATCTATGTTCTAGTATGGGTGGATGATATCATCATTGGCTGCAAACTGCAAGCAGAAGTTGACAGGGTGAGGGACCGATTCACTGACCGATTCAAGATGGATGATCGCGGTCCATTAGCCTGGTTTTTGAAAATGCAGGTCAAACGGGCACCTGGTTCTGTTACTGTGAATCAGTCTCGCTACATTGAAGACTGCTTGGAGCGCTTTGGGTTGGCTGACTGCAAACCAGTAGGGACACCAGCTGATATCAGCACTCAGTTGACGAAGAAGGACTGCCCTGGAGCGGGCTCAGAAGAAGCAGTGGCAATGCAGCGTGAGGACTACAGAGGCATAGTGGGCTCGTTATTGTACATAGCCAAGCAAACGAGGCCAGACATCCTAGCTACTGTGACTCAACTTTCACGGTTTCTGGAGAATCCTGGGAGAACACACTGGGTGGCTGCTAAGAGAGTACTGCGATACCTGAAAGGAACCAAAGATCTGGAGCTGTGCTACATCAAAGATCCTGATGGGTTCAACCTTTATGGTTCAGCAGATGCTGACTGGGCTGGTGACGTTGATGACAGAAGGTCAACAACAGGCTACAGTTTTCATGTGCAGCGGTCAGGAGCAGCAATCAGCTGGAGTACCAAGAAGCAACCTACTGCAGCAATATCTACCAGCGAAGCTGAGTATCAAGCAATGGCAGCGGCTGTTCAGGAAGGCCTCTACTTACGATCCCTACTCAATGAGATGGATATGACGTGTGATGGTCCAACTGTGATCAACGAGGACAACCAGAGCTGCATCAAGATGTGCAAAAATCCCGTAATGCAGAAGCGTACAAAGCACATTGATGTCAAGTATCACTTTGTCCGAGAGCGGGTCGAGGATGGAACATTTGCGCTCGAGTACTGTCCAACCGAAAACATGGAGGCTGACTTGTTGACGAAATCCCTGAGCAAGGCAAAGGTGGATCAACATCGTCGAACGCTGATGGGTTGCAGCCTGACATTGGACAAAGCCAATTCAGCCTGAGTGGGGGTGTTGAGGACAGACGAGCTCAATGCCAGACTAGTGAAATACCAGACCAAACTCAAGGTCAGACTTGAGCAATAGAAACCTAATTAAAGGTCAACTGGTATAAAACTCAATGCACTCAGACAAGGTCAACTGGTCTGCTGGTATTTGATAAACTAATTAATTAACTGGTAATTAATTAACTGGTACTATTTGATGCTCAGTTTGTCGTGTCATTTTAAAAACACAATCTCAATTCATTCTTCAACAATCAGTATCTCTTCTCTCTCCTCAGTTGAAACCTCAGATAACTCTCAAACCTCTATCCCCTAGTCCTACTTGCTCTAACTCTGAATCTTAACACAAGTTGGGCTCTCTCGATTCAAGTTCTTCTTTCCCTCTAACTATAAGGGTATCCAAACACTGTTTTTTGATTCTTGCACTGAGTCGCCATGTCTAACTTAGTCTCTCATTTGTATAAAAGAATCATTCATTTGCAATTCAATTAGTGGACTGACTTCACTCGGAAATATTTTTTTATGATATTATATAAGACCAAAGCGAAAAACTTGTTTATGTAGAACTTTTTTTACGTTTTTGATTTTTCCTGGACAAATTGGGTTGAAACCAGACGAAAGTAGCATAGGTTGAATACTAGGCTGTATGCCATGAATCATACATGGGTAATTTTTGACTTCTCTCATTCAATCCGGGAAATAAGCTGAAATTTAAAGACCAGTTGTTGAAAAAAATATATAAAATTTATCCCAACAAAAAACTATTTAAAAGTTATTGTTTTTTATATAACTGGAATAATTATTCTGTCATAGCCAAAATCAAGGTTTTCTATTTGAAACACCATTTTCCTATATGAAGCAGTTTTTACACTTTTTGTATTAAATTTTAGTGATCTTACTCTTCTTAAAATTTGTTGGGGTACATACAAGGCTCACTTTGATAGAACGTGCTGAATAATTGAACGTTAGTTTCAGATTAAGTTTTAATTGGTTAAAAAGATTAAGATATTATTTTGGCCTCAAGTTTTTCAAAGAAAGTTGCACCATTTAAATTCTATTACATTTCTAAACACGTCTTATTCTCATTAGTTTTTTCTGCTTGCAGTCCAATTTGAGAATAAAACATTTGCTTTTTCCAATATCGTTTACTTTTTTTTGAATAATTTCAATCAGCATTTTAGTGCTTGGATTTTTTTAATGCAATATTTGACTTAAACTAGGGTTATTTCCTATTATAGCTCCGCTGGAAAATTATAGTTCCATAATACGCACACTGAGTTTGATGGCATTAAAAAAAGCTTTTAGTTTTGGAGCGGGGACTTAATATGAAAAGTCCGTTTTTGTTCGGATTGAATTCAATTGGTGGTTGTTCGGACTCAATTGATTCATAGCAATCAAGATGTTTTTGAATTAAACGATGAATCGAACATCAAAATAAGATCTGTGAATTTCAATGAAGTCCGATGCGAGCCGAATATCCCACATGGACCAGTTTATGCAACAGCAAGGGCATAAAAAAGAACGTTTCCATAGATTACTGTAGCTATCAATGATTCCTGCTCACAAAGGAAAACAGGTTTTTTGTTTTAAAAAACGATATATTTGAAAAAAGAAATCGATTTGAAAATTTTATAACGCTTTTTATACCTAAAACCCTCCCTCCTTTACACACATCATACATCTAGCACACTTAAACTGGGCGAAAAGTGTATAGATGGAGGTTGGGAGTAAAAAATGAGAGGGGGCGGAGTCGGAGACGATGGTTGTAAAAACTTAAATAATTTTTTAAAAAATTAACAATAATTGTAAAAAGAATAAATAGATGATAATTAATGTTTTTTTTTGTAGAATCTATGTTAGAACGTTTTAAACTGGGTTTTAATAGATCAAGAGACTCCCAGTCATTTCAGCCCCAAAAACACAATCGTTTCAGCTACAGTCATTTCCGCTTCGAAAGCAGTCAGTTCCGGATATGACTGCCTTGTCGGCGAAATGACTGGGTTTTTGGGGCGGAAGTGCCCAAAAACGGCTGCTCAGGAGGTCAACAGTTTTTAATATTAGAAATGCTATTAAAAACATAGCAAAAATAGAAAACCTAACAGGATTATATTTAAATTTTGTCATTCGAAATTGCTCTAATTTAGTTCAACCATTCAGTTAATTAGTTAACTTGTACAAGTAATGCAAATTATCAAACTGAAAAAAAATCTTGTTTATCTGGACGAATCGTTTAAGCTTAGTTGGCTTATCAGCTTCTTATTGTATTAGCTAGGGTTTGCTATTGAAATAAATGAATTAGACATATCATTTGCTTCTCCGTAATCTGCGAATAATTTGTCATATTGTGTTTCTTGTTCATTATTTGATGTTGAGCCAACATTTAGAAATTCTGTTCAAACGAAAATTTTGAAAACTGACAGGAAAAAAAAATTATTTCTGTATCCTAAAAATTGTTACAATTGGGTACCCGCAATGACAAAAATGTATTTGTGATTGGATTTAGAATCGAACAGTAGGTAGATTAATTTGGAATCAATTTTTGCATCACAAAAGTAAACTCAGACCTCAGATCAAGTAAAAGCCTTGAAAAATTTGACTGCGTTTTAAGGTGTATGGAGTAATGTTGCTTTAGGAAACCGATGAAACTTTACAAAAAAAAACTCAAACTAGTTTTTGAGATTTGTTTTCGAAAAGAACACACTTACTTTTACCCCCGAATACCCACACACGCTTTCCAAGTACAAAGTGACTTCTTTCGCATTTAGCAAATTTTAAATGACCAGGTAACATGCAACAATTCAATTTGGAATTGTTTTCAAGCGGATTGATAACTTTACAAAAATGATAACTTTACAAAAATGATCATAGGTGAAACTTTTTTTTCAATTTGGAGCTCATTTTGCACTTTGTGTTAATTTTGACTTTTTTTTTGTTGGTTTACTCGGTTTGAACGTTTGAATTTTGATTCGTCAAATGTGAAAATTTCTGATTTTTCGTTTCAGAGTATTGTGTAATCGTTATTCCTGTCCTTTTTCATCTTCGAAACTGTTTTTTTTTCTGTTGTTGCGCTTTAAACTTTCGCGTCTTTATGAATCCTAAAACTTTTCGTAAAAAATTAATATGTAAGACTTTGATGCCGATTCCTAGTGATTGAAGACGTGGCGTATAAAAAGCCCAATCTTCTGTTTTTATTCTGCATTTTTAAACTATTCTTTGTTATGTGTTGATAGATCTAAATGACAAACACTTTGGAAGATATGGGTTTACTTTTCCGTTATATGACTTTATCGTAAGCAAAAGTTTGGTTTTTACATTCGTTTGTATGCTTTTTTGGTTTTTGTTCCATTTGTTTCATTTTATTTTTTTAAATATTTAATTTGTTTATGTTATTACTGCTCCATAAACCTTAAAAGGCAGTCGGAACATTAAGGGCTTCGCCCTGATACGAGCAGTCTTGTTTACTTTTGTTCAGACTTGTTCGAACAAAACAACAGGTGCTAAAATTATGTGAATATGTATATTTTAGTCGCACAAATGCCCTTTTTTACGTGTAGATCTTAGAAAAAAACTTTCATAATTGAAACTCAAACCTTTTGCGTTATCACCTAAAGTTTACTGGAATAAAAAAAATTCTAATTCAAAGTCAATTTTTAAGGGCATTTTTGAATCTCTCTGGTCACACTGGACATTACAACTCCAAGGGGCACTTTCTCATTGAGTTTTGTTGATCCGATAAGTCTCCTGTACGTCACGTTGTATATTCATAGCTGGTTATACACAAAAATATGATTTTTTGAGATTTGTTTCCGAAAAAACACAACACCCATTTTTTCCACCGAATACATCCACACGATTTCTAAGTACAAAGTGAATAATATTTTGCATTTAGCAAAGTTTTAAATAGACCAAATAACAAGAAACAATTCAGTTTGGAACTATTCCCAAGACTTCTTGGTTAATTCTAGGTACGAATGGAATGTTACTATTTCTCCTTCTTTCTAAGTTTAAGTTTCAATAGATCTAGTCGAATTATATTAGTCGATTTTGTGAGCCTGTAAATGATATTGATTGACTGCAAGTGTGTCAGTGTCCGAACTATCAAGTGTGTAAGTTTGGCGAAAGTTATCAATGTTCTTTGAATTGGCTGCACCCTTTCAGGCGCTTGGGCGTTGTCGCTTCTGAATTTTTTTTCGTCTTTCACTGCTCGCGTTTTTTGGTGCTTAAGTCTCACTCTTGAATACATTAAATAGTTTCTTCCACTTAGAAAAGTGCAGCAGATGAAGTTACAAATCACCACCTAGATGAGATGCTTAATCTGTAATTATCCCTGTAAACTGTTGTGATCAAATAATTCACACTCAGATGATATTCAAACCAAATGTTCCCGCACTTTCGACACACTGACACTTCGGCAAGTTGTTCTTTTTGTCACTGCTGCCTAATAGATGGAAAGTCTATGCGATTGGCAATTTAGCAATTCCAGTTTCAAACAAGCATAGCCGGTTACTGGGCAAGTAGCACAGAATCTTCCGACCATTGTCTAATAAAATATAATTTTTATATTCAATTTAGTGCCGCGGTATGATAAAAAAAAACTTTGAAAAATAGAAGTTAGGCAAATGAGACAGCCATAGTCAAATAGGCTAATTGGAAACATTTTTTGCAGAGAAATTGCTAAAAAAAAACAAACAAAAACTGTAAAAAAAAAACTTTTAAACAAGCATAAATAAGCTATTGTAAGCCTTCTCGCTCACCTTATTAGCTCCAAATTAACCAAAAATAAAAATTTAAAGCTGATTTTTCTCGACACTTACAAAAACGTTTCAAAATTTTTAAATTTTGTTTGAATCACAACTGAAAGGACTTTAATATGATATATCTGGCGACCCATGTGGTACCTGATTTTGCATGGAAAACAAAATGAATTTTAAAAAGCTAAAACACACCCGAAGGCAAAGTTACTCCATATTTTTCAAATAACCGGAACAAAAAGGGCAAGAATCTACTGAAAAGTGTCCACAGTTACTTTAAATAAAAATGCTTAAAGCAACAGAGTCATTTGTAGAGTTCTTGACAGGTTGCAATATGGAAACATTTTTTTTCGTCTGTAGTTTTGCTTATCACAGTCTAACTGAAGACTACGACGGAGCTGAATCCTTATTTCTACCCCTTTCTAGGGAGCTTTAAATGAACTTTACGGAATATTTAAGAATGAGATGTTCAAAGCAGGCGCGGATCTAGGAATTTCTCGAGGGGGGGGGGGGCGGATTTTCAAAAAAAAAACTGAAAATTTTTGTCGACTTTTTTTTAGTTTGACCAAATTGATTTTCTCGGGTCTCCTCAGCCACTAGAAAGACCCCAATTTGACCAATTTTTCTACGCCTCAGCAATTTTTTTTGAAAAAAAGCCAAAAAAGGCGTTTTTGAGCCCTTTTTGGAAAAATTCGACCAAAAAATCGCGTTTTTTCGGCACGCACTCCCCCTCAAAGTTAGAAAATTTGCGCGTTTAGAAAATTTCTAGGCTCACTCAGCCAAAAATGGATATCTCAAAATAAAACAAAGGGAGGACCCTTTGGGTTGGCAGGGGGTCGAACCCCTGAGGTCGAAATCCGCTACTGGTTCAAAGCATACTTAATTATTGTCAACTTGAAAACAAAGACAAGGATTGTAAGTTTTTATCCCAGAAAAAGCTTGCTGCAAATTTATAAGGGGTCTTAAATTCCTCAGACAAGGGCTTTCGCTTATGGTTTTTTGATTTCGATTTTGTAGTATAACATTGTTTTTTTTTGCTATGAAAGGAGAATTGCTGCCCAAAAAGTATTGTTACATGGAGGAAAACTAGTCGCAATTTTAACAAGTCTTAGGTATTTACACATTACAAAAACCTTTGAAGTTTTATTTTGAGGCGATTTTTGAAGTTGTTTCAATTTTATTCAATTTCATCTTAAGGCACCTTTGTAGCCATTATATACTGAATATGAAGGGGTTGCTGAACAACGGAATTTTTTTCCAAAAAAACTCCCCTTAAACCTTATTTGTTGACTCATTCTTCATAGCGTATTCATAGTGATTTTTGAGATATCGGAAAAAGTATTATTCGACAGAAACGAAAATTTTGGAAAATGGGTCTTTTGTGTTATAAGGCCCAAAACTGATTTTTTTCACATTTTGAAAAATGGATCATAATGCTCGAATGTGATTGGTTGAAATTAATTCCAGCCAAACAAAATCAATCAAAACAGAAGCTCAATCAACAAATTGATATTTTAATTGATAATTCTCTGTAAGAAATTGGCGGCTTTCCAAATGGTTGAAGCTTTCCGGACTAACTATGGGCTTCCAAGTTTTGAACGATTTTTCTATTTCGCGCCGCTGGTTAGAAAACAATTAAAAACATTGGGTTATGCCACAATTTTGACCCTACAAAGTTCCCTAGGGTGCTTCGAAACATAATTGACATCTCGACTTACTGGAGCCAGATCATTCTAATACTAGCTATTGCTGTAGAACGATATATACTGATCGTTAAAGGAGCGGAAGCGAAGCAGTTACTGAACAAGAAAAAACGGCAAATGTACTACTGTGTTGTTTTGCTGATTTGCGTTTTATTGCCAGTTTTGGTAGTAATTGACTACAATCAGAATATCTCCAAGTCTCAAATGGCCGAAGTAAGTAGGTTTTCAGGATTAGGCTCTGTTGCCAAACCCAGTGTCCTATTTTTAGAAGATTTACAATTTTTGAAAAATGTTCTGAAAACTGTCAAAATGGATAGCATAAAACATAAGTTGTTTTTTCAATTTGTCTGTTTTAGCTTTTTATGTTTTGCAAATCTTAGAATTCAAAATCTTACGATGTTGATTAACAACAAATAAACGGCAATTAAGTAAACAATTATCTTTGCTTTCACCAATAATCTTTGCAACAAGCAATTGTCTTCGACCGCCACGACTAATTTTCCGACCACCACGACTAATTTTTCGACCACCTCGACTAACTTTTTGACCATCGCGACCGATATACGGTATTTCCAGAGTTTGTCCTTGACTTAAAACCCTGTCCAGACTATGGATTTTTGGTCGCGGAATTAACATTTCGGCGGAAAACAAACACAAAAAATTAAACGCGGGCCTCGACCAGGGTTCACATGCATTAGAATTTTCAAGGCAAGTTCTTTCAACGACATTGAAATGATTCCTCCGACAGAGTTAGTTAAAAATTAAACGCAAATTTATATTTTACTCTCCAAAATGCGTTTTTAATTTCCATCTGTGATAGATCAATTGCTTTTGGTCTATGTAAGAGTTCTGCTGGAAATCGAAAGAAAAATTATTCAAAATGGACTTTGAAAACATGTGTTTTAGAATATAAAAACCCGAGCTTGCGCTTAATTTTGTTCACTAGTGTAAAACACACGTATTCAGTATATTTCTCTGCCATAGTTGAAAAATTAGGGCAATATTCGAAACACTAATGCAATCTTTGAAAAAACCAGTGCATTATTTGTAACATTAAACCAATATTTGAAACACTAGTGAAACATTTTTTACAAAAAATCAATGTAAACAAATAAAAAAAAAACTTGTTAACATGAAATCTTATAAATGTGTGTGTTTTGTTCGAATTTTATACTTGTATTTCATACCAGATAAGCAGCAGCTTATATTGCATCATGAAACTTGTTCACACCTCGACACTGCGTGTCTCGAATTATTCACAAAATTTCTCGATGCAATATTTGGCTGTTGCTTATCTACTACAACTTTATTGTAATTTTAACAAATATGATTTAACCATTTTGACCATAATGTTCTAATTTTGTCCAAGTTTTTATGTAATGTTACTTTTGAATATTCTTCTGACCATAAAAACCAAAAACCGACTCTTTTGGCAGATCAAATTTAATTTAACTGACGTACAATTGATTATCAGATATAAAAAGACGGTTAGTCTGAGTACTATTTTTCCTAGTTTAGAAAATTGCATAATTGTTTGTTATAAAAGTCAATCATATTCAAAAGTGGGAAAAAAATCTAGTATGAGTTCCGAATGCTCTTTAACAATGATGTAACCGTTCTTGATAAGAAAAACTGTTAGAAAAACTACAAAAAACTAGAACATTCCAATTTTAATTACCATTTTTATTTTTTAATTTTATCCCCCAAGCATTAAGTTAAGTACAAAGTGATATTTTTTGTGCCTAGTCACGTAATATTATAAGTACATTTGCTGTCTCAACCCAATTTGGATTGACTGAAGGTCCACTTACGCCGAAAAATAACAAAACATCTCGCGCGTTTTTTATCTCAATTTTAATGTAACAATAGTATGGTCAAATTAATCACAGTTTTTATCTCCTTAGACTTAGTAATTCATCGTCGCAAATGAAAAGTGTTTTATTTTTGAGCTTTGGTCCAATGAGCCAAATTTATGCTTAGGGGAGCAAAAAGGATTGAAACTTCCTACAAGAATTAGGTACGTTTATATTTTGGAGAATGGAAAATGCCGGGTAAAATTTTACAAAAAATTTGCATTAACTACTCAAACTATGCAAAATTATTGCCACATATCTCAAAATGCAAAATTAAAAAGATTGAAAAAAGTGGATACGAATGGTTTTTAAAACAGAGTGTTAATGTACTTGAATTTGGAGCAAAATTTGGGATTACAACCTATGATTATCTAATGCACTTTAAAACGAAATTTTTGTTATATAAAAAACACCATTTTTCAATTATAAACATTTTTTATATATTTGGTAGTTTATTTTGCAGAATATACCCTAAACGATTTTATTGGGCTTCGATTTTTTCTTAAACCATTTTGTAGGGCTAGGTAAGAAGCTCATTTTGATATAGTTTTGTCGGTGATTGACCAAGTAGTTTTGATGCAATTCTTTATTGACTAGAAGTGCCAAACTTGATCTGTTTTAGGGGGTTCCAAAATTTTGGGCCCCAATGTTGCAAACCAAATCGCACCATATTAGTTCACCATATAAAAATTTCTAAGTAAGTTAGTCAGCAGAAATTTGTACCAAAGTGAGTCCAGTTTGAACCCAAATTTCAAGTTGAATGCGTTTTGCCCGGTTAATTTAAATTAGCAATGTATTAAACTATAATAGACTATACAAATCCCAATTCCTAATTTATTGTTATTCAGTAAAATGTATTTTATAAATTAAAATCAAATATAATCTCTTCTTTTTGCTCATTTTGTTTTCGACCTTGCGTTTGAGTTACACAAAATGATTCTATTTTTCTTTGTTTTTAGCTTATATGAAATTTTGGAAAATCGCAGTAGCAGTTATCAAATCAATTTAAATTACTTATAGGTTTTTGTTCGATTGAAATTTGATTATGATGCACATTTTCTGGTTTTCTACCGATAAAATATGAGTAAATTTTTTGAGTTTGATGATTTTTTCGGCAGTATTTTTTAACCAGAGATAATTTTTCAACCAATATAAAAAAATCTCAATGAAAAAAACCGTGATAATATTTTGTGTTCAAAGCAACCAAAAGGTAGCAAACTTATCACGCTTAGAGATTTCATTATTCAAAGACAATAAAGGGGATGAGGCTATGGCGCAGTCAACACGATTTTATTATTACCTTTACCAAATTAATTGTTTAGGCTATTTATAGTTGTTTAGAATCTTGATGTTCTCAATTATGATAATCTTAGAGAACATCAAAACTCTTATCAAATATAAATAGTTTAAACGCCTAATTTGGTAACTATAATCAATTTAATGGTCACAAAACTTACAGAAAAGTCCTTTTTCATCTAGTACTTAAGTATATACCTGGATGCGGATAGATACACTTTTCAAAAATTGATTATGTATCTAATTCAGAAATGCTAATAACCTGTTAACTTTATCTTTTTTTAGCATGGACAAATACTGTGCACTCATTGCATTCGATTCAAAATAATTGACTACGAACGATATATTCGGTTGGTTTTTAATTTAACAGCTATTGTTCTCTCTTCTGTCTTGTATTTTAAGTGCTATCAGACACTGAAAGCTTCAAAGACGATTTCTAGAAGTCGAGTTCTAACGATTGCATTTGCATTTTTATTGTTAGCTTGGGTTATTTGCGTGATGCCACATCTATTGTACATAGGTGCTCAATTTTATTTGAAAATTTGATTGTTAAAAATTTTTTTTAAAAACTTTAACTTGGTTTCAGAACTTAAAACAGTGGTTGTTACATAATTCCAAATCGGATTTCGAAGAAAAACGTATAGGAATTTGCTCATTAGTTTTTCTTGAAACACAACGGAACAAATAGAGGTTTTTGTTTCTCTGGCTTTTTAAAAAACCTTGAGCAATAGTTTCCAAAATGAAAACTAACGTATCAACTATGATAGCGAGCCTTATGTTTTGTTTTTCATTCTTCAACCATATCTTTTAGAGATGCTTGTGTCTAAATTTTTAAAAATCATTGAAAAATTTCAAAAAAAAGAAACACATTTGAATCTTTTGTGTCATCAAACATCAAAACTTTCATTTCTAATGATCAATTAGACAACACAAAATTATCCTGAAATCAGTATAATTTACTAATTTGCAATTTATTGCAAAATATTTTCAGCCTGAACATTTCATGGCCAAAAATACTAAGTTATTGGTGTCAATTTTGAGTCGAGCAAAATTTCAAATGTATGAGTATTTAAAAAAAACTGAGTAGTTCAAAAGTTAAAAGAAACAATTTTGGATGAAAAAGTTTGAGTTTTTTCACAAAATATCGTGAAAGTTTTCAAATTTCAAGAATATGATGCAATCGTACAGAAAAACGCAGAAAATTGACTACCTTAATCAGCCCAAGTATATGTTTTCCGTCAAAAAAAAACCAAGAAATTTGACAGATAAAACAAAAACCAATCCCCCCCCGAAGCATAGAAAAAATTCCGTAGTTTTTTGGAACTTATTGTCGTGCTATTGAAAAGTTATCTTAAACCAGCGGGTGATTTTTTTTCGATTTAGAAAAACGCGTTAAAAAAACTAAATGTTAGAACCGTCCCAGGAACTACTTTTTTGGAATTAAAAAAAGAACGCTTTTTCTTACACTTTAGAGCACTTATTTTTAGACTTCAAACTAGAAAAGGATATTCCTAATTTGTCTTATACAATTAAAATGGTTCGATTATCTCGTCAGTATGCTTTTGCACTTTTCTATAATTATCGGGACACTTTTGGATTTTGGGATTCTAGACGAGAACTGAACATTGATTCGGGTTTGCGAGCACTTCGTTTAAGTTATGGCGCAGTCAACACGATTCTAGTACTGATCTTATTAAAGCCGTTCCATGAACCCATTTTGACATTGATTGATGGGATTTTTAGAAAAAATAGGCAAAAAACAGCATCAGCGAAGGCAAAAGGCGGAAAAAGCAACAAGGACCTTCAAATTCAGTGAAGTCTAAAGCTGTAGAAGTTACGAGCTGCACAATTTTCAAAAACGTGACCTCAACAATCATCACAAAATTAGTGTGAATATTTACCCTAAAAAATTAAAATCTCCATAATAATTTCCCCAAGAATTGACAATGAATTGAGTTGTTTCATGCTCCTTCTGAACAAATAGATTTTTATGAACACAATAAAATGGAAGCAAAGCGCGAGACAGAAGGACCCACGTTGGAACAAATTATTTGTAGGTCATCGTCCTTGTAAATGTCAAGAATATTTTCCCAGGAAAAAGTTTGCTTTTTCAAGAATCTTGAGCGCTGATCAGTTTTTTCGGCAAAACATTTTGATAAATTGAGTATTCATAATCTCTCGTAAAAAAATCGCAAGAACCACGTCAATTTAAAATTATCTTGCGGGAAACAGTTGTGTCAATGATTTCTACAGATAGTCTCAGATAATTAAGAGACAACTTTATGTTCTGTTGCGTTATGGGAAATGCACTTCTATGATTTATTGAAAGTTATGACTGAAAACAAAAATTAGGGGTGTTTAATAATCAAAGAGAATCAGCGACCCAGAGCTTCTTTGCGCATTTTAAAAACACGTAAAATCGAGTAACAAAACTTTACAAAAATCACAAGCACACAAAAAGTAACAAGCACGACAAAAAACTCAAGCATACAGATCAATCACTAATGAATATTTTCGATAAGTTAGACAAAAAACTTATCAAGGTCTTATGGAATTGCCAAAGCAATCAATCACATTTAATTCAACATCGCAGACTGGATTTTATATTTGTGAAAACGAGTATTTAATGAAAATAATTTGGTAGTAGGAAAGTCAGCCGCAGTTTTTCTGTTTGCTCGTCAAGGCAACACTCGATAGACAGTTAACTGATTTTTTGGTGTTCCTCCAAGATGGAATATCTCTCAATGTATGATTGCCCCATTTTGCTGACTGAGAGTAAGCGTGATTTCTTTAACAAATTTTAATCATGCGAAATTTATTCAACACTCTCGCTTTTATGATCAGTTTAACTGTTTTTGGGACGCTTAATAAAATGATTTCGAAGATGCGATGGCATGAAGTTATTTGCAAGTTTTTTTCTCAGGCGTTTTTAACCCGTAATGATCGGTTAAAAAGGATTGAAAAAAGTTTAGAGCTTACTCTATAATTTTCAAACACCATAACTTAACAGAGAAAATGCCGATGAAGTTATATCAATAAAAAAAACTGCAAGTCTTCCCATTATCAATAATGGAACCATAGATTGAACAATACTCAGCTTTAAAATTGCACGATTGTATGTAGCAAAACATTTGCAGATGAAAAATCAGATTTTGAAAATGGACCTTTTTTATAGAAATTGCAGATTTATAAAATGCTATGATGAAAATCGAAGTTTTTGAGCCCAAATCGGCACAGCGAAAAGCATTCGCGATAACATTGCAGAGTCATAAACGTGCCTATTAGCTGAAATAACCCGCATTGGAGTTCCATGAATAAAAATCGATTATAATTGAGTTTCCTTGTCAGTGTCCACAAAAGTGAAAACAAATCGATTATAATCAATTAAAAATGGATTATAATATTATTATTTTTTGAGGCAACAAAATCTTTTTTCACCCATTATAATCAATTTGTTTTCACTTTCTTAAATGCGGGAAGTTACGTGATCAAATTATGGTTCGATTTTTGCATACTTTTATTTGACTTAAGGATTTGTAGGGTGAATTGAAAGTTTTTTTGCCAATTTAACATTTAAAAAGCTGTTCATTTAGTTAGTGATCAAATTTTGGTCAGCAATCCTTGCAATAAGGATAGAATAAGCGGCATTTATTCAATTAGAATGGCTGGTCCCAGTTAAAATAATTCAGACTTTTTATCGATACCTATTCGAAATTTGATTTGGTTTCGCTAGGTTTGAAATAAAAAATAACATGATTTTTCAACCTGAAGTTTTTAAAATCACTCATTCAATGACCATATTAACAGCTTTAAATTAATTATAAAATGTGAAGAGATGAAGATACGGTATTATTCTGAAGATACAGAATGCAATTAGGGCGATTTTTTTTTGTTTTTTCTTTAAAAGAAAATTTGTAGTCACTACTTGATTATTCAATATATTTTTGATCCACATGCTACGATATTTTCAAAAATTTACACAAGAAACGAGTTTTTGATTTTCTGAGTCAAAAAGTTAAGTGAAACTTCTTAAATTATTCGATGATTTAGAAAAAAAATCAATCTGTCTCTGTATCTGTTTTAATTTTTGTCGTGCATTTTTCGTTTGAATCTTTTTCAGTTTTGCATTTACAATTGAATAGCTATAAAAAGTAAGGACGCAAACGCTGAAGTCGAACTTTGAAAACAGTTATTTTGAGTATTTCCGGTCTCTATCGATCTAGCTTCCATCATTTAACCATTATATCAACCACAACAACTGAAAAAGGAGAAGCGCATCTCGTTTAGACTAGCACATTGTAATGATAACTTTTGCTATTTTTGCAAATTTGAAATTGTTTTCTTTTGAGCTTTAATTTTTTGCTTTAATTGATTATGTATCTAATTCAGAAATGCTAATAACCTGTTAACTTTATCTTTTTTTAGCATGGACAAATACTGTGCACTCATTGCATTCGATTCAAAATAATTGACTACGAACGATATATTCGGTTGGTTTTTAATTTAACAGCTATTGTTCTCTCTTCTGTCTTGTATTTTAAGTGCTATCAGACACTGAAAGCTTCAAAGACGATTTCTAGAAGTCGAGTTCTAACGATTGCATTTGCATTTTTATTGTTAGCTTGGGTTATTTGCGTGATGCCACATCTATTGTACATAGGTGCTCAATTTTATTTGAAAATTTGATTGTTAAAAATTTTTTTTAAAAACTTTAACTTGGTTTCAGAACTTAAAACAGTGGTTGTTACATAATTCCAAATCGGATTTCGAAGAAAAACGTATAGGAATTTGCTCATTAGTTTTTCTTGAAACACAACGGAACAAATAGAGGTTTTTGTTTCTCTGGCTTTTTAAAAAACCTTGAGCAATAGTTTCCAAAATGAAAACTAACGTATCAACTATGATAGCGAGCCTTATGTTTTGTTTTTCATTCTTCAACCATATCTTTTAGAGATGCTTGTGTCTAAATTTTTAAAAATCATTGAAAAATTTCAAAAAAAAGAAACACATTTGAATCTTTTGTGTCATCAAACATCAAAACTTTCATTTCTAATGATCAATTAGACAACACAAAATTATCCTGAAATCAGTATAATTTACTAATTTGCAATTTATTGCAAAATATTTTCAGCCTGAACATTTCATGGCCAAAAATACTAAGTTATTGGTGTCAATTTTGAGTCGAGCAAAATTTCAAATGTATGAGTATTTAAAAAAAACTGAGTAGTTCAAAAGTTAAAAGAAACAATTTTGGATGAAAAAGTTTGAGTTTTTTCACAAAATATCGTGAAAGTTTTCAAATTTCAAGAATATGATGCAATCGTACAGAAAAACGCAGAAAATTGACTACCTTAATCAGCCCAAGTATATGTTTTCCGTCAAAAAAAAACCAAGAAATTTGACAGATAAAACAAAAACCAATCCCCCCCCCCCCCGAAGCATAGAAAAAATTCCGTAGTTTTTTGGAACTTATTGTCGTGCTATTGAAAAGTTATCTTAAACCAGCGGGTGATTTTTTTTCGATTTAGAAAAACGCGTTAAAAAAACTAAATGTTAGAACCGTCCCAGGAACTACTTTTTTGGAATTAAAAAAAGAACGCTTTTTCTTACACTTTAGAGCACTTATTTTTAGACTTCAAACTAGAAAAGGATATTCCTAATTTGTTTTATACAATTAAAATGGTTCGATTATCTCGTCAGTATGCTTTTGCACTTTTCTATAATTATCGGGACACTTTTGGATTTTGGGATTCTAGACGAGAACTGAACATTGATTCGGGTTTGCGAGCACTTCGCTTAAGCTATGGCGCAGTCAACACGATTCTAGTTTTGATCTTATTGAAGCCATTCCATGAACCCATTTTGACATTGATTGATGGGATTTTTAGAAAAAATAGGCAAAAAACAGCATCAGCGAAGGCAAAAGGCGGAAAAAGCAACAAGAGCCTTCAAATTCAGTGAAGTCTGAAGCTATAGAAGTTACGAGCTGCTCAAATTTCAAAAAAGTGACCTCAACAATCATCACAAAATTAGTGTGAATATTTACCCTATAACATTAAAATGTCCATAACAACTTCCCCAAGAATTGACGATGAATTGAGTTGTTTCATGCTCCTTCTGAACAAATAGATTTTTATGAACACAAAAAAATGGAAGCAAAGCGCGAGACAGAAGGAACCACGTTGGAACAAATTATTTATAGGTCATCGTCCTTGTAAAAGTCAAGAATATTTTCCCAGGAAAAAAATTGCTTTTTCAAGAATCTTGAGCGCTGATCAGTTTTTTTGGCAAAAAATTTTGAAAAATTGAGTATTCATAATCTCTCGTAAAAAATAGCAAGAGCCACGTCAATTTAAAATTACCTAGATGGAAAACATTTCAGCGAGGCAGATGTGTCAATGATTTCTACAGATAGTCTCAGATAATTAAGAGACAACTTTATGTTCTGTTACGTTATGGGAGTTGCACTTCTATGATTTATTGAAAGTTATGACTGTTACCGAAAATGAGGGGTGTTTAACAATCAAAGAGAATCAGCGATCCAGAACTTCTTTGCGCATTTTAAAAACACGTAAAATTGAGTAACAAAACTTTACAAAAAATCTTAAGCACACAAAAAGTAACAAGTTCAACAAAAAACTCAAGCATACAGATCAATAACTAATGAATATTTTCAATAAGTTAGACGCAAAACTTATCAAGGTCTTATGAAATTGCCAGAGCAATCAATCACACTTAATTCAACATCGCAGATTGGATTTTACATTTGTGAAAACGAGTATTTAATGAAAATAAATTGGTAGTTGGAAAGTCAGCCGTAGTTTTTCTGTTTGCTCGTCATAGCAACACTCGATAGACAGTTAACTGATTTTTTTGGTGTTCTTCCAAGATGGAATATCTCTCAATGAATGTATACTTGCCCCTTTTTGCTAACTGAGAGTAAGCGTGATTTCATTAACAAACTTTAATCATGCGAAATTTATTCAACACTCTCGCTTTTATGATCAGTTTAACTGTTTTTGGGACGCTTAATAAAATGATTTCGAAGATGCGATGGCATGAAGTTATATGCAAGTTTTTTTCTCAGGCGTTTTTAACCCGTAATGATCGGTTAAAAATGATTGAAAAAAGTTTAGAGCTTATTCTGTAATTTTCAAACACCATAACTTAACAGAGAAAATGCCGATGAAGTTATATCAATAAAAATAAACTGCATGTCTTCCCATTATCAAGCGTGTCTTAAAGGTCCATTATCAAGCTTGCCAGTGTCTTTAAAATGCACGATTGTATGAAGCAAAAGATTTGCAGATGAAAATTCAGATTTTGAAAATGGACCTTTTTTATAGAAATTGCAGATTTATAAAATGCTATGATGAAAATCGAAGTTTTTGAGCCCAAATCGGCACAGCGAAAAGCATTCGCGATAACATTGCAGAGTCATAAACGTGCCTATTAGCTGAAATAACCTGCATTGGAGTTCCATGAATAAAAATCGATTATAATTGAGTTTCCTTGTCAGTGTCCACAAAAGTGAAAACAAATCGATTATAATCAATTAAAAATGGATTATAATATTACTTTTTTTTGAGGCAACAAAATCTTTTTTTCACCCATTATAATCAATTTGTTTTCACTTTCTTAAATGCGGGAAGGTATGTGATCAAATTCGGGTTCGATTTTTGCATACTTTTATTTGACTTAAGGATTTGTAGGGTGAATTGAAAGTTTTTTTGCCAATTTAACATTTAAAAAGCTGTTCATTTAGTTAGTGATCAAATTTTGGTCAGCAATCCTTGCAATAAGGATAGAATAAGCGGCATTTATTCAATTAGAAATGCTGGTCCCAGTTAAAATAATTCAGACTTTTTATCGATACCTATTCGAAATTTGATTTAGTTTCGCTAGCTTTGAAATAAAAAATAACATGATTTTTCAACCTGAAGTTTTTAAAATCACTCATTCAATGACCATATTAACAGCTTTAAATTAATTATAAAATGTGAAGAGATGAAGATACGGTATTATTCTGAAGATACAGAATGCAATTAGGGCGATTTTTTTTTGTTTTTTCTTTAAAAGAAAATTTGTAGTCACTACTTGATTATTCAATATATTTTTGATCCACATGCTACGATATTTTCAAAAATTTACACAAGAAACGAGTTTTTGATTTTCTGAGTCAAAAAGTTAAGTGAAACTTCTTAAATTATTCGATGATTTAGAAAAAAAATCAATCTGTCTCTGTATCTGTTTTAATTTTTGTCGTGCATTTTTCGTTTGAATCTTTTTCAGTTTTGCATTTACAATTGAATTGCTATAAAAAGTAAGGACGCAAACGCTGAAGTCGAACTTTGAAAACAGTTATTTTGAGTATTTCCGGTCTCTATCGATCTAGCTTCCATCATTTAACCATTATATCAACCACAACAACTGAAAAAGGAGAAGCGCATCTCGTTTAGACTAGCACATTGTAATGATAACTTTTGCTATTTTTGCAAATTTGAAATTGTTTTCTTTTGAGCTTTAATTTTTTGCGCAACTTGTTACAAAATCTTTTATCTTATCTCAAAAAAAACCAGGCTGAAAAGCAAAAATCAATAAAGAAAACCGTTTGAAGTTGCGGTTTTACGAATATAACACAAAAACTTTTCGGTTTTAGGAGATTAGAAAGTCCCAGAGCACCATCCTATTGAGGGGGCTTTTTTCAGCCTCCAGACAGCGCTCAACGGCGTGGTGTTTTTTCCTGTCTTTAATTCTATTATTATTTTTGTCGTGCAACTTTCGGTTGTCGTTTTTAGTTTTTAGTACTGCATAGCAAAATGAATTCCCAATAGTAATTTAATGACTCAATCAATGACTTCGAACTTTAAAAAATGCGTCGAGTATTATTTTTTCTTCCATCATCATGCCATTTTTCAGAGTTGCTACGGTCGTTTTTCTGAATTAGCCTGAATGCAGTGATATGCTTTACTCATCGTATAGGTAAATTCCATATTGCGAATCTTCGCGAATCTTCGCCCCCGAAGCATAGACATAGACGTAGCTTTTTGAAACTGATTGTCGTGCTATTGATAAATTATCATGTTATCTTAAGCCAGCTAATTTTTTTCGATTTAGAAAAACACGTTAAAAAAACCAAATGTTAGAACCGTCCCAGGAACTACTTTTTCGGTCTTAAAAACAGAAAGCTTTTTCTTACACTTTAGAGCACTTAATTTATTTATGCCTATGTTGTTTTGCTGTCACCCCCAAATTTCCTGAGTCGATTTTTCTGGATCCAACTTTTTTTTGTTGAACTCAAGGTTTCGAATAAATGTTTGTCATGTACCTGCAGTGTTAACTAAACAAAAGCGTAAAACCAGAAACAGAACAGTGCAGTTACTAAATTACAGTCAAGTCGTGTGACAGAAAACCAAGAAAAGTCTGCCCTACTATATACTTTTTGCTTTCGGATTAGTGTGTTTCGTACCTACGAAATTACGTCAGCCCTCGGTCTGCCTTCACCGGAACGCTTAAAAAAAGAACATTAAATCACATGATCCGTTACTTGAGTAATCTTGAAAATCGCGATTCTCTATCAATGAAATCTCAAAGATTTTAACCCGCTTAGGGTTATCCAAAAAATGTTTTCCAATTTATTTGCTTCGGTAGGACGACCTTCTGGCTGAATAGGGTTTTTTCGCTGATTATTAGAAAAGATCTGGGGTGACGGGCTGTCGCATGCGCGTAGAATCTTAGAGTTTTGCTGGTGAGACCATTTTTAAGAGAGTGCGCGAGATCCGAGTGCCGACTGGACAACTCCTTGAGCACCAAACTCCCACTCTCAGCTGGAAGATTTCTTTTACACTGAATCCATGTATTGGCAGCCCGCGCGAGATTGGCTAAAGCTTTGTACGGCTCACTATCCATGACATTGCAATCCAACGAGAACATCGGCTTGAAGGGAGAAGCAATGGTAGGATTAGCGCTGGTTCTCGGAACCACTTTGGAACGATCCCGGCTGTAATCCTGACTGGCAATCTGATCCGGCATGAGGAGGTAACGTTCAAGTCCTTGAGCTGAAGTAGCATTTTTATCAACATTATGAAACGCTTCAGACTACTCAGTCTTTGGTTTTCTACCAAAACGCAATTCGATCGGCGACTTCTTGAGCACTGCGTGTTTGCTTTTACGTATACTTCATCAATTTGTTGAGTCGTTGATTTCAAGTTATTAAAATTAGCATCAAGTTTTTCTGTACCCAATTTACGCTCGAACGTTCAACTAAGTCACTGCCTCGATGATCTCCAACCGGAGAGAAAATATGAACAATGCCTCTGCTAGAACAATAATGTTAAAGTATATCATTCTTAAAGCCAGATCCATGACCAGTCCTGATAGATTGAGGTATGCCATGAACACAAATGTAGGAATCAAGGAATTAACGACTTTTTTGGCACCTACTGTTTCCGTAATAAGAATAGACGGAAACTTAGAGAAGCGGTCAATAGCAACTAAGATTTTATTGCCTTTTTCATTGAAGATAAGACCAGCAAAATCTAGCTGAAGTTCTTGACTAGGACCGGACAGATTAAGGAAGAGATTGCGCCATATTAAATGCTTTAGTAGGTTTAAATTTTCTACCAAACAACGTGCACACGCGACACTTCTCGCAGGTATCAATAACTTGCCGATTTAGAAATGGCCAGCAAATTTACTCTGAGGCCGACATCATCGCCTTCTGGCACAGATGAGAACGATGCAGCCTGGCAAAAACAGCTTTACTCAAAAGCTCTGGAATTGCGAGTTTGTTGTCTACTATCACCCAATCGATGACCATCACTGTCTTGGTCCAGAACTGGGCCATTCACGAGCCTAGTTTGCCCAATGAAGTAACATCTTTGTTTATAATGGCACGTTTCATAGAACCAAGGAAGGAACCATCGTCCTCTGTTAATTCCATCAGAAGATCCGCGTCAAAGAGACCCGGTAGGCCCACTATATTTGTTTTAGATTTAGAGAGTATCGGTTTACTTCCGTTGACAGCGAAAACTCCGAGTTTAGAAGCTGTTTGCATCTTCCTTGGTTTGGACAGACGGCACCTCTGCATTGCTTCCAACAGTTGGGCACGCCCTTTTTTCCAAGTGTTGATCCGTGCAGCGAAAAACCGAGTTCTAGCGGGTCGCTCACTGGTCCTACTGTGCTGTCAGATCTGATCAATGCGAGACACGATGCCCATCTGACGAGATCGTAACGGAGGGCGATGATTAGGGCGAGTGGAGTTTGGCGAATCAATAGGAAAGTTTTCCACAAAAGTTAACAAGTCAGTCTGTTCGGCCGACGAATTTAGTACACTATTTGTGTGACTAGAAACCTTAGTATTAGTATTATTGAGATCATTCATATCGGTATCCGGTGGTTGAAGTAGATTCTTTACAAAAAGGTTTGACGTGAGATTTTCTTGAAATTTGAAGATACAACATGAAACGACTGTTTTATAAAGTTTCAGGTCGGAGACAATCATTTTGAGCGAGAGTTTCGGGACTTCGATTTTATATTAGCATAGGGGTGTTTGATTGGTCAGCTCGATCAGAGGATAACGCAACGCCCTCTATTGATGAGTAATTAGATTGACGAAATTGCATAACGCGATTTGATTGGTTACGCCACTGAGTGTTTTTATCAATACCCCCTATCGGAGAGTGACGATGATTTGGAGGAGGAGTGTAGCCATCCCTCGCTACAAACGCGACGCCCTCTTAACGATAAGAACATTAATTTGTCCTCCGCTCTGATAGGCTAGAGGAATTGATAAAATTTTGAGCTTCATTAAAAGCCTCGATAGACCTAACAACAAAAGTTCAACGTATTGAGAAGGTTTAGGGGCAGTGAAAGTAGGATAACGAGACATGTAATCAACAATGCCCAATGAAACCCCATCAACATGTATGTCTTCAAATTCAAAGTGTAGTAACCTATCGGCCCACCTGGACAGATGAGACTGATATGACTTGTTATTGTAGTTTTCATTTAAAGCAGAAAATTTAGCTGTATAATCGTTCAGTAATTGGAAAAGATTTCTCAGTAAAAACATTCGCAAAAGCTCACAGGCCCAGACGATCGCCAACAGTTCTATTCTAATTCATTTGTACTGTACTTCCCCTCCGCATTATTAAGAAAACGAGAAGCAAAAGCGATCGGTGCGCAAACATCAGGTTCGACCTCTTTCTCGAGGCAAGCTCCTAATCCATTATGATAGCATCACATTTAATTCTGAATTTCTTAGAAGAGTCATAGTGAAAGAGGTTGGAAATTTCAGAAATCAGATTAATGATATTCTTGAATGCTGTTTCTTGTTCCTCTCCACACAATAAGGACTGTTTATTACAGGATTTTAACGATTGCCGTAAATGCCCTGTGTTCGTGTGTAAATCAAGGATAAATACTTGTAAATGATTCAAAAAGCCCATAAAGGAACGCAATTGCTTTAATAATTTCGGCGGCTTGAGTGACTGAATCGCTTTAACTTTCGAAAATTTAGGAGAGTTACTTTCCTCATTGATTTGGTAATCCAACCAAGCTAATTAATTAACCGAAAACTCGCACTTACTGAATCTCAGAGTGCCCTCAGAGTCAAGTCCATAGAAGAAAAACCACCCATGGACAAGTCCATTTTCATGCAGCTAATGACACCATCAGTCACTGACATCAAGTTTTTAGCTTGCGTAAAGTGGTTTGTCCAGAAAAACGGAGTGGCGATGGGTTCCAGCCTTGCGGTAATTTTAGCTAGCCTGTGGTTTTAGAGTACGAACCACAGCTGGCAAGAAAACCCAACGAGGTCACGCACAGTGTAGCCGCTCCATCAGGACATTGTGATTGAGGCAAATACAAGCTGAGAGTCACATGCCGGAGCGCCTCATTTCGCTGTGCATCCTGTTCGGCTTGGTTTCACAGGAAATGCACTCTTCTCTTGGTCTAAAAAAGTCAACGAAATAGCCAAGTCCAAGCGCCCATGGTTCTTTCTTTGTTTATAGATCTTCAGTTAGCACCCCTCTTTCTCGCATACCAGAGGCCAAAATGCTCGGGAGATATGCAGATGATATCATCCGTACAACTTGCGCTCAGGTAGTTGAGGATATTCTGAAACAAACCAACACTCTTCAACCAGCTCTGGAGTTTACGGTCGATTTGAAGAATGATTTTTCTATTCCTTTTCTGGATATGTTGGTGACAGGAACCTCAGCAGGCATATTGAGACGACCTGGTATCAGAAACCAACGGATACAGATTTACTGATGTCCTTTTGTGCCTGTGCACCTACACGCTACAAAACTAGCATTGTACAGGGTACTTTCCACAGACTGAACAACATCACCTCTAAGTGGAGCAGCTTTCATGATGCATTGGAGAAGACGAAAATGGCGTGGCAGAAAAACCAGAATCAGCATAGTTTCTACAATCCAGTCATCTATGATACCCTTACCAAACTGTATAGGTGCTCCTGAGGATACGGTTGCGCCCAAGGAACGGAAGAAAAAACGCGAGCGAGCAGCACTTATCATGCAGTGCAGGGGATCTATTTTTGACAGGTTTGCACGCAGCGTTCGTGGCGTTGTTTCTTCCAACATCGTGTTTACTACCAGAAAGTTGAGAACAGCGCTTCCGTCGCTAAATAAGCCTATTCAGAATGAACTTAGCAATCGTGTCGTCTGCGAAATTTGATGTCCTGAATGTCAATCCAGCTTTGTGGGTCAGAAAAGCCGGCTACTAAACAAGAAGAACATTCGAAATCTGACTGTCCAGTTGGTGTAACATTCGCCCAAACATTACACAGTAAAGGGAAAAAAAAGCACGTAATGATGACTGGCAGGCATCAGTTACCTTAAATCTATTCGTTTTCACCGTTTAACCTAGCCAGTTAGTTTTTTGGTCTGCTTAGGGTTAAGCAAAATTTTAACATTTTTAGGCCATAAGTCAAAGGACTTTTGATCAGCTTTCGTTACATGCGTAGATAATCACATAGCTGGGTCTCAGATCCCCTGACTACGTGATTACCATTAAAAACACGGCTCGAAAACCATTAATTGCTGTTTTCAGTGACAGTTATATACTAGTTCCATTGGAGAAGGATTGACCTTTTCCTCTTTCTAGCTACTCATGCTCTAATTTACTTAAAAATGTTGGAGTTAATTCAAATGTTCAGGGCATTAAAAATGCTAAAAATATATGTTTATCACAGTCTCTCAGCATATATCAATCTCCGGGCACCGGGCCTCCAATTCCGTGCCTTTGGAGATGATGTCGTTTTCTCCTCAATCTCGTGGTACGGGAGGGTACGGATTCGTTCCGGCTGTCCCAAGGAGCCTTTCTCTCTGCGGATCTTCTTCAGCTAAGCATTTTATCGTGTCTTTTTATCATGATTAGAGGCTTCGTTGTTTTCGTGTTTTTCTTCAACTGGTTTCCGTCTTGTTAACTCGTCGAGTGTGTTTTCGAACTGTTCTTATTCTCCTTATCCGGTCAAAATGGTCGCTTCTACGCCTCTCAGGAATACTCAGTCCAAATTGAAAATTTGAAAATTCGAAATTCGGTAACATTCCTATCCTACTCCCTCGAAACGAATTTGTAGCTAACGTCGCGACTGCCTGGTTTCGTTCTCTTCGGAGGGTTCGACTGTGCCAATCCGGGGGAATGGCACATGGAAAGCATTTTCGAGATTTGCCTCGGAAACACAGAAAATTAGAGCTGAAACTCGAGACTCTGCTCTTGACACTGGTAAACTACTTTGGAGGCTTTGTACATTGCCAAGAGGAATCTGCAGCTGAACACGCGCGAAAAGTACAGAAGCAGGCAGCTGACTCTGAAGCTGTGAGCAACTCGAGTTCTTTGTCCCAGAGTTTTTTTCTTTTTTTTTCATTTTTTTTTTATTATTTGAGGTAATCAGAAGGTCAAAAGTATCATAGTAACCGAGGTTACAGTCAGGAGTCCCTTCATCACGTATTCCAGTCAAAATCCTTGGAATTTTCTAGATATGGAAGTGATAATGACAATAACCAAAATTCAAAAACCAATCTCTTCTGTGGTTTTTGTATTTTGTTTCTGTGTTTGGTTTTTGTGGTTTGCTTTATGCCAATTTTCATGTTTTTCAGTGCTGATGATGGCTGTATAGCCGAAAGGACTCCGAAATAAATAAGTTTCATTATCTTGTTTTTTTCACATTGATGAGAAAGAAAGTAGATTTTCTGTAATGTGTAGGTATCAACCTTTTGCGCATTTGTGAAATTTACGTCTTTCTCTCTCTTTCTCTCAAATAACTTCGGTTACCATGATAATTTCTGACCTTGTGATTTACTAGGCCTTTGCTGGGGACGCCATTAATTATTAACCTGTTTTAGTCTCCTTTTAGATATAAATCATGCAGTATACTGGAAGCTCATATGACGGGGAATATAACAAAGGTCGGTTTGAAGGGACCGGTAAATACTCCTTTTCAACTGGCACGAAGTACGAGGGATCTCTCAATAACGGTATGTTCCATGGTGATGGTACTCTCTTCTTTCCAAACGGGAGCAAATACACAGCAAACTGGGAAAATGGGTTCGCTCAGAAAGGTACCTACATGTTTGCTGACGGACTGAAGGTATGTTGCATGTCTAGTACTGAAATCGAATTTAAGTTCGCCCTCTGTGATTTTTTTAAAAGTGTCAATGAACGAAGTGAAGTCATTTTTTTTAGTTCGTGTATTTGGGAAAAAATTCAAAATCCGTTTTTCGCGGTTTGATTTTTTTAAAAGTTTTGATTTAGATACACTCGTTGAAAGGAAGGCAATGAATTCTCTCATAACGAATGTGCAAATGGCCCGAACAACGAAGGTTTTAAATTTTCAGCTTTCCCACTGTTTTTAAACTTGATTTTTTTTTTCAGTTCGAAGAGAAGGATTGGGAGTATTGTGATGGATTTGACCGACGTTTCTACACCGAAGTCTGCAATGGTTTGAAACCCGCCGGAAGATCGCAAATTACAGATAAATCGGCCGAAGAAGTAAGTTTTCAATGAATTGTAAATACACTGTGTGTTTTAATTTCAATTACAAAGCAAGCTTTGTCCATATTATTATGCCAGGGTAATGCAAGGCAGTTTTTAGACTTTTTCGTTCTTGAAACTTATTTTACAGATGATCAGGTTCGATTACGATGAAAGCTATGCAAAAGCGGTTGAGCTGTGAAGTGAAATATTAATATTTTGAAGTCATTATCATGGCTTCAGCGGTTTCTTTTCTTTCTTTACATGTAAAAAACTTCGGCGATTTGCTTCCTTTTTCCCTATTTGTAGAAATTTATAGATTATATTCGCGACTTATTTTTTTCGACGAGCTGTAAATAGTTTTGTCCCTAATTTCTTTTGGTGTGCTGTAAATTTTCGTCAGGTCTCAAATAAAATAATTGAGACCTTATATTTTTAATTTTTTACTGTTCTTTTTAATTTAAATGATATCTATATGTCGCTGTTAGAACTAATCAAATTATGTATATATGCCATTGAAATCAAAATTAATGATTCAGCTATCTTTGTCCAGAGGTAACTCACGTTCAGGCTATAATAAATAAACTCTAAAATTATCGTGAGTCTGCTAATTTTTCGTCCTTTTTTCCCGAACAGCTAGGATTTTTCTCGAACAACAAATAGTTTTATACTTTTTGAAAAACAGTATTTTCTTTTTTTTTCTACAACTTTCACTTTTTAGATGCATGAAAGTTGTAAAAAAGTGAAATGTTAGATTGCGTAGATATAATGACTCGTCAGACAGGTAAAATAAATTCGATATCCTGATGAAGTCTTTTTCGTAAACAACATCCAGAACAGAATTGAATCTATGAAATCTGAAAGTTTTTACACTAGCCAAATTAAGTGAGGCAGTGTTATAGTGCGACTATTTTTTTTCTAACCTAAGTCGCAAATATTGGAACCTATTCTGGGGCCTCTTCACAGCTTTTTGATAGTTAACACAGTTGATGCCTTTCTCATTGTTCATTTGTTCAAACATCAGTACAATAATAAATTCAATTTCCGACCTTTTCGTTCCAATATATCTCGCAGTATTTTTTACCCTTGCGATAGCAAGGGTATTGCAATCGGGTATTAGGCTCTTTTTTTCCCGTTAAAAATTTCAGGCACTGAATGGTTAAATTAGAAATGGTAAATTTATGTTCAGTTTTTAATTAATTCTAATTGCTTTGTGTCTCCCGCACACTTGTCTGGAGGTAACGAGTACGCCTGGGTTCGAATCTGACAGGACCTGGTTTTTCTCAAATTTTCAAACGGTAAATATTCCGTTTCGCAAAAAAATTGCCTGATCATTATTTGTCTGTTAGTGTTTTTTTAGTTCTTTTTACATTATAGTTGCTTTTAGTATTCTCATTTTTCTCTGATGACTTTATTCTGCCCAAATGATTTCGCACTAGTTTTTTATCGGCTTACTGACCTAATTTTGATTCGTTTCAAGAAAAGCAAAGTTTTATGCTCACCTCAATATCGCACGAACTGTTGAAAATCTTAATAGAATTCTAGTGCAGAAAGTTTTTCAGAACAAAAAATTTTTTTTGGCTTTTTCCTTTTCTTTCGGCTTGATAGGTTTTGGCCTATATTAGATGACTTAAGGGCGAGAGGGAGTTGTTTTTTTTTCGGCCTAAAGGATTTCTGCCAAGTTATTTTTCGGCTTTATCAACGTTTGGTAGTTTTTTTTCTGTTGCTCATTCAAATTTCCTTGTCGTGGCTTTTTTTTGCAAACTAGCTTTTTTTAAGTGGTAAATCTAGTTTTTTTTGACATTTTCGAATTTTTTTGACTTTTTTCTGACTTAGCGGCTTTCTTGTTTTGTATCCCAAGTGGTGCGAAGCTCAGTTTAGCCTCTGTGTGAAGTGCTCAATTCATACATAATTTGCTTTTATGCTTACAAACTTATTACAGGCAAAGTTAGCGTGGATGCATTCAGTTTGTTATATTCCAAATTATTACATGCCAAATTGTCTATTTGTATTTGTTGCCATTTTTGCTGAATCGCATTGGCGATTTATTAGCATATGTAGCTGCTTTATTCCTGAATAGCGTTTGTAGGTTGTAACAGTCCGTGACCGAGCGGGCAGGGCATGAGACTCCAAATCTTGAGTTCGTAGATTTGAATTTGATACGGAGCAAAGTTTTACTAATTCGAGGCTATTTTCGAGCCAAATATTGTCCATTATATCGAATTCAGTGAGTTTTTTTTGCGTTTGTATAGTTCTCGAATCACACCACGCACTAGAAACGACTTTCATTTGAAGAAAAAAAACTTGTTCAAAGTTTTTAATGGTTATGGTCGGGTCGGAACATTCGGTGCTACTTGTACAGCAACTAGCTCTCCTTGTTTAATTATAGTTTTATTCTTTCGTTTTTATTGCATGTCTTTCAACAGACTTGTTCTAACCGATTTTTTACTAGGTCGAGGAAGGTTATTACGACGTGGGAGACGGCGTGTATGATCCCGAGGCGAGAGTAGTACATGACTACACTGGCAAGTTCCTTCGCAATGCAGATGACGACGAGCACGATTGGATCTTGAAGACATGTCGAAAAGGTTGAAAAAGCTTACTTTGTTTTCTATCCGCCGCGAAATTGACCTCGAAATCATAGATTACGGAAATATTAAAAGTCGCAGCTAAAGACTTGAAGCCTTAAGAACGGTATTCCAAAGTTGCTATATCGAAAGTGTAATTTGTATTTGATGATCGGCTTCTGAGTTTTCTCACAGCCAATGATTAAAGTGAAGCATAATGATCAAATTAGATATATCGAGTGCGATAATTTGATTTTAATAACAGGCCAAGTGAGCAAAACTGCTTTTCATACATATGGGATGGCATTATAAAAACAAAACAATGCTTTTGGGTAATTCAGTTCGTAAAACTGCCGCACCCGATTTTTTTGGGTATGGTAAAGCCTGCTTTTTTCAAAATTTTACTCTGCTTCGGAAAATCTTTGGCCAAAATTTCAGTGTTATCAAAATCATAATATCTAAAAAACGTATTTTGAGTTTATGTTGTGTTGTTTTCTAGGTCTGGACGAAGTGACTGGGTTTATACGTGGATGGGACGGCATCTCTGGTCCACCCCCGAAACTAGTCGATGTTCCAGAAGAGGTTGAAGAGAAGTGAAGCCAAATGTCACCTCACCTGTCTTAACAACCTTCTATAATAGTCATATATAAATCATAGTTAATTATCAAATCATTACAGAGTTTTAAAATTCATCCATGTGTAAATTGTAAATATGTAAACTAAAGTGTAAGTTTTTGATTTTTGCTGGACATAAATAAAAAATTTAGTCCTAATCTTAGAAAGAAAGTAAAAACAGCTGTTTTAGGTTATCACATTTTTCTTTGGGCCAACTTGGCGTGTTTTTTTTTCGTTAGATTGAAAGCTTAGCCTCATCTGCTGATGAAAAAGAATGCTTTGAAGTATAATGCCAAATCCATCCTAAAATTTAAATTGATTTTTTGTCCTATGGTTTGTTAAAACACGATGAATTGACCTGCATGAATCATAGAACAAGAAATAAATTCAAGATGGAATGGAAAAAATCGATAGGAACAATAAAATTCCAGACTATAGACTATTTTGGTCCGGTTTTACACGCTGGTTAAATTTAATCTCATTTCTTTTTTTTATAGCATAGTGTCGCGCTTAAAACGGTTATACTTGTGCAAATTGAATTTGCTAGCTTAAGGCCGATGTTCTAAAGACAAAGCAGTAATTTGGTAAGAAGAATTTTACTTTAACTGGTGTACTAACTTCAGTTACTTGACTTGGTTAGTACAAATGAACTCGCAAATTATTACACAGCGCGGTATTGTTAAGCCGTTATTTCTTTGTCTTAAAACTTCTTAGCTGATTGTTAAAAGAGTCAATGGTTTGAAACCGATTAAGATTTACGATTTGAAGCTTTGCTTTGTATGCCTTTGAGACTCGTAGTGGTCTTTTTTATGTCTTTTTTTTTCTTACTGACAGTGTCAAAAATATAAATGATTCACGTTTGATTCACCAATTGCTTATTTGCCATCAGTTTTTTTCAACCTGCTAGAAATATCGCTGGTTTTATTGCTGAAAAGGTGGTATTTGATAATGCAGTTATTCATCTTGTTACTTTTTCAATACTGTTTCATCAAGCAACACTAATGATTTCAGTTAATTTACTTCTTAACGTAATAGATGAGAAAAATGGTTGGGTAATCGTAGTAATTCTGGATTAAAATCTAGTTAAATACAATTTTGTCCATTTGATCAAATTGTTCATTAGCTGATTAAACTGAACGGGGAAACACCAAAGGAGCTCAATGGGTTTTCACAGTACGGTTTTTCCTCATCGCTTGCGTCATGTTTTGAACTCCATCGTTTTTTACTTGAATTAAAACTGGAACATAGTAATGTGTTAGTCATATAATGGTTTGCGCATTAAATTAAGCTACAACAATGCAAGAAAAAATTATATATTGTTTCACGCAATACTTATGCAATAACAACTTAAATTGATGAAGAGTAAATTTTTAAGGTAATTTTGATATTCAATATAAAAAAAAATCAATTTTAATTTTCTTTGTGTGTGTGTGTGTGTGTTTAATTGCTTGTCACATTGTAGGTTGCATATGTTCTAAAAACATGTCAGAGCCCTGTTCGTCCGAAATTCGAGTGCCTTTTTTCAGCCATTAATTGTATTATTGTGCTGCTAACAAAATCTATGTTGCGGGTAATATATTGTTGCAATAAATTGCATCCTTAAGGTCGTTTCGCTACTTGAGATTAATGCATTTCCGCTCCAAATCAAATTAGATCAAAATAGGTTCCTAAATCGAAGTTTCCCTTAAATACCAATCACCATCAACCAACTGCGGAGTAATTGATTTAATAAATGTCATCTCGATAAACCGTCTAATTGCTGTTTTTTTTTTCAGATTCAAGTTATGGACACCGTATTAATAAAAGCGTGTGTCGATAAGACCCCAGCCTTCCTATGAAAATTCCAGGCTTAATAATTTTTGTTACCTGGGATAGCTTCAAGCCAATTTATACCAGTTGTCATATGCGAGAAATTTTACATGTTACCTTTACTGCGTGGTGGTCAAATTAGGTTTCGTGTGATTGACCCACTTTTGAAAATTGTCCGGTCTGAATAACTTTGTTTGACAAGCTTTACTACTAGACATTTGTCTGCTTATTCGATTTAACTTAGTCACTTTTCACGCTTCAAACCACTGTTTGCTAAAAAAAATTGTTCAAAAACTTTCTTTGTTACCATTATTCAGTATTTATCTGTTTGCTCGAAAATTTTTCGTTTGTTGAATCCAAGATAGTAATTAATAATAAGTACCTCAATTAATCTCATCCGTATAGACTTCGACCGTACGTTGCATTTAAGCTTAACCAGTAAACATAATCTATGCCTGTATGCTTTTTTATTGTCTCAGTAAATGATTAAGTTAATGAAGTATTTGCCGAATATTATTTCCTTGGTTTACATTAATTGTTAACATCATTTTTGCCGTGCATCACATATCAATTGCGTATTATTATACCATATTACCCGTACATTACGCTAACACTAGTGAACAATCTCTATTATTTGTTTCGCCATCTTACGATATTGATATCTTTTGTTACCTTTCTTTCAGTGATCTCAGTTTATCGTAGTTTCGACTAAGTAAAAGCTCCTCTCATTGTTACCTTATTCTAGTTCAGGTCTGCTTTGCCGTTTGATTAAGTTTTCTGCCCTAAGTTTCTTCAAGTCAAAACGGAAAAAGTGCTCTCAAACTTTAGTTATATCAGTTCAAAATCAAGTTTTTTTTTCAAAAAAAATTTGAGTGCTCAATTTACGTCATTTCATATTTTACACTTTATTTCACGTTATCTCATACTTATGCTTCCTAGAGTTATTATTACATAATGGGCTTAGTATTTATTGATTAGTTATTATAAAACAATCCTAGAATATTGACTAGTGAGTTACGCCATTAAGTTATAATTGTTTTCATCTAATCCAAAGTTTTGTTACGTGAAGTTTTTAATTGCATGTGAAAAGAAGTTTTGAAAAAAATGTCGTCGGAAAGTCCGCCCGAACGCGTGAACAAAAACGACTCAACCAGTGAACACATTATTACGTCATTAAACGACTCTCAAAGTCCATCTGAGGTATTCGACCATGCGGAACCGACAAGCGATCATTCAGATTCCATTTCCGAAACGAGCTCGGAACCTTCGATTAAAGTTAACCCAGCGTTCAAAAAGGTTCTGAACAACCCAAAAGATTTGTTACCTTCGTCTCCCTTTAAAAAGATGACGCCCAGTCCCGGAAGTGATAGCTTAAAATCGGGGAATTCGACTGAGGATCAAAATAGAACGCCCAGAAATACAACAGGCTCTAGTACGATTACGAGACACAATAACAGTAACGTAGAAGCGTTTATGAAGAGTTCTCTGGTCCAATGGGCCACAAGAGCGATTGACCAGAGTTATGACTCAAATGGCAATGCAGAACAAGTAACGTCTCCTGTTCGAAAAGGATCTGATGGAAATGGACACAGTGAATTGGTTGTCACTTTCCAAGAATTAGTGGATGGGATTCTGCTCAACGACTTGATGTATGACATGTAAGTACTATGAATATTTCCGAACTTCCGAATTGGCAAAAATGTTTCCATTAAGTTCTTAAATTAACAATTTTTCGAATGAACAATACATACGCGTTTTCTTTGCAAGTACCATTACACAAGTAAAAGATTGTTCAAATGTACTACCCGCACTTTTCATTAGTTTTTTCGATAAAATAATAATTTTGAACAAAACTTCGCAAATCATTCAGTTAAGAAAGTTCGGATCCTTTTTTTCCAATTCGAGTAGCTTTTTCGTGCATTGTTTGATTAGATAGATCCGAAGTTTCGAGAGTTTTTTATGAGCTTCAATAGCGAACTTAATAGCAAGATGAAAAACATTTTTTTCTGCAAAAAAAGTCAAACAAACCATTTTCAAAGTTTTTTTGAGATTAGTTTTAAGATTTCTGCAACTCTTAATGCTGGGGAACTCTAAATTCATCTCCAAAAGCTAGTTTTTCACATCAAAAAATAAATGTAAAAAATTAGATATAGCTTAATAACCAGCTCATAATTTGACCTAAAGTAAAAAGTTGACCTTGAGAAGAGTTTCTGGAAAGTTTTACATGTCGGTCGTTCAACGACTGAAAGATATTTTATTGTGATATAGCACTCGACTCATTCTGATCATTATTGGTAGTTTCTGAGTTGCGTGAAAATGGCGCCGAAAAAACTAAAACGCACCCCAAGCCGAAGACAAAGTTCCTCCCCATTTTCAGTGGTTGGAACAAAAAATATGTAAATTGTTTTTCGGTTTTTCCTCAAATGAATAAAATAGCATTGGTCGGAACAATCTGTACTACTTGCACAGGGCTGGTTATTCTGAATAAGTTCAATTATCTTCGTTTTGAGATGGATGAGTTTTCGCTGTCAAATGGTTTTACAATGACCTTCTTTTATGTACTCATATTAGAAAAAGCATCATATCTACAATTTGAGATATTTTTTTTTCTGCGGTGTATGCATGCGAGGACCCGCTTCGCCTTTGTGCAAATTTGTTTTGATCGGTTTTTAAAGACGATAAAAGGTTCCAGACAATCTTTGAATTGATATTTACCAAGGTCCCTAAGGAATGATATACGGGAAGAGCAGCAGATGGCTTTGAGACTAATCAAATTAGTAGTTCCTTCATGTCCGCTGCAGAAATTCAGGATCACGATGTGAACTTTTGTTTGTTCTCTTCATTTGAAGGTTCAATAATTTAGACTTAGTGTTGACTTTGAGCCAAGTGGTTCCTTGACCTGCAATTTGTTAGCTCAGGTCAACACTAAAATAACGGTTTCCTTAGTAAAAAAAGACTTGCTGGAGGTCTAGAGAAAACAAACTATCTGTGACTAAGTTTCTACCTGAAAGCATGAACATGATTTGTTTCAGCGTTACATTTGTTCTCAGTTACTGGGCCTCCAGGCTATGTGATACGAATTCCACGAAATGGAGTGTTAAGATTGCTTTAGAGAGCGCTCTAGAAAGGTTTGATTGAACGTCAAGATTACAGTGATTTCAGACGTATCGCCAAGGAAGCGTGTTTCTTATGGCGCTAGTAATGCTAAGAGAAATACTAGAAATACCTACTATTTAGATTGGGTGCAAAAGGTTTTCCCAGACAGAAATAAATGTCCGTAGTAATGTTAAGTTTCATTGCCTTGAACATGTTGAAAACTGGGTTTTCGAAATCTGAGGTTTGTTGTTAATTCAAGCTTAGCAAGCTACATGTAAAGTGTTGTATTGGAAGAAACGAAACAAAAAACTAAGTTTTTTTGAACAAAATTTAAAATACTGTTAATTTAAAAGAAACTTTTTGTGTATTTCAGACTAGTTTGTTCCATTTTTTGAAATTAATTACTAAACTGACGCAAGTAATTTCCGGCAAATTGGAAAAAACAGGTCTTCATTTTTGATAGTTTCTATGATTGGAACAGTATCTTTGGGGTGCTTGTTCATATAAGGCATTAAAATATCGCCATTATTAAACGGTATAAATTAGGTTTGTAGTTAGTAGAACGTCTTGGCTTTCGCAGTATTTCCTGTGATTATTTTCCATTTACTCTTTAAAGGCCTTTCAAGTATCCACAGGAAAGCATTATGTAAGCTAAAGGGAGCCCAATCATGAAATTCATGTTTCAGTTTACGTTGTTTTTATAGAAAATATCCATTTCGGGAAACCATTTTGAGGAAAATATAAACTTAAGTTACCACCCGACCCTAATTTGATATGAATGTTTCTTTGCTTTATGGTTCGATTTCAGACTACCTGTATTAGACAAGAAATGTGATCCTTCGATTGAGTTGTGATAAAAGCATGATCAAATTCCTAGTCATTGTCTATGGCCCCAGGTATACTACTAAACGTTACCATGTATACATGCTTTCAAAGCATATCTGAATCTATCATACCAATGATAAGCGAAAATCATATACGTTATCATTTATGGTTGTGTAATTAAAATATAACCCTTCCCTCTCTTGGAACCGTAGATCAAAAAGCGGTTTTTAAAGCGCGTGTAACTCAACGAGTAGTTAGCTCAGTAGTTCTACTAAATATCCGAACCTGATGTCAGGGACAAATTGAACTTCATAATTTAAGAAATCAATGGCCAAATTGTGAAAGTTTCTGTTTGAAAGTCGAGACAGCTTTCTGCTTGCTTTGTTGATTCGTTTAAGTGGCGTTTTAATTTCGAAGGTTTATCAAATCAATGTTTTTGTTTCTCTGAATGAGAGTTAGAATCTGAGAAATACTTTCTCAATGCTTGCTTTTAGAAATTTACCATAATTCAAAGAAAAATTATTTTTTGAAGAAAAGATTAAATATAAAGCATCTCAAATAAGTTCACGATGATCAGCTGAATGATAACACCTATTGATCTGATTTTGCAAGTTTTCAAAGATTTTCAGCAAAATTCCAATCATGGTAAAGGAAATTTAATTTTTTCCTAAAATATAAATTGTTAAATTGTTTTAAAAAATCCACAAAAAAGTTGTTTTGTTATCACTTTTTTAACCTGAAGTTTAAGTAAGTTTCAATTCAAGACGCTATATAAAGCCGAAAGTTTGTTGCGCAAAGTTATCATTAAGGATGATTAGGAGTTTCGCTGCTTTCTTTCAGCCATCCCTCAATTGCGTGCAAGGCTGGTATTCAAGCAGACGTAGAGGAGCAACCCCACCTAAGACTGCAGAATCTGGCCTTACTCCTCAGAAACATCAGATTCTATCATGCTGTAAGTCATCTAATGTAACAGCAAAACAGTGCATGTTATTTTAACAGGTACCACAGCGCTTCTCTCTAATCAGCTGAATCCCTCGTAAATTGGTCGTATGTTGTGGATAAAAAAGGATACCTTAAATATAAAACAGTAAACAAGGCTCGATTTTTGATGACCTTGAGGTAATCGCGGGAAAAACGTTGTTTTAATTTTTTGACATTCTTTTACGGATTTCCTAGAAAGAGTGTCTTGAACCGACTTTTTTGGAGCTTAACTTGGACCCCAACATCAAAATGAGGAGTTTAAGGTAAATAAACTACGTTCAGCATCAATAATAAAAAAGGTTCAGCATCTTGCTAACATTTTGACGCTAGCTTTACATCAGCAATGTTCATTTCAGAATGGAGAAGAGACGCATTTAAAATTAAATTAATCAAATCGCACTAGTTAAATTTGTTTAGGGGTTGCACGCCTAAAAATGGACGCCAAATAAAGAGATAGCCTTTTTTGGAATGTCTTTTTTTTGTCGTAACTGATTCATTATTTTAGTTTCGGCAGTTGACTGAGCTTTCAATCATTAATTTGACCCTTATTTTTCTATCTTACTCATACGAAGAAAAATACTTTTATACAGGCTAAGAGCGAAGTCTAAAGTTCTTTCGATCTGTAGTTCTAACTCAAAAGTTATAACTAACTTGACGACTTAGTTATTAATAACCAGCTGGGCTAATGTCACTCAAAACAGCTGTTTAGAATTACGTGGTGTGTATGTTTACAATGCAAGTCATTGGACTTCGTATTTTTCATTCAGATTTTGAATTTGAGTTGATAATGAGGTTGAATGAAGAATATATAGAGTTTGATTTTGATAACTGAAGTTCTTTTATGTATGAATGTTTCCGTTACGCTCTATGGTTTGACACAGTGTGTGAAAATGAAGTTATTCTGTAATCTGTAAGTCCAAAGTCACAGCGTTGAAAAAATGTCGTAGGTTTGAGCTTAGCGTTGATGACCAAATGTGTTGCGTTGTGTTTCATCCAGATGCTAGAAATCTATTGAGAAACTCAAAAAATTGGGGCCTTTCAAGTTGATAAAAAATCTCCTAAGAGTTTGGTAATTTTCTCTATTGTGTTCTTAGAATTTTTTTCTGCGAAATTGGCTGTTAAATTGTTCCTAATTCATTTTCAATTCCAGGAGGTGCTGGGTGAGGCATTGGTGGGGAGACTTCCAGATGTGACTGCAATAGCCAGAGAACCATCTTCAGGTAACGCCAAATTATTCGGAAAACAGATGTATTCGAATCATAAGGAGCTTTAAACATCGGTCAGAATCAGCTGCTCCATATAACCTTAATGCCATTGCGTCAGTAGTCGAAACATGAGTTAATCGAAAAGTGAGACTTAGCTTCTAGAAATGATAGTAATATCAAGGGTTGCTGCGAAAGTCGCACAGAGTGTTCCGATTACAATAATTGAAGAAAAAGAAACAGAAATAGAGAAAAAGTAACAGAAATAGAGAAAACGTTTTCAAACATCTGTTTTTTCATGTATTGACTGACTGATTTTATTTTTATTGACTGACTGACTAGGATGAAAAACTGCAAGAATGAAGGCACGTCTTGCTCAAATGGTACCAATAAGATAATGTTAAAATGGGCCTGTTTGGCAGCCTCTCAATTTTTGTTTATTTTTGAATATTTTCGGTTTTCAGACTAAATTAGACGTAAATCGAGAGGCTAACCTACCCGCTACAATTTTAACCTTATCTTAATTGTATCTTTTTATAGCGATATTTTCTTCTCATTGTTAAAGTTTTTTGAACCAATTCAGCCGCCCTTCACAAAAAATAACCAGTAGTAAAGAAGAAAAAACGGAATTTTCTCCATTTTTGATATTTTTTCTTTAAACACTGTTTTCAGAATATTCTATGTAACTTGCAAAGCCACCAGACCAATTTTTCTCTGCACTTCAGAATATCATTTAACATTTTTTCTGAATCGGAATTGCGACCGATAGGGTCTTGATATGATAACACAGTTGAAACGTAGTGAGTTTTCGTTAAGATATCTATAAATGGGTGGATAAACTACTAGGTAATCCATAGATCCTTCCCTTCGTGAAGTTGTTTCGAACATAAATACTAGATCTTAGATTCATCATGCGAATAATCAAATTTGAGAGAATTTTGGAGAAGTTAAAATAGTCTTGTGTTTTTTTTGTCAACCAGCTCGGAGGCCTAACCCGGAGGTTAGTTAATAAGGTTGATATGAGCGCATGTATTCAGCGCCCTTTAAGCTATGACTTACTTGCAAGAGCTCCCCTGCAAATTGCAGCGCACGGGTGATTAGTACCAGCAATCATATGGTTGCTGGGCATATTCACTTCCGGAGTGCCACAATGACACGGTAAAATGGTGATTTGAAATGTAAAAGTATTTTTTCAAAATTACTAATTTCAGTCAATGGGCTAGCAGAGGATTTTTTAAAATTCTTTGAACGGTCCTTGAAAGCTATGAGAGCTCAATTATTTCTAAATATTAAAAAAAAAATTTCACTTATTATTTCGCCCAAATTTTGAATTTCAAAAAAATGGAAATGTTAAATTAACAGAATTGTTCTAGCCTGCTTTTTACCCTTACGATATAATAAAAACAAAAAAAACTGATATACTGAAATCGGAGTTGTAACTTTACAACGCACATTAATCAAATCCAACGGGAATTTACGGGAAAAAAGTCCAGTACTCGATTGCAAGGGCATTGCAATCGAGTACTTGACTTTTTTTCCCGTAAATACTTTTTTTTGACAGGATGAATGATATTGTTCTCATCTCCAATTCTACCTTCATCAAAGAACAGACAGATGGACAAGACAATTTTTTAGCTTGTCAGTCCTTAAATGCCCGTTGGATTTGATTAATGTGCGTTGTAAAGTTACAACTCCGATTTCAGTATATCCGTTTTTTTTCTTTTTATTTTTTTTCTTCATTCGGCTCAAAAGGTTTCAGTTTATAATATATGGGCTTAACGGCCTCTTTTTGAATCGTTTGAGGAGCAAAAAAGTCTTATGCAAGTGTTTTGATGGGCGAATTTAATTTTTTTGACTTCTCAAGTTTTTCTAATAAAATGAGTTTTTTTTCGGCGCAACATGTCTGCTTAAGAATTGTCGTCTTGGTTACTGCGTTAAAAATTGAGTTTCGATGCTTAATTCACATACAATTGTCTTGTTTTTTTTTGAAAGGAATTTTTATTCAAGAGAAATGTAGAAGTTTTTTTTCGTAGATCAGTTTTTTAGATATTTTTTGCAGTTAGTGCGGTGCCTCGCTTCGTCTGCATCTGTAAATTTTTTAAAGTTGCATGTAGTTCAGTTCCAATGTTTTGGTTTTTTTTTGCAATTTTTTTTCTCAATTTTTGTGGTGCAGCTGCAATTAGTTAGAGTTATTCATGTTTCTATTGCAAGTGGTGCAAAGCTCTGTTTCGCCTCTGTGTAATCAATTGTGTTGTGCTGTCATATGGAAAAAGGAAAAAATGTCTCTCTTTCTTTGATTTTAGTCTATTATTCGACTTGCCAAGTTTCGGAAGTTGAAGACAGAATTTCAAATTGGTTGAAAGATAAAATAATTATTCATTTATCTGTAAAACTTAGTTTTTTCACTGCATAGTGACAGACTCTTGGTTGAAAAAAAAGATACCGTCGTTTGCAGGGGCGGATCTAGGATTTTCTCGAGCGGGGGTGGATTTTCAAAAAAATTTTGAAAATTTTGACGACCTTTTTTTTAGGTCGACCAAATTGATTTTCCGAGCTCTCTTAAAGCACTAAAAAGACGCTGCCTTGGCCAAATTTTATGCGCGGCTGGGAAACTTTCGAAAAAACAGGTCAAAAAAGCCGTTTTTGGGCACTTTTTGAAAAATTTTGAAATTTTGACGAAAAAAATCGCGTTTTTTGCGCGCTCCCCCTCAAAATTAGTATATATTGGCGCTAAAGGCGCCTTAAAAAGATTTTAGGGTCGGTCGGCCAAAAATGGATTTCATATAAAGTACTTAAGGGTCGGCAGGGGGTCGAATCCCCCTAAATCCGCCCCTGGTCGCTTGTCTTCTATATGTCTCAGAATCTGATGCTACATAATTTGCTTCCATGGTTTCTTTCCTAGAGAAACGTATTTTTCTTGGTTATTCCAGTGATGGGTCTCTCGGAGTTGAAACGAGTGCTGCAACTGCTACTCGGTTGTGCAATGAAGAGCGAAGTGCCCGTTCGAGAACGGCATGTGTCCATAATTCAGTCTTTACCGGTAGCAGAACAAACTGAACTCATGGAATACATCCAGGTGAGTCTTTTTTCAATTGTTGTTGATCTATCTAAAAGTACTTGGATTTGAACGATCGAAAAAAAAACCTAAATTGTGTGCATAGGAAACTGTTTTTTGATGTAAATATCGACGATTAATTGATAATTATATGCGAAAATGAAAATAGGAATATATTGAAATTCAATTTGCTGTCTATTTTTGTTGTGATTGATCTAAAAGTACTTGAGTTTAAAAGATCGATTAGGAAAATATAGAACGTATTTATTGAGTTCGGTGTCAATTGCAAATGGGAAATTTATGGAGATACGCGATAAAATTTCTTATGTATGATCTTTTTGAGACTTTTTCAATTAGTTAAATGACACGATTAATCCATGATATTGATCAGAAAGCGTTTTTATTCATTTTTAAAGAAATTTTGAGTGCAGTCTTGAGGTTTAAAATGTTAGATTTGGAAAATTTCCTGATCTTAAATGCACGTTATTGTTACCAGGAAGCAAAGAGCAACGAAAACGCAATATCCCTCTCAGCAGTAGAAGAACACGTGCATGTAGACTTGCAAGAAATATTCCACAGACTGATAGACGACAGATTCGACCTGTTTGAGATCTGTAACTCACAGGCGGTGGAACAGTTGTCGGGTGGGGGTGGAGGGGTGGGTGGGGTGAATGGAGACGCCACATCAAGTGGAGGTCAGCCGCAGTTGAACGGAGGAGGTGAGAGCAGAGACCTTTCCAATTATAGTTCCCCAACTGCAAATTATCGCCCTCTAAATACATCACGGGTTGCTGGCCGGTTGCTGAGCAAAAATCACCTTGTTCTAACTACTGTTATTTCTGAAAAAGCTTTTAGAAAAATGATTTTGATTGAAAAAATATAATTTTTTTTCGACTCAAATGCGTTTAACGCATGGATAATAGGACCTTAATATGGCGTCAAAATTGATGACCTACAAGCTTTCTCTGAGATACGGAAATCGTGGCGACAGAAAACCTTTACGCTATAGTTCCTGCCAGTTACTTTGTGAAGTGGTCGGAACAAAATGGCAGTTTGGTTGAGCTGTATTTTTTTGCTTTGACTGAGTGTGTGGTGTAGGGCTTAGGGCTATAAAGAGGCATTTTATTGGAAATTGAGACGGAAGAAAATTGTTATTAAATCAGGGCTTGAGAAAATTATGGTTTTTGGTAATAATTAGACATAATTAAAAGGGGTGCAAAAGGTTGAATTTCAGATGAGGGGTTCAGATATCTCTCTAAGCAAGCCTATGATAGTTTTTTTAGCTCAAACTCTAAATGTGACAGTAGTTTTCTTGTACTGATGACATAAACAGGGTTTTCCAGGTAGTGGAATGTGGAAAAGGGGATCTTTTCACACTAGGCAGGGCTCTAACTATGGCGAGATCCAACAGCTGAATCTGCAGATATCCGATCTGAAGAACAGACTCATGAAGAAAGACAACGAATTGTAAGATCTTTTATAAGGTTTCTGATGCTTTGGCTACCAATACTTTTCTTCTCAGGGCTATTGGCTATTAGTTTACGTCAAAGTGGTTTCGTCTCCAATGAAAAATTGAGTGTTATTTGGTTTTTTCCATTCCACTCAATTTGTAAAATGATTGGTTTATATTATAAATTCGTATCACAATCTGACAACTTTCTGGCAACTTTTTTCGAGACTACCTTTTATCGAGTATACCTATCCGCTCTTTTTTTGTGGAATAATACCATTTTACATTCAAAGTCTGAAAGATCGATTTTTTCGCATACCTAGTCGTTTTTTTTGCGATTAGGAACCAGAAAGACGAAGACCTGGAAGCATACAGTGACGAGACAAGGAACCTCTCAGTGGAGAACAAGAAACTGAAGGAGCAGCTGACAGAAGCAGCGAGAGAGGCGAGGAGTATTCGTGGACTGAGGGATGAAGTGGACATTTATAGAGAGGTGAGTATGCTATGTGTTGACCCTCTTAAGCTTTAATAAGTACATGAGTTCACGAGGACCTTGAAAATTAGCTCTTACAAAAAGACTGATAGTGATAGAGTTTTACAAGTCTCTAGTACCGAATACACTGCGTTTGTTTGTTCACACACGTTAAGTGACCCTCGTCGTCAAACTGGCTCGCATAAATTCCACCCTCAAACTCAGTCTTTATTTTTTGTTCGCTATTGCGTACACTTAGTGGAGGGCTGATATGCTGTCTATAAAAATGTAATCATCAATTTGTAATATCGAAGCATGTGTTTCTTTTTAGAAAGCGGCGAGAGCAGATAGAGCGGAGAGTGAACTGGAGATGGCAAAACACAAGTTGGAAGAGCTCGACTACTACAGACAACGACTAGAGGTGAGACTAGACTTATACTTTGATCAAATTCAAATGCTGTTGAGAAGCAATAGAAAACAATCAGTTCAAACCTCCAAGTTCTGAGCTAAATTTCATTTTTATTAAGTTGATTCGATAAGGAATCAAAAAGTGTCAAAATTTCATGGAATTGTTGAAAATTGTTTTGCTTTTTTTAGCAATCGAACAAGGACTACAAAATGCTGGAAGAAACGAAATCTTCAATTGAGAAACACATGCAAGCACTTGAAACCCAAGTTGAACTCCTGCACGAAACGCAGCGTGAAAACATCACTCTCCAATCTCAAATAACATCTCTAGAAACTCAGATAGAAGAGAAGGAATTGTTGGTTGATTCTTTGAAGAAAGAAAATCAGACTTTGGGTGTGCAAAATACAGCATCGCTGAATGAAAGTGCGAGTTTACATCAGCAATTGGTCAATGCCAATTACACCCAAAGTGAGTCTTTTTAGGAAGCATTTTTGGAATTAATTTTGATTTATGCAAAAAAAGTCTTGGTTACTTTACCTCGTATAAGACTATGCATGATTCATACGATGATGTTCTTCTTGGAAAAAAACTTTTGGGCATCTGCAGAAATTTTTAAATTTTATTCTATCATAAATAAATAAAATGGAGTATGTTAGTGTGTATAAAAATAAGCATCGTGTGTAATAGAGTGTCTATGTAATGTGAATGTATGATAGCCTTGCCTGCCAGCCATCGCAAGAACTCGGCCACCATCCGCAACATCGTGCCCCGATTGGGCGCCATGAGTGTAGACGAAGACGACTTAGGCTCGTTTCCGCCTTCTTTTCTCCATTTAGTCCGAAATCATAAATCTTAATTACACAAGCCATTGTGAGAAAAATAAGCAAACTTAAAAAAAGAAATTTTAGAAAGTAACTTAAAAAACTCAAAATTAAATAAAGATAGCCGGTTACTGGGCAAGTAGCACAGAATGTTTCGACCAAAGATAGTCTTTAGAAAACTACGGTTTAGAAAGTTTTTTTTTCAAATAAGTGTAGTTTTTTCTGCTTGGAGTGATAAAAGGATCTGACGCAAAAATATAATTTAGGCGCATTAGACAGTCATAGTAGTATAGGCAAACTGGACAAAAAATTTTGTAGAAAAATTACTTGAAAAAACTCAAACTAGTTTCACTTGCTTAAAATTACGTTTTAAGGTCTTAAATTAGGCATAATTCAGGTTTTAAGCCTGCTCGCTTGCTTTTTTTCGCTCGAATTAAGACAAAAAATCAAAAATTTCAAACCGGTTTTTCTCGACACTGGGAAAACTTTTTGGACATTTTTTAACGTGGTTCGAATCACGACTGAAAGGGCTTTAATATGATATATCATTCAACCAGTCCGATCATTATTTGTTGTACCTGATTTTGCGTGGAAAACAAACAGCAAAAAAAAACTAAAAGACACCCGAATAGAAGTTTCATGATTTCAACTATGAATTAATCTCTTGTCGAAGTTCTATTTGCAACATTGTAAATTTTTAAGCATTGTTAGTTTTTAAACCTCTTTGAAGTGTACCCTTAAAACGGAAGAGGTTTGACCTATATCGTGTTATACTTCTACTAAACTAGAGTATCATTCAAGCTTATGTGTTAAATCAGTTATTCTTCTTCAACTCACCCATAGAGTTCGGTAAAATTAAAATTGACCCACTAGTTAAGAAGAAGTTGGAAACGAGTCTCACTGTTAGACCTCGAAATGACGCTGATGCCAGAGGTACTAGGGGACTATTTACAGTCGACCCCTTTTAATAATACAATTGGGCAAAGGGACAGTATAGCCTCAATTGCGAGTAATGCTTCATCTAATAATAGGCGGTGTGAGTGAATTCAGAAATCGATTGTAGATTTGATTGTTTATTGTCCTGCTACCATCAATAAGTTCTGTTGCATATCTGGCATTGTTTTGTTATCATTAATAATTTAGGTGGAATACTTGAATCTGTTGCAGTTCTGTTGTTGCCATTTATGAGTTGGCGATTGAAATTACATTGAAACTGATTTTTTTTGCAGTGCTTCTGGCAACCGATTGTTTTTTTAGCATGAATATAATTTGAAACTTGTCAGTGAATAAATTACGAGGCGATATGAAATCTTCAATAAATTAAGCACGTCACCGAGAAACTGACTGGCAAAATTTGCAACTGTTGTTAATGGGTTACACAGTGTTGTGCTATGTTATTGTTCAGCTGCCATTGCTGATATGTTGACGATTGCAATCATATTTGAACGCAATATATGATGCATTCACAATATCATGTTCAAAAAGATTGGTTTCTTAGAATTATCAGTTCAAGACACTTTTGTTTATGTTACTTGTGATAAGTTTTTCCCATTTTTGCTTCAATAGAATAACAAAATGGAAAACGACTGAATGTTAAATTTTGAGCTTTCGCAGACTCAATAGGGAAAGTTTTCTCACTCTCTCAGTGATACCCCACTAAACAGATTTTTGTTTCTACAAATTGATATTATTTATGATGGCAGCACTCAATTTAATTTAAACTGTCATTATACTTTTCAGTTGTAGTCTGTACTCATTGTTCATCCAATGTGATTTTAATGGATTGTTTATACGAATATGTTTGTTTTAGCTTCTCATCGACCTTCAGTGGGCTCGGAGTGTGAAGATACTCTCAAGTTCAGCATGATTCAGTTGGAGAAAGAGAAACAAGTGAGCTTTTTAGAAGGTTTAGTTGGAAGGCCAACACGTCAAAGGATCAACACTTAGTTTCATAGTGGTACCGTTAAGTTTTGACAGTGACGGCATCTTCGTTTTTAGTAGCTGAAGACTAGCGCAATAGAAACGTATGCGCAGAATTTTAATTTCAACGGTTTCCAAAACGACTTAAATGATAGTTCGATTTTAATAATAATGTTGATGAGAAAGATGACGATGATAGATTTTTCTACTCATTTCGGCCATAGTTTTGCGTGTTTTGGCGATAATGCTTGTGATGTTGAATGTAATTATATTTGCTTATGTAATTATGTTTATGTAATTAGGAGTTGAAGACTAGAGCAATAGAGATGGAGACGCAACTACTGCAGTTGAGTAAGGAGAAGGCGGCTGTGGAGAAGGAGTGTGACAAGTGGAGGGGAAGGGAGGAGAGGGAGAAGGGAACTCTGGAGGAGCTGCAACACAACATCGACAAGGTAGGGGTAATTGGTTGTATTAATTTCGTACGACTCAAATTTTCACTCATGATGTTGATATTGTCCTTAACGTATAGTTGTTCATTTTTTTTTCTGTACCAAAAACTATCAAAAACTATTCGATATGGATTAAGGGGCAGTCGGAAATTCAAGGCTTCGCGCTGATACGAGCAGTCTTGTTGTTCCGACTTTCGTATTGAAAGTAACGAAATATTTGTGATCGGGGTGGGTTTTTTTTCTTCAGACAAGTTTTGACTTTTTAACTAGCCATTTTTGACGGAATTTTTTTTATATCATTCAAATGTTATCCTGAGCTTAAATTTGAAAAGATATTTCACCTGTGATCATTTTTCGTAAAGTTATGAGGGTTTAAAGATTGCCATTTTGACCAATTTGGGACAATTAACGCGCGATATAATTCGCGCTATTAACGCGTAAGCGGAGATTTAATCTGTCGTATAAATCGTTCCAAATTAGTTGTACGAAGCTTATGTGCCATAATTGATTTGTTACAAGGAACGAAATCTATCTTTTTGTACTTTATATGGCGTGTGGGGGGATGATTTTCATAAAAATTTTCAAATTTTAGAAAAAAAAAAATTTTCATTTCATTTTATTTCTTTTAATTTTTTATGTTATTACTGCTGCTCAATAAACCTTAAAAGGCAGTCGGAACATTCAGGGCTTCGCCCTGATACGAGCAGTCTTGTTGTTCCGACTTTCGATACGAAAGTAACGGAATATTTGTGCTCGGGGTGGGTTTTTTTTTCTTCAGACAAATTTCGACTTTTTAACTAGCCATCTTTGACGGAATTTTTTTATATCATTCAAAAGGTATTGTTATCCTGAGCTTAAATTTGAAAAGATATTTCACCTGTGATTATTTTTCGTAAAGTTATGAGGGTTTAAAGATTGCCATTTTGGCCATTTTGACCAATTTGGGACAATTAACGCGCGATATAATTCGCGCTATTAACGCGCAAGCGGAGATTTAATCCGTCTTATAAATCGTTCCAAATTGGTTGAACGAAGCTTATTTGCCATAATTGATGTGTTGCAAGGAACGAAATATATCCTTTTGTACTTGTGGGAGGATGATTATCCCCCCATATGGCGTGTGGGGGGATGATTTTCATAAAAAACTTATTTTATTTTATTTCATTTAATTTTTTTATGCTATTACTGCTGATCCATAAACCTTAAAAGCCAGTCGGAACATTCAGGGCTTCGCCCTGATGCGAGCAGTCTTGTTTGGTTTTGAAATCAATTATTTATTTTCGAAGTATAACGTTGAGCGATGTAGCTATTCAATTTAAATTTGCCACCTATTGCATTATATTACCGAAATGAGCATAAATCAGTCACTTTAAGACAGTTTTTTTTAAGCATTGATATGTTGAGAGTTTTCGCGCATTCGAATAGTCCTCATGAAGCTATCTCACTTTGAGGCAAAAAGGTTGTGTTTTATAATTCAAACTGCTGTCGGTATTGGATTGTACTACAGTTACAGAGCATAAAAGTTGCAACGAGCATATGAACGATTTATTTCGAAGTTTTTGTTGTTTTCTCTGCAACTACCAAAAATATAGAGTTGAAACTAAGAAATATTGTTTTGAAGGCTTAAAAAGCTAGTATATCATAACTAGTTGTAGTTCAACGGGCGAGGAAACATCCTCGCTAACAACATGAATTCGAACTTATAGACTCAAACTGGTTCTTGGGAAGCTGATAAGCTTGCCATACTCTATATTTTGCGCAAAAACCTTAGACAAATGAAAAGAAGATACTCGGTGCGTCATCATTAAACAGCATGATTTTTAGGTGTAATTTTGCGCTGGTGATTAATATAAGCTGGGAAAAGAAATGTTCGAGTAAGTGTTCCGGATAAATGACTCCTCCCCCGATGCCCAGGATTATCTTAAGCAGTTTTGTTTTCTTTAAAATGTGTCCATTGTTCTGGTGTAACCGCTTAGGACTGCAATAAATATCTGTATCCTCAAAACCTATACGAGCGTTTTTGACGGACGCCGGAACAATTATCTCTTTTACTTATTTAGGCCGTCGTTTTTCCGCGTCATAAAAGGTATTTCAAGCTCATCAGTTTCCCAAGGAACCAAGTTGAGCCCATAAGTTCAAGTTTTTTGTGTTGTTTCTGACAATTTTTTTTTCGCAGCAAGAAATTCTCTGAAACTAGTTATGATAAACTGGCGTTGTTCCGTAATTGCCCTTTTATCATGATCGCATTACGATTTTGATTCACCAAGATTTTTTGTGAGCGATGTTTAACTTCAACGAGAGTTCATATTAGTCATAAATGTGACTATCGAAAATAATTATTGAACTGTTTATGCTGAGTATATTTTTTCAGGCAATGAACGACAAAAAAGCACTTCACGAGACGATGGAACAACTACAGCAGTCACACACCTCAGAAATAACTTCTCTTAAAGAGGAAATCGACTCTCTAACTCAGAATCTAGAATCTTCTAGAAGACAGACAAGCATGAACGATTCTAATATGGACTCTCAGTTAAAAGAAGCACAAGAACAGAATATTGTTTTACACGCTAGAGTTCAAGAATTCATGTCTAAGTGCAATCAATGCGAAAGCGAAAAACGACAAATTCAGAGGAAATTGGAAGTTTTACAAGAAGAGTTGAATCAAAAATCAGGCAATGATACAAAATTACAGCAACTAACTAGAGAAAACGAACAATTGAAAGAAAATTTGGAGGAAGAAAAAACTAAAAGCTCAGATTTGGAAAAAGTCGAAAAAGAAAATTTGTCTTTGCAAATTGAAATTTCGAAGTTCAAAAGCAAGTTAGACCAGAGTTCGAATGTTGAAAGTCAATATGATGAGCTTAAAAAAGATTTAGTGCAGTTAAAAACCCAAAATTTGAAACTAACAAAGCAGTCTGAAAATTTCAATGCTCTGACTCAGAAAATAAACCAACTTGAACTTGAGAATTCGGAGAAGCAACGTGAAATTGAAACGTTACAACACGTGATTCAAGTTAACAAGTCGGAACTTTCGAGAGCTACGGAACTTGAAGCGAGAAATCAAGCGTTGAATAATGATATTCAGAAATTGAGAAAGACGTTGGAAATGTATTCAGAGAAAGAAAGAGAAAAAGGCGACGAGTTGTCGGCGTTGCAGTTGGAAAAGGAATCTGTGCAAAGGTAATTATGATCAAAACTTACAGACTAATTGTTTTTTTTCTTTATGCTGATTGAAAGTCAGTGAAGGTTCATGTCAAAAAGTTATACCAAAGGCAATAAGTAAGCTCTTTAACTATCCCACTTTTGCAAGGGGAGGGAGATTCGTTACTAGGTACCCGAGTGGGGCAAACAGTTAAAGAGATCCAGGAAGTGAGCATACTTATTCCATTGTTGTTAATTTCAGAGTTATTTATCAAGATGCGATCAAGTTATTTTTGAAATTAAAATTTTGGTTTTTGAGGGATTTTTAGGTCTAAGCAGATAGCTTTAGTTGATTGTGTTGTCATTTAGGGAACTTGACACGATGCGAGTGAATAACGAGACGTTAGAAGTGAAGATGAAAGAGATGGCGGCACTGGACAATGACAACTGTCAGCTGGTGAAAGATAAAAGACAGCTGGAGAGAAACATCGAGAGGCTGAAGAGAGACATCGAGGAGTATGAGACGAAGGATCAGGACCAAAGGTGAGAACAATTGTTTGTTCACCTTTGGTTGTTGATAAGAGACTGATATTAGTAATATACGTGCTAATAGTTCTGTTTTGTTAGGATTTTCTCTCGCTGGTAGTTTTTAAGTTTAATGAAACGAGGCACTTTTCATAGTGGTAAGGCGTTCAATCTGTGATCGTCAGATCGTGTATACGATCCCCTACCATGGCAATAATAGTTTGTGAAGAGAATCTTTCACTTGACCGCAAATTCGCATCAACCACAGCCTGACTAATTTCGTCTGCAATAGTGGTACCACATGAAAGTTCTAGACGCAAAAGAAAACGACTCTAAGTCACACAAAAGGAGCTTCGCTCAATCAAAAATTTCAGTCGGGAGTGTGGGGATTTAATACAACCGGATTATGCTTAGACTAACTGGATCGCTTTTCATAGATCCATTGAAAATCGCAGAAACCACAATTATTTTTATGATAATCAAGTAGTATTTACTTAAATGCCGTTTTTTATGAATATCTGAAAGTGTCTCCATATTTACCCTGAAGTCAGTTTCCTCGCAATTTTTAAGCGTTAGGACATTGGTCCAGAAGCTGAGGACATATTATCGAATTGGCATATTTTGTGTTCTCCTTCCAAGTTAAAGGTACTCGTTGCTTTAAAGTATTTGTAAGCCTTTCCGAGTCCTTGATAAAAACCAAAAATTTACTTGACTCAAGGGGTCCGCAGTTGAATACTAGAATGAGCTGATTGTCTAGTTAGTAGATTTATTTAGTAATTGTCCTGTGGTGTAATTTAGGTCACGATTGGCGGTTATGGAAAGAGACTTGAAGAGAACGCAGAGGTTCACTGAGCGGGACCTCGGGAAAGATGAACAGATTCAGGAGTTGAAGAACGAGAATGCAGAATTGAGGAAACAGTCTATGGTCGACAAGAAGACCAACAACTGTCTCAGGGAGGTACGTATCAGCACTCTTGATCATGGCTTCGAGACCCGGTGTCTGCCCAAGTTTCGTTTTTTTTTTAACGCAACCCCTCTGTTTTTTTTTTGGATCTACTCCCCCCCCCCCTCCTATGGTACCTACTTAAGAATCTCTCCCCTATAATTTACGCGCTCATTTGCTAAGTGGGTTGTTAAGTAGGTCCTATCTTTTAACTCTTAAAGCATACTTAGTTTTTTAATTTACTGTTGCATTCAAAAAGCAGCTTCGAATCTTAACATTTTCAAAATCAAGTTCATTTGAAGTTAATTAATTAGGGTTATTGTTAGGGTCATGATTTTTAGGCTGTTTATCTCATCTTAGTTTTTTTTTAAAAGCCGACGAATTGGTGATCTTCTTATAACTTAAATTGACTTCGTTTTGGCTTGTCTCGTATAAATTTTTTGCTCCTCGAAACCATTTTTCTGATTTGATGCAGGTTTTCACTGAATAGCTTGCAAACCAAGTGACATACTCAATAATCTGTGCAACATATATTGATGTTTTTATGGGGGAAAAATACATTGACTGTGTTCTTTGTCTGTAGATGTCATTTTAATCCGATCGATAGAAAACCAGTTCATGAGACACAATTGCAAATGCTATCTTTGATATTCTTCCAATGTTGTGGAAAATACTGCCTAATATAAATTTAAGCGAATAATATTTTGCTAGATGAAATTTTCTTACTTGAGTCATCGATCAATTTTCTTAACTTGGTAAAAACTAGGTAAGTTGTAGTTCATCTGTGAAGGTCGCAAAGTGTTTTTTTTTGTTTTCGAATGTTTAGAGAAAAATAGTCTGTCTTTAATATGTCGTGTTTTGGTTAAGATGTTTTTTTAGTTGGCAGGATATTTTTTGAGTCCGATAAAAATTTATTTGGTTTCTTTAGTTTCTATGCCAAATTGTGGGCAATAGCCTTTTGGTCAACGAAACCGAACGAAGTTAATCAATCAATGCAAAACTGCTCGTTTCGACGTCGAATATCATTTCGACGTTTTTTGCTGATTTGCACATTTTAAACCGTCTCCATAAAAGCTAAGTAACCCATACAGCTCTAGTTTGTGGCCGATTAAATTGCTCAAGGTCTCCGATATTGCCAACATGTTTGCAATAAGTATGGAATAACTTGAAATTATATTAGCCTAAAACTGCTTATTTTGACCTCTGAAAATTTTTTTCACTTGAATGCATCTAAAACTAGTTAACCTAAAATGTACACTTTTTAATCGAATAGGTTGCTCAAGGTCAATGGTATTGCCAACAACTTGGTACTAACTATGCATGCAAGGTCATCTCACATGATTGTATGTTGTAGGAGCTGGTGAACGAGAAACTTCGTCACCAAGACCTGCAGTCGGAAATGGAGAAGGTGAAGGGAGACTTGGCAGACAAGGAGAGCAACCTCAAGCTACAGCAGCACAAGAACCTTCTCGGTAATCTACGCCTTTCAATGTTTTATCAATCAAACCTTCTTGGTACTCAACGTTTTTTAACTAACGTCTATTCAATCACTAGTGCAGTAGCGGATTTAAGGAGAATTGTTTTTGAAAATTTCCCTCCCCTCGAAAAAAATTCTAGAATTGCTCCTGCTTAAATTTTTATTGGGCTTTAAAGTTCAGCCATAATTATTTAAGTAGTATAACATCAAGCAGAAATAATTTTCAGAAGAGGGAGAGAGTATATGTTTGTATCTTTTGGTTCTAGAGCAAAGTAGTGGAGGTGGTAGTAGAACGAGTAGTCCCAACTCTTCCTTCAACAATGGCTCTCTCATGATTTCCAACAGTCTCCTAGATGTGAAGGACAAACGCATCAAGGAGCTAGAGTCTCTGTGAGTATTCTTATGTTTTCTTATGTTTCGTATTTAAAGATGAAGTGCTTGAGGGCCGAAACATAATATAATCTTCCTTGAAATCATGGCAATATTTCGCTACCCAGAAGTATTAAGATTAATGAACGTAAAGAGTAGTTTTATATAGTTCTTCGTGATTTTTTTTTTCAGTAAAAAGTCTTGAAATTTGTTCACGCTCAGTTTTGATTGTTCGCGTTTGACTTCTGATTTTTTTTAAGTTCACTTCCTTTCTTTTGTTAAAAGGAAGGCAAATTTCACTATCGAACAACAAAACTGTGAAGGTCACGAAAAATGTGATCAACTTCTAATTTCGAAAATTGGAATTAATTATTAGATTTCCCAGCGAAATGAGAATTTTACCTATTGATCTAGTTTTCTCAAAATGGGTGAATTTTATTAAGAGCAATGAATGTAGTGAGTACTCTTATATATGTTTTACAGATTTTTTTCAGGAATAAGTCTTAATTTGTTCACGCTCAATTTTGATTTTTCGCGGTTCGACTTGTGAATTTTTTAAGTTCAGTGCATTTATATTGTTTAAAGAAAGGCAAACCCCACTATCGAACAGCAAAATTGTAAAGGTCACGAAAAACGTGATCGACTTCTCATTTCGAAAATGGAAATTAATTATCAGATTTCCCAGCGAAATAAAAGTTGTACTAATTGATCCAGTTTTTTCTAATTTTAACAAAAAAGTCCATCATAAATTGCTCTACAAATTCACAGAGCTTAAAGGCCATCTATTTTTTCTTCGAAATTCAAAAATTGAAGATTTTTAAAAAACAAGTCGGTTGTTGTTTCAGTTTCCTTGACTTCCTTACTCTTTTCCAATTGTCAAATGGCTATGTTCAAAGAAGTGTCAATCATAAGTTGTTCTTCAAACTCAAAGAGCTTTAAGTCCATCTATTTTTTTCTTGGAAATTCAAAAGATCATCGCTTTTTTCCAACTGTCAGTTGGCGATGTTTAAATGATTGCATCCTAATTAACTGCATTTTTTTTATTTCTGGCTGGGAATTATTGACAAGAATTCAAGTGAGATAATAGTACGGTTCGTCCCTCGATATTTCGACCCAAATGCTAAACGCATACGAGGACCCGCAATGAGTGAAAAGAGAAATGTTTGCGGAGCAAAATGCGTGTATACTCTCAAACAGCGATAGATATTTCAAATTTTTATGCTTGCGATTAGCAAGCGTTATCAAATCGAATGTAGATTTTTTTCGGGCCAACAACTAGTTTAACAAAATCAGTTGAATCACTTATGATGCTGCTATGCAGCTGACATGCTCAATTTCTTAGGGTCACAATTTGAGTGAAAAAATGATTTTTAATAAAGAATACCCTCCCATATCTGAGATTTTTGCTTCAATCTAAAGAACGGGTTGTGGGAAGCTCCTTTACATACGCTACTACGCCCAAATTTCTTGAAACAAAAAATTATGGCTCCGAAATGTTTGATTTGTTGACCGTTTTTTTTTAAACTGTTTGTCTTTGCTCGAGAACTACAATGCCAAACCTGTGTTTTTTGGTTGAAACGAAAATGCAGGTTGCGAGAATCTCTTTATCATAAGCTGCTACGCCCAATTTCTGTTGAAACAAAAAGCTATGATTCCCGGAAATGTTAACTTTATGATTTGTTGACTTTTTCTTGGACTTATCTCGGCAACTATCCTGCCAATTCAGATATAGGTTTAATCGACACAACCTGTTGTTGGAAACATACCTTTTTAGTTTGCCACGTCCAGTTTACTTTAGAAAAAGTTATGGCCTAAAACAAGTGAAAGTTTTGAAACTTTGATCGTTTTTTTTGGAATTTTTTTACTCTACTCGAGAATTACCGTGTCAATTCTAAGGTTTATTGTTCAATCGAGAAGCACGATTTCGGGAATCTTCTCAGCTTTACCGACCATGACCTGCTTTAAGCAGAAAAAAGTTACTGATTGTGGAAAGTCAACTTTTTGAACTTTGACAGTTTTTTACCCTGTCAAATGTGAGATGAAAATATCACTCGAAGAAGCGAATTTTTTCTGCAGGTTATATATTTGGGAAGCTCCAAAATTTTCTAAGTTTTCACTCTTCTCACTTATTTTAGATTGAAACAGAAATCAGCTGAAAAAGATTCAATCCAACAGGAACTGGAAGTGCTGAAGAAACAACTGCCTAAGCCTGGTTCCAACACAACGCGTACGAACCAAGGAGTCGGTGGACTACTGTTACCTGGGCTGGATGATGTAAGAAAGTTTTACATAGAAATCACAAAACCAAAGAACAAATATATTTTCCGTTTTTTCCCTATTTAATTAGTGCAACTAGTCTACATTCATTCAGTGCGATTTTTCTGTCCTAGGTTATCAAAACTTTTCAGAACATCTATTTTTCTTGAGTTTTTCACCATTATATTTTTGGCAAGTATTTGTAAAACCTATGTTTAATCTCACTTAGGAGATATTTTGTTATCTGTTTTGTCACTTTCAGCTGTATTGGGAAAGCAAGGTAAGCTGAGTTCATAGATTGCTAGATTTGAATCGAATGGGATCTTAAAGAGAGATGCATTCAAACTCGTTGCATCCATTTTATCATCTACATCTGTGTAATGATCAACAAAATCTTCGAAACTCTATCTCGCTCCTTAGGTAATCGGAATGCTCTTGAAGCTAAATTTTGTATGCTAATTGCTCTAGTTTGTTGTTGTTGTTGAAACTATTTATTAAAAGTTTGTTGAAAATTTATCAGTTGTAAAATAGCTCGCTTTTGTTTTATTTTGCATTGATAGTGAAATGTCAGATAAAATGTTGAAAGATTTATTAGTTAACAGACTAAACGGACGGTTTCTGCTATTCACACATGTAACTTTTAATTAGCTCCTAATAATTACGCTTGTAATTAGCAAGCTTCATCAAATCGGAATTTTGACTTTTTTTCAGATTAAGTAGTGTACCAAAATCTCATGATTTATTTGAGCCAGCAATTTTCATCTGTTCTGATAGATGTTCTCACCAACAGATGCGTTTTGACATATCTGTATCTCGAATTGCGGTATCTCGAATTAATCAACTCTTTTATTTTATTTCATGTTATGCTTATTTTGTCGCGTTAATTTTTCTCGGCTTGGTTTCGGCTAATGTTATTTCGCTAGTGAGCACCTAGTGTTTTAGTATGAACCTTCTTTTTTTAGGATCTGTTTTCGGCTTTATTTGTGGCTAATGTTTGTGATGGAGTAAGCGTCGGTGGCTGAGTGGTTACTGAGTGAGACTCATGATTTCTACGCAGTAGGTTCGAGTCCGAGAGGTTATTACTAATTCGAGGCTTATTTTTTCTTGTTCTTATTGCACTTTTTAGAATTCTAGAGCTGCTGTTTGTCGTGTTCTCGCTAGTGTTCGCGAAGAGCAGCTTCGCTTCTGTTTATCAACTTAGTGGTCCTTTGATTTGACGTTTAACGGACAAAATGTTATTTACTTCATTTATGCTTTGATGTGGATTGGGTATGACAATTTTTCTTGGCTGAACGGTCGGCTACCCTAGTATTGTTTGCTTTTTTGCCGCTGGATTAATTTTGCTTCAGTACTTATTCAGAGTAATGAATGTAGTGAGTACTCTTATATACGTCTTGGTTATTTTTTTTTCAGGAAAACGTCCAAAAATTTGTGTACGCTCAATTTCGATTTTTCGCGGTTTGACTTTTAATTTCTTTTGAAGTTCGCTTTATTTCTTTTGGTAAAAGCAAGCGAAATTCCACTATTGAACATCAAAAGTGTATCGGCCACGAAAAACATGACCGACTTCTAATTTCGACATTGGATTATCAGAATTCTCAGCGAAATAAATATCTTCTTAAGTTTTTTTGGTTGAAGTGGGATTTCCCTGCGAAATCAAACTTCTACTTGTTTTGGGCTCAAACTGAGGTTGTTTTCTCAGATTTTGGTATTTTTTTTATCAAAAAAGCGCCGATCATAATTTGCTCGTTAAGTTGGAGAGCTTTAAGGGTATATATTTTTTCTCTAAATTTTGAAAGTTGCAAGTTTTTTGACAAAAAACAATTCCGTTTTTTTTCTGTTTTCATGCGTTCATTACTCTTTTCCAGCTGTCAGTTGGCTGTTTAAAATATAGAAATTTTGACTCTCGGCATAATTTTTCTCATAATGAACTACTTTCATGACAAATGTAAAAAAAAGTGTTTTGATGTTTTTTAATGTTTTTTTTTTAATTTTCTATTCTGACGTCCGACTTTTTTCCTGCTATTTTCCTTGCCTATTTTGTATTATAAGTAATGAGCGTAGTGAGTACTCCTATACAGGTCGTGCTACTTTTTCGAGGTTTGACGTTTTATTTCTTTTCAAGTTCATTTCATTTCCTTTGTTCAAAGAAAGAAAGGCGAACTCCAATATCAAGCAGCAAAAATGTAAAGCTCACGGAAAACGTGATCGCTTTCTTGTTTCGAAAAAGTGGAGTTTAATTTTCAGATTTCTCAGCGAAATGAAAACACTACCTATCGCTCCAGTTTTTATATTAGCAAGCAGCTAGTTTGTTAGTACGAACCTTCTTTTTGCTAAGCTAACTCGCAATTAGAAATTTTCATTTAAAGTTGAAAGTGTTCACTTATTTGGTGGCACTTTTGCTATAATCACAATGTAGCTTTGAAAATATCATAGCATCTATTCTCTACTTTCTTTGTGGCTATTGTTTGTGATTTATTAAGCGGTTAGTGCGTGAGACTCATAATCTCTAGGCCGTAGTAGGTCGCAGGTCGAATCCGAGACGTAGCCGAATTTTAACTAATTCAAGGCTTATTTCTACCTTTTTTCGTATTGCACTTTTTAGAGCTTCTTTTTGTCTTGTACTCGCTTATATTTGCGAAGTGAAGCTTCGCCTCATACCTCAAATTAGGTTAATTTTATCAAAAACTTTCAATCGTAAATTGTTTAGAATTCCAAAAAGCTTTAAAGCCATCTATTTTTTTGTTTGAAATTCTGAATTTGAGATTTTTTTCAAAAAAGTAATTGAGTATTATTGTTGTTTTCTTTCTTTCGTGTTTGTTTTCCAACTGTCTGTTGATATTTTGTTTAGAATTGATTCATTGAAAATCATTGTTTTCTTTACTAGAAAACTAACTGTTGGCAAGAAATTTATCTGCATTTTTGATCGCGAATGAAAAGGTTTTAATATGATACATAATTCGGCCCATTCCGATGATTATTGGTGGTACCTGATTTTGCGTAAAAAAGCAAAAAGAAAGAAGAAAAACTAAAATACACCTGAAGTCAAAGTTCCTCCACTTTTTTCAAATGGTCGGAACAAAAACGCAAACGACCTTTTTCATGACATTTAGGAGAACCACCATCATTACTGACCTATTCTTTGCACCGTTACTTTAACTGATTACTCACTAATATTAGCGGAACTTCATCGATTATTTTAAAAAGATTTCTTTTTGGTAATTCGCACGTTGCAAGCATTTAGAGTTAGAGACGAAACTGAATGCCGTAGACAATATTGAATGACAATCATAACTACCACAGAGAGTGCTTTCATAATTATCCATGAGATAATTTAACATAAGCTTTGCGATATCTCTGTCAGTCTCCAATTTTCTTGCAACTGCTTCGAAACGAGTTGTTAAACGCCAGATGGTGTCTGATGGTATAGAATGAAACACCTTTCAGTCGTAATTCGAGCTTCAATCAAAATTATCAACAAGACCAAATATTATAACTGTTTTGTTTACTGTTTAGTTTTTTTCATCGATACAACAGTAATCTGTTGTAAAATCTGTACTACTTCAAAGAGAGAAGTTTTTGTGAACAGCATGTAACTCACAGCTAGCTTATGGGAACGAAACTAAATGTTGTAGAGGAGCTTGAATTAAATCATCATAACCGAAACATTGCCTGCCACTTACTTATTTAACTATGTTACGTTTAAGTTGACATCACTTATTATCCCGACTTTCAAAGGAACTGATTGAATGTTTTTTTTTTAGAAAAGGGCCATAATAAAAACGGACCATAAGGAAACGGACTATGCTGGTCTGATAGCCTTTCATAGATCCTCTGGAATCACAGTAGCCTGAACTCTAATTGTTTTATTTTAATTTTTGACTTAATAGTCTAAAAAATCATCAGTACCTAAATATTTCATTTAACTAATTTAAACTAGTTGATATCACTTATTTAACTGTTCTAGTTCACTGCTCTGGACCGTGAACACGTGCGTGCGAGAGAGAGGATTGAGTCTCTGACTCAGCAGCTGGATGTGAGACAGAGTGAGATGAATGAGCTGCTGAGTGTGAAGTACAGACATGAAGGACAGATTGAAGCCTACAGGAAGCAGCTGCAGAAGACACATGCGGAGACTGCTAACATACAGGTAACATCCTATCATGCAATAATATTTTTATGGGTCCAAATATGATAGTAAAGAAATGGTCCCTGAAGAAAAAACTTAAGGCCTTGAAATTTTCGAAAACATGGTTCACTTTTGTTAACTTGTGTTTTTGAAGTTTTTATAAAAGTTTCGGGACCTAAAATCTTTCGTACTTGCCTTTTCCTTGGACCCAGCTATAAAACTTGTACGCTATCATGATTTTTTTGAGAATAGCTTTTAAGTCAAATTTATTTTCGAAGGGTTGAAAAGGCGAAGAAGACCAGCTAGACATAGAGTTTTCAAACAAAATTATAGAAAATAACTTAGACAGGGGTGGATCTAGGATTTTATGGTAACATTTGAAGGCCTATTTTTAGGTCGACCGAATTGATTTTATGGCCTCTCCCAATTCTTTATGAAGACCTTGTTTTTACCAAATTGGTTGGCGCCAAATTAGCGTCAAAGGCTCCGTAAGAAAAATCGTGAGTAGGAAAGCCATAAATGGATACCTTAAAAGAATACCAAAGTTCGATTCCCTGAGGGGGGAGGGGGGAAGGAGGAGCGTCCAAAAAATCAGCTAAATCAATTTATTTTTCTTTCAATTACTGTTGATTCAGTTTTCCAGCTGGCAATGGGTGCTGCGAGTTGAGCGTTAATTTTTGTTACAGTTATTCAAAAACGGACTGCACCTTTTCGACTATTTTCTAGGTCGAGTTGTCAACTCTGCGCAGCGAGAATGCCTCGCTGAAGACACAGTTTGCAGATGAGCAGAACCACAGAACAAGACTAGAACACCAGCTGCAAGTCAGAAGCAGAGATCTGGACAATGCTCAGTCCGCTTACGAACAGCTGCTGCAGGTAAAGTCGTAATTCATTAACCAGAATTATTTCTTGGAACTTCTGTGGCAAACAAAAATTGGGGAACCAATCTGGGAACAAGAACTGAGTGCTGCCAACAGTAAAATAAATATCCGTACGAAAAGTAACCTATCGAAGATAATTTTTTCAAAGCTAGTTGCTTTGAAAAAATTAAGATATTTTGTAAATGCTTGTGGCTTAATTTTTCTAGTTAATGTTTCTGGTGGTTTCTTTTACGTTTCGAAGTACTATTTTTTCAAGTAAAAGGTCAACTTGAGAGGCATTTTTTTTGCTGTTTAGGGCAATGAGATGTTGCAAGCTCTGCACTCTAATTTATCCCATGACTATGAAGATAGAATGTCTCAATTCACACAGCTGAAGAACGACCACAAGAAGCTCTCCAATAATCACAGAGGTAGATCATTGATTACGACTTGAGTCTTTCAAAATCAGTTATAACATACATTGTGAAAAGTCACAACATTTCAAGTTGACATCTTAATCGAAATAAAAGGTTGATTACGGAAGAAAATATATAGCAAGTTATTTTTTTTGGGTTCATCAAATAGAAGAAATATATTTCTGCTTTTGCTGGCTGAATATTTTTTTGGAAAAACGATTTTCGGGTAACATAATTTTTTCATTACATTTGACCGTAAACTACAGTTTTTCATTAGGTTTTGTTTCACTTTGATCATTTTTCTATATATACATGGAGCAAGTGTTTGATTAAGTTTCAAGAAATGTTTTTTTTTTAGACTGAAGATATGGAAACCAAAATTGGTACGATATAATAAAAGAGTGGTGTACTAGTTTCAATTGCGTCGAAACCTTTAAAATTAGAGTCACCTATACTTCTTGATTTTTTAGAGATTTATATAATTTATGTATGAATCATTTCCAAAATGGGTGATGTTGTAATGGCCTAATTTTAGACCTGAAAGAGAAGTATGAAGTTCTCAAAAGTGAAAAAGACACCTTGGAAAAGCAGAACACCTCTCTCAAAGGCCAACGCGACTCTCTGCTGACAACCACCTCCTCTGGAAAGCAACAGCAGTCGAATGGAACTTCTTCGTTTGCAGAACTGGAGGAGCGATTGGAGAATTACAAGAAGTCTAATTCGAATCTGAAGATGATGAATGCGACTTTGATGGAGGCGTTTGAGAAGTTGAAAAAGGTGAGTGTTCATATAGAGTTATCTGAATTCTGATTGGTTTACATATATTTTGGTCATTCTTGAACTTGAACTTGAATTCATTTAACCAGAAACTTTACCTTACATTATTAGGTCATTCGATCCTTCTGACGTGAGGGGTTCCCCCATAGATAGAAATAATTAAGGGACTCGAAGTTTCAAGGGAATTTAATTGTCACTTTTTTATGGCACCCAGAGTCTTTCCCATTATAGTCCCAGCAAAATATACCCCCCTACCTTAATAGTAAAATTACAGTGTGGTGGGCTCTAACTTTTTTATTACTGAGAGGGGTGTATTGGGAAAGAAAATCCGACAGTGGTGATACTGAACAACCAACATGTTTGCCCAGTATATGATTCTTCTTATTATGATTATTATTATTATGATTATTATTATGATTATTATGATTATTATGATTATTATCATTATGATTATTATCATTATGATTATTATTATGATTATGATTATGATTGTTATTATGACTATTATGATTATTATTATGATTATTATTATTATTATGATTATTTTTATTACCATTACTAGTAGTATTATTATTATTATGATTACTATTATGATTATTATTATTATTATGATTATTATTATGATTATTATTATTATGATTATTATTATTATGATTATTATGATTATTCTCATTATGATTATTATTATTATTATGATTATTATTACGATTATTATGATTATTATGACTATTATAATTATGATAATTATTATTATTATGATTATTATGATTATTATCATTATGATTATTATCATTATGATTATTATTATGATTATGATTATGATTGTTATTATGACTATTATGATTATTATTATGATTATTATTATTATTATGATTATTTTTATTACCATTACTAGTAGTATTATTATTATTATGATTACTATTATGATTATTATTATTATTATTATGATTATTATGATTATTATTATTATGACTATTATGATTATTATTATTATGATTATTATTATTATGATTATGATTATTATTAATATGATTATTTTTATTACTATTACTAGTAGTATTATTATTATTATGATTATTATTATTATGATTATTATTATTCTTATTATTATGATTATTATTATTATGATTATTATTATTATGATTATTATTATGATTATTTTTATTACTATTACTAGTAGTATTATTATTATTATTCTTATTATTATGATTATTATTATTATGATTATTATTATGATTATTATTATTATGATTATTATTATTATGATTATTATTATTATGATTATTATGATTATTATTATGATTATTATTATTATGATTATTTTTATTACTATTACTAGTAGTATTATTATTATTATGATTATTATTATGATTATTATTATAATGATTATTATTATGATTATGATTATGATTATGATTATTATTATGACTATGATTAGTATGATTTTTATGATTATTATTATGATTATTATTATTATTATGATTATTATTATGATTATTATTATAATGATTATTATGATTTTTATTATGATTATTATTATTATGATTATTATCATTATGATTATTATTATGATTATGATTATGATTGTTATTATGACTATTATTATTATTATGATTATTATTATGATTATATTATTACTATTATCATTATTATTATTATTATTATTATTATTATTATTATTATTATTATTATGATTATTATGATTATTATTATTATTATTATGATTATTATTATGATTATTATTATGATTATTATGATTATTATGATTATTATTATGATTATTATGATTATTATTATTTTGATTATTATTATTATTATTATGATTATTATTATTATTATTATTATGATTATTATTATTATGATTATTATTATAATTATGATTATGATTATTATTATTATGATTATTATTATTATGATTATTATTATGATTATTATTATGATTATTTTAATTATTGTTATTATTATTATGATTATTATTATTATGATTATTATTATTATGATTATTATTATGATTATTGTTATGATTATTTTTTATTATTATTATGATTATTATGATTACTATTACTAGTAGTAGTATTATTATTATGTTTATTATTATGATTATTATGATTTTTATTATTACTATTACTATTAGTTTTTTATTATTATGATTATTATCATTATTATGATTATTATTATGATTATTATTATGATTATTATTATTATTATGATTATTATTATGATTATTATTATTATGATTATTATTATTATGATTATTATGATTATTCTCATTATGATTATTATTATTATTATGATTATTATTACGATTATTATGATTATTATGACTATTATAATTATGATAATTATGATTATTATTATTTTATGATTATTATTATGATTATTATTATGATTATGATTACTATTACTAGCAGTATTATTATTATTATGATTATTATTTTTATTGTTATTATTATGATTTGTATTATCATTTCACAGGAGCGTGACCACGTGGACTCAAAGCGGACAGAGAGCAGACAGAGGGAGAGGGAGAACAGTGAGTTGAGGAGTCAAGTGTCCAATCTGCACTCATTCAGTGAGGAACTAGAGACACAAAACCAGAAGATGAAATACGACTACGAGGTAAGAAAGAAATTGATTGGTCGGCTGTTTTTGAGCACATTGAATGATAACATACAATTGTGATCTGGGATTAGAAAGGATTTGATATTGTATTTCAGATTTGAACAACAGTGATTGTCATTTTTTAAAACCGAGAATTGTGAAGTTTGAGAATTGTGAAATTCCTTTTTGATTTCTTCTAAATTCTATTCAGTAATTTATTTCAAGAATAGCTGTTTCTGTATTTCACGTATCCAACAGCTACCAATTGGTGGGGTTTTGAACATCTCTGTTGAGGTTTTGTCTTCTTAACTGGCTAAATGACCTTTCCAATCCAGGATTCTTGCACAGATCGATTAACTGCACCTAAACATTCGAACACAAATTTAGAATAACCAAATTGATTAGTGTAGTCTATTGATGCTATGTGATTTAGCTCGGATCGTGCAAAGAAGTAAGTACTCACGAAAACACATTCTGATTTAATCTCGCTCTAACTCTCTGAATTAAAACTAGTCACCAAAATTCACAAGACTTGATAAGTTTTTGTTCGTTCTTAATCCTAAAAATTAATCGTTACTAAGTTACAGGTGTCTTGTTTCAGCAAAATCACAAAGATTATCCTCTCAACGATAAAAAATTTGATGCTGATAAACTAAAAAACAATAAGTTTTCCTATCGAGTTGACAAAATTAACAACGTTAAGATGGCAAATTTTGATTTGTTTTAGCTGTTGAAATCGCACAATGACCAGTTGTCCCAAATGTGTATTGAGTATGACGCACTTCATGAACAGCTGAGAAGTCGTCAGTCGAGGAGGCCGAGAAGGGAGAGTCACCGAAGCAGCAACTACCACTCCGCAAATGCGGATTTCGAAGTGCCGGTGAGTAGTTTCGTAGTTCTAAATCCACCAGTTTTTATTAAGAGTTATGAATGTAGTGAAGACTCTTTTACAGGTTTTGCTGATTTTTTTTTCAGGAAAAGGTCTAATAACTACATATTGATGTATTTATGAATGCACTAAGGTATATATGCACTTTTTGAATTCAATTGAAATTCATCTGCTGAAAGTGGCGTAAATAGCAGAAAGTGAAATCTACTGTTCCGACTTTTGATACGAAAGTAACGGAATATTTGTGCTCGGGGTGGGTTTTTTTTTCTTCAGACAAATTTCGACTTTTTAACTAGCCATTTTTGACGGAACTTTTTTTATATCATTCGAAAAGTATTGTTGTCCTGAGCTCAAATTTGAAAAGATATTTTACCTGTGATCATTTTTCGTAAAGTTATGGGGGTTTAAAGATTGCCATTTTGGCCAATTTGGGACAATTAACGCGCGATATATTTCGCGCTATTAACGCGTAAGCGGAGAGTTAATCCGTCTTAAAATCGTTCCAAATTGGTTAAAAGAAGCTTATTTGCCATAATTGATTGGTTACAAGGAGCTAAATCTATCTTTTTGTACTTTAAATGGCGTGTGGGGGGATGATTTTCATAAAAAATTTCAAATTAAAAAAAAAATTTTTTTTAAATTTTATTACATTTAATTTTTTAATGTTATTGCTGCTCCATAAAACCTTAAAAGGCAGTCGGAACATTCAGGGCTTCGCCCTGATACGAGCAGTCTTGTTCTAGTTTCGAATTTATTTTTAAGATTTCCAGCGGAATAAAAACTTTACCTGTTGATCCAGTTTTCTCTAGTTGGATTAATGTTATCAAAAAAGCGCCAATCAGAATTTGTTCTAGAAATTCAAAGAGCTTAAAGGGCATCTATTTTTTTACTTCGAAATTCGGAAGTTGAGATTTTTTCAAGAAAGTCAGTGTTTTTTTATGTACATTGCGTTCATTACTCTTTTCCAATCTTCGATTGGCTATGTTTTACAATATCTAATGTTAATGTTGATAACACTATTTAATTGTGATCACTTGGTCAGTGTCAGCTATTTTTTTCTGTTATCTTAGCAGTCAGAAATGCGTCGGCGTCTTTTTAGGGAGTGTTGGAGTTGGTTTTAAACACTGCGCGAGTTAGGCCAATCAAATTGATTTTACTTTTGAACCCCTGAACTTTTGAAAAGACGTCTAATACCATAAAGGCTGGTGGCGCAGGTTAATTTGAGAAATGAGAAAATGTGCAAAAATGTTGTTCCTGGTCTATTTTTGGAAGTTTGGTTGATCCAGGTCACGACATCAGAGACTATTCCGAGTCTGTCTAGCGCTGGTCGAGGAGGAATGCCACCGGGTGGTGGGGATATAGAGGAGACGACGGACGAGTTCTCGAGTCAAGTGAGGACACCTTCGCTAGAACATTTGGATGAGACTAAACTGAGAATGAGGTAAATCTTCGTTTAAACGGAAAATATTTGAAGATTTGGTTTAGTTAGAATAATGAAAAGTTATATTCACATAGATTATCATTTTCGACAAGGATTCAAATGAGCTAAGATGGCTCTTCTAGTCAAAGTCCTTGTTGCCTGGTTGGAATCATCATTTTGAGAAAATGTTCTTGATTTTTTTATTACTCCATGTTCTGTGTTTTGGACAAAAATAACCAGTTATGTAAATACAGAACATGAAGAAAAAAAATGAAGAACTTTTTCTCTAAATGATGATTTCAACCAGGTTGCTTACTAGAAATGTTTTGATTAGAAGAGCCTCTTAACATAATTTATTATTTTGCTAACATATAAGCCACTTGAAAGACGCAGATTATTTTTGACGAATACAGTTTTAGAGAAAAAATTGATCTTCACTTTAGTATGTTGCGGTTAATAGCCTCAAAAATGTATGAAATTTAATATGATTTTTTTTTCATGTAGGGAGAAGTTTGCTGACATCCAACATCAGCAACGAAAACTGTACGAGAACAGTGCTTTTGTCACCGCCACGCTTCCCCGATCATCCAACACTGACTCACCTAGTCTGCACCGGAAGTAAGTACCGATCGAAAGTTACGTAATGAACCAACCGAAAGTTAAGTCTTTGGAATAACTTGCATGACTGTCGTAATTTTTGATAATCCAAACGTAACCATTATGTTACAATTTACTGTTTTTTGGTATGTATGGTAGCTGTTTATATACCACCAATACTTGAGCGAGGTAAAACTGCTAAAGGATGAAAGTGCCAGTAATGTTTAATTTTGCGTATATGCTGAACCTTTCAATAGACTTTTTTAAAGTAATCGGGGATTGATTAGCTCCTAAGCACCAAAGTAAGAATTAGCCACGTGTGTAGTGTTGAGAAGTGATATGAGAAAAGTCAAACAATATCACTTTGAGTTGTGCTATTAAGTTTTTGATTTTTATCCAGTTTTTTTAACATTGTCAGCAGCTTTTGAATGTTGAAGGCAAGTGCAGCGAATCTTTCTCGGACTTTGGCGTAAGCACTAGAATCATTTTTGTTATTTGTTTAAATCTGTAATATCGTTTAATCATATCCTCACCTTATCCTGACCCAATGAAATATTAAATTTCACCGGAAATACAAAATTACAATACGAATTGAACCATGTTTAGTTTTGAACCATCAAATCCAAAGATTGTATTTTGAACACAATGATTATCAACGAAATATACTTGCATATACTTTTTTCTCTGATGTTTTATTGCAATGAAAAGCTTTTTACTATATTTGCTAAGTGTTAAAGAACGACGTGATTACACTTGCGCAGCAAAGTGTTATAGTAAGAACTTTCTTTTTTTCCAACCTTATTCGCAAATATTATTGCGACTAAGTCCCAAATATTGTCGCGGCTTAAAACAACAATATTTGCGGCATCGAATTGGCATGACAGCTTATTTGTTGCTCCTTTGTAGCTTATTGATAACCTGTGCTTTGACATTCGAATAGTTATAAGTTTACATAGTTGATCATTTTTAATTGATCAAATGAACCCAAAAAGCTATTTGTTTGAAACAACATAACAATAATAAAATCTCGATTTCAGAAAATTTCTAACTCAATTTATCTCACAATTTTTTGAAATGCATAATTTATACATAATGTGGCTGTATGGTTTGCAAATTATTACATGCAAAATTGTATCTTTTTGTATTTAGTGCTACTTTTGCTGCATGGAATTGGCAATTTATTAGCAGATGTAGCTGCGTTATTGGTGGCTACTTTTTGGGGGTTTTAAGCATTCGTGGCTGAATGGTTAGCGCGTTAGACACAGATTTACTAGGTCGCAGATTTTAACTAATTCGAGTTTTTACTAAGCCTCGACTTTAACAAATTCGAGGCTTGTTTCTACTTTCATTTTCTTATGTCACTTGATAGAGCTGCTTTGTGGTCGTGTTCTCGCAAGTGTTTGCGGAGCGCAGCTTCGCCTCTGTGTTTTTCACTGTAAGTCTATATTTTTTTCAAGAAGTATATTCGCGCTCTGTTCTTGAGAGTCAATGAACGTAGTGAAGACTCATAGATAAGTTGCGATGGCTCTTTCTTTTTTTCAGGAACAGTCTAAATTTCAGGCTCAATTTTTTTCTTTGTTATAGGGAGGCAACTCCAATATCGAACAGCAAAAGTGTAAAGGGCACAAACAACGTGATCGATTTCTATTTTCGAACGTGAAATTTAGTTGTTGATCTAGTTTTTACACTTACGATCATCTCAGTGTGTTATTACGAATTTACTTTTTTAAATAACTTTTGCAAATAAGTGTTCATTAAAAGTGTTCACTTATTTGGAAATTTCACAGTAGCATTGGAAATGGCATAGCATCTTTTCTCTGCTTTTCTTGTGGCTAGTGTTTGGCGTATATTAAGCTTCCATGGCTGAGTGGTTAGTGTGTGAGACTCTTAATCTCTAGGTTTCGAATCTCAGAGGTATCCGAATTTTGTTACCAATTCGAGGCTTATTTCTAATTTTTATTATTGCACTATACAGCTGCTTTTTGTCGTTTTCTCGCAAGTTTTTGCTAAGCGAAGCTTCGCCTCTGTGTCTCAAATTGGGTTAGTTTTATCAAAAAAGTGTCAGTCATAAATTGCTCTTAAAAATTCTTAGAGCTTTTAGGACATCTATTTTTGTTCAATTCGATTTTTTCAACAATGTTTTTCTTTTTACTTGAGTTCATTGATTCTTATCCAACAGTCTGCTGGCTATGTTTAAAAAACTGTCAATCAGAAATTGATATTGAAGCTCAAAGAGTGTACATTTTTTATTCGAAATCTGAATCTTGAAGTGTTTTTCAAAAAAAAAAAGATTTCTGTTTCATTTCGCTTTTTTGACTCTTTTCCAACTGTCTATTTATCGTGTTATATAATGGTGGTCTATTTTTTTGGTTATTTTTATTCAAATTCAATTATTGAATGCAGTTTTTTTGCGGTTAGTGTGTTTCTAAAAGCCGCAATCTCGAAAAAGTTTTGAATTTCATAAGATTTAAGGTGATATAGTTTTCTGAAAGATAAGCCAAGTTCTGTGAAAGTCAAGCCAAATAGCTAATTTTTTCACTTTTTTTCAAATAATTTTGCATATTTCGGTTGGAATTTATCTCAATTACACATGTACATTTGTGCAAATTTTGTATTGTTGCTACCCATAGCACATTTCATTGCAAACTTTTGCTTTTGTTTAGCTTGATCAATCGATTTTCAGATTAATTATTGCAAAAAGTGTGCTGATAATGCTGTGCTCACATCAGAATGAAGATTAGTGGTTTTTTTCTCGTTTCGGTATTTAGAGTTTCTTGCTTACACGTTCTTTTCAAGCCAAGAATCATGTGCTTCCTCATGATACTTGCTTCTGACGACGTTATTTTTTTCGTTCATATTGTGAGTTTAGGTATGACAATTATTGTGAAATTCAGTTTCGCCTCATATTCAAGTTTTAATGAACGAAATCGTTTTTCACATTTTGTATCTTTTTTTGGAATCTCGTTTTTTTTGGAATCAAATATATAAAAAATGACTTTGAAGTCTTTTGACAAGTGCTCAAATTATAGTTAAAAATGATGACAGTAAAAAACGCGCTGAAGTTATTTTTAAATCTGTATTTTACAATGCTCAGGGAGTTTTGAAAAACTGCAAAAAAGATGGGCAGCCTAGCAAACGGAAAGTAGTTTTGTAGATTTTTTCGAGACTTCTTAAATGACTTTGAATATTAAGTTCGAGCTTTTCGTACTCATTCGAGATTTTTTGTAGCAATTCTTTGTGTTATATTACTCTTTTTTTTCCGACCCAACCGGCATACCTTAGTACTCATCAAATGGGTGGCAATCTGCAAAGGAGTTTAACATTGACATTTTAATAGCATGTGTTGAGTGCGCTTCATTGGTGGCTAATAAAGCAAGACGGTATGGCGCTGCTGGCAACACAAAGACTCCAACTACAAGTCGGATGTTGGATTCCCTTGCAGAGGAATTTTTCAGAGGTTTTTTATTTGTATCCATTTTAAAGCTCCAATTAGCTGATTTTTTGTGTGCAAATCTCAGCTTCGCCTCTGTGTAAATACTTAGTGTAAGAAACTTCCAATTGAAACTGTAAAGGCTCAATTGAAAATCGCTTTCCAATGTGAAAATTGCGGGAAAATACTTTCGGGTTGACTAAGCTGCCAATTCGAGCTTGAAAACTAAGTAATCAATACGATTTAAATTCTAATTTCATCTCTGCTGAATTTGTTTTCAATACTGTTACGTAGTTATTTATCTGCAGTTATTTGAAGAACTTGTAGTTTCTGCTCCAAGTCTTTGTTCTTCTTATCAGCCTCTCTCAGTTTCTTGTCCACGTACACCATTCGGTCTCTGGCAAGAATGAGTCCAGTCTCTGCACTCACTCTCCGGATGGCGTCTTGCACTTTGCTAGTGGACTGTTTGGCGAACCACTGCGAACATTTCTCCACTATATCCTGCATGTCGAATTTGTCGGCGCGCTCTGAAACAGTTTTTAGTTGATAAAAACAGTAGCTTGCCAATGTTCAATGTTGTTAATCATTTTTTGTCTAAGAATTAACCGTTTTGCTACTATTTTGCGACTGTCATTTCCGGCAGAACAACTTTTTAGAGGCGTTTTCCAGGAAAAAGTAGTGAATTTTGGTCACGCTAATTTTGATCTTTCGTAGTTGGAATTTTGATTTCTTTTAAAGTGATTTGTTATATCTAATCCTTCTGAAATGCTCATAAGTGCACATTTTCTTCGTTGAAATATCTGCTGAGCAGAAAATTTGGTCGATTATGATCATATACTGCATAAACAATGAAAATTGATTTCTTAAAATATAGAAATAACATATTTGAATTTGTACCGAAAGTATTGGTAACTCTTCACTCCAGATTTAAGAAATGCCTGATATGAATTCTCAACTCGCTGAGAGAGAAAGCTGAAATGGCGCAAAAGACGTGAATGACTTATAGGCTCGAAAGTTGATTTTAATTTTAAGATTTCCCAGGGGCATGATAAAATTACCTATTGATTTCATTGATTTCGTTTTCTCTAGTTTGGCTAGTTATATGAATACAGTATTCTTGAAATTTTGGTAGCTTCAATATGATTTTTTTGAAAGTTTCAATAAATGTCAAATCTTTTTTTGGACTTTTTCACTTTTCCGTGTTGATTGACCTTTTTCCTGTGCGAGTTAAAGAACTTGAGTTAAACGTAAATTAAAAAGAAGTCTCAGCTCTGCATATGTTGAGAAACTGTTCATTTAAAAAAAAAAAACTTAAGTAAAAAACCCTTAGAATTATCTTTCACTGTTTCATTTTTAGATAGCAAAAAAAGATTTACTCGCATTATTTTATATATTTTTTTGTTTTCAAGTGTGAGCTTAAGTTTTTATTTTTTTTGAGTCGTGTTGATTTCTTAATTTTTTTAAAGCTTTTCATAATCAATTTGATTTTTCCAGGTTTGACTTTTGTTTTTTTTTTAAATCAATTCAAATTCATTTGCCAAAAAGAAGGCAAATTACGCTTTCAAATAAAAAAAGTACAAAGTGCGCGACGAAACTGATATTGCTTTCCATCTTACCGAGTATCTGTGTCATGTGGTTTACTGTGCCTCCCATCCTTCCATTGAGTTGCTCGTCTAGTTTGAGTTCGATGAATGACCGCACGCGTGTTTTGATTGTCTCAATCTCAAAGGCAATGGCACTCGTCATCAACGAGTCTACGTTCGAATCTGTGCAATGAAAAAACGTCCTGTGTAATTTTTGACACCATTTCATCTGTTTTGTAAACAACTCGTGATTTAAACTGGGTTATCCAGGATTTGTCTAATAAGTTTGCTCTACGTTTTAAGTTTATTCGAAAACTGCCTTTCTAATCACCTGTCGAGAGTTTTTGAAACCATTTCAGCTTAAACAGCTTTATTCACAGATTGACTGACTTTTGGTCATCTCCATCTGTGCGTTCGTATATTTCGTAGTTTTTATATTGGTTGAAAATTTACCAATTCCAATTTTTGTATATAATTCTTTCTGTTTTTTTTTTTAAATTATTTGGCTCGAAAGGTTTAGGCTTATTATCAAGGTTGGGCTTATGGGGGGACACCCCTTTCAGGGATCCGACCCAAAAAAGGTCGGCATATTTTTTTGAAAATCCCCCCTCGAGAAAATCCTAGATCAGCGCTTGCTTATAATATATCGGCTTGAGGCCTGTTTTTGAGCCGTTTGAGGAGCAAAATGGTTTTGTCTAAATATTTTGAGGGGGAATTTTTTGAGTTTTAAAGTTGTGCTTTAAAAGTAATTTTTTTTGTTGCAACGCTTGTCTGCTCAAGAACTGTCGGCTTTGTTACCGCTTGGTAACTTTTGTTTCGACATAACTTTTTATTGGCTCACTTCTTGGCATTTTTTCTTGATAAGAGTTTTCATTTAAGACAAAATCAAGACAAAAGTAGGAAAATTTTTGGTAGATCATTTGTTTTTGATTTGCTTTATTTTTTGATATTTTTTGAATCGCCTCTTACCATCTATGGGTTTGAAACAAGGATATAGACACTGGAATAGCTCCCTTATGTCCTCCAGTTTGTGTCCCTGGAACTCTATCTTGTTGTCGTCTTTGTGCACCACCAGCATCAGTTTCTTCCACTGGGGACTGAACTGGGCCAGGTACTCCCTAGGTCAGCTCAATTTCAAGCTGCGGTACCATTTAATATATATGGGTACTGCGGAATTTGAAGTTTGAGCTGCAAATTTGCATGTGTAAGGTTTATGTTTTTGAGTAATTTTTTTGTAAATAAATTAAATTTATCAGTTTTTGTTACGAGTCTATTTTGATTCTCTTTAGAAAAGATAGTTTGAAACTTATTTTTGTTAAATTGTGTAATTTACTTCAAACAATTTTGTGTTTTTTCTATAAGAGTTTATCTTAACTGTTGTTAATAGGCAATTTGTATAAATACGCAAAAATGTCTTTAGGTCAGATCAATTTGTTGTTACATTTTACAAAGTCTACATCCGAAAATGATCGCTTGCTCAAGGTTTCCAGAACATCTACCGGTAGCATGTTTAGCGTAAAAGGCCACACGTCTTTCAGGGATTCGACACTCTGACCACCCAAGAGTCTATTTGGGCACTGCTTTACTGCATCAATTTTTGTAAAACGTTTTTGACGCCAGAGTGTACTGTTTTTTTTTCTTAAGCGAGTTTTTGGTCAAAATCTTCCAAAAGCTGCGAAATAATTATTTGGCCATTTTTCGTGAACATCGTACGTCCGCGACGGCCACCTACCTGTGTACTCTGAGTTTCTTTCCCTCAACTTCAACAATGAATTTAGCTGTCTTGTCGTCTTCTGCCTTCTCAAATGTGGGGTACTGAATTTGGTCTAAAGAGAAAGAGGAACATTAATTTTTGATTAACTAGTGATTTCTGCTATTTTTCAGTCAATTTTTTGGGATTTTAATTTTTATGAAAATGATTGTAACTGGGCTTTGTGCATACGGGGTGATAACGTTCGCGGCTCTCTCTCAATTTCGATTCTTGAATTGTATTTCACCAAATCCTTTTTTGGCTAAGCTACCCCTTTAATTTTTCTCAAGACACATTTTGCGTCAATATGCCTGAATTGTGAAAGACGTAATTTTTAGTTCAAACCTTCCAAAAGGTACATCAGACGTTTTTAATGTTTGGATATTACATTTTAAATTTTGAGTTTTGGTAGATCTAGAAATATAAAAACAGTTCCCCAATAGATAAATGACTACTCGAAAAACCGGCTCCCGCGTCAAAAAACGCAACTACGTGTATTTTATTTGATGCTTACCTTTTCCTTTGGGTTTTGCCATCTTAAATCGAATCAAAATAAAACGTTAAGAATTTATGAAACATATTACACGCACATTTTTACGTGCAAAATTTAGAATGGTTTTCAATGATGGTAATAATGAATAAAGTTGTTTATGACTACTACAAAAATCGTGAGATAATTTTCTTACATCTAGCTTGCTTTAGTTAAGACGTTTGTTTTATTCATCAGTTTTTTAGTCAAACATATCAAATCACTTTTGATAGATTTTCCGATTGCGTAATTCAAGAAAACGGTCTACATCTTTCTGACTAGCCCTACATCTTTCTGAATTCCTCGAATCTCTTTAACTATCCCCCCCCCCCCTTAACAAAAGGGGGAGGTTGGTTACTAGGTACAAAATTCAAAAATGCTTAACCGTCGAAATGGTTCACTATAGAATGGGAGACCAAGGGGGTTGTGGAATATATAAAGATATTCATATTTTCGAACCCCTCGCCGACCAAAAGGTTCTTCACCTTCTTTGGTACTATTTTATCCGACATTAAGAGAAGACTATTTATCCACGAGGGAAATGACCAACATACGAGCTGTACAGCTCATGACGGCGAATCGCTGTTAGGCTTCTGCTTAAGAATTAAATGCAGTTTTTTGGTTATTTTTCTGGGCTGGGTAATGTTGCCTCACCCTCAAGCATCGGATTATGGTGGGCCTCGAACATCCGACCTTTCGTTTGAGAGGCGGAGACGTAACCACTTCACCACCGCTCCCCTACTTCGCCACCGCTCCTCGACATTCATTTTCTCCGTCCGCCCTCTGGTGACACGAAAGAGGGTATTGTTCATTAGTTGACGATCAACACGACCATAAACGACGGAATTGTTCGATTTTTTGTTGCAATTTTTTTCACTTGTCTAAACTCGAATCGCCTAGTTGGTATTAGTTCTTGAGAATCATTTTTATTCTTTGATATATTATATTCTTGTTGAGTTTGACCCTAAAGGGTCTAATTAACTAGAAGGGGGATTACGTTGACGGTTGCGTATCTTGGAGTTGACTTGGATGTAGGCTTTTATCATGAATTTCAGACGTCATTCTTCGCGTGTTCACTTGGGCAGACTAAGTCGCTCTTTTTTGAACCCGACTCACTGGTTTGTTAATGGACCACTTACCATTCTCTCTTAATTCTATTTTCGTTCTGATCTAGTTTCAAAGGCTACAGGTTGGAATATGTTCCAGAAATAATAGCACGCAACCCCTAAAATTTAGTATCTAATTCAATCTAGTATAATGAAGAGAAAACTGGGCACATATTTTGACTCTGCCGCCAGTGTTTTTTTTTAGTCGAGAACAAACAATTAGCGCGTTGAGCATACAAATATTGAAAAGAAAAGCGACCTCATATTATTTAGAAGACATGTTATTTCATTTGTTTTTGCGACAATGTGTCATATTTGAACGAATCACTACGTATGCAGACTAATGATACCATTAAAGATAAGTCGAAGTTTCCATTTTAACCGATTTTAGTTTCGCTTTTAGGAAAGGACCCAACCTCATAAAACAGCTGAAGAAGTCTCTCTCCAAGAGTGGTTCTTTTTCGAGGGACTCGCAGCCGAAGCTAGCAGTGACGTCGACTGCAAGGCGGAATAGTCGAGATGACGACTCCGTCTCAGCCGAGAGAAACAACGACAGTTCGTCGTTCGGATCTCGTGAGTAGAATAAAATTAAACTTACCAATGTTTAATAAAGTTTAACATTGATGTTTTGTTGAACGGCGGCCTGCCTATGACATGTGTAAAAGAAAAACAGTTGCAGTTCGTTAAAAAACTTTTCTTTTTGAAAAGTGAATGAAATCACAAAACATTTCATTTTTTTGCTCAATTTAAATTTATTTTGTTCCGAATAGCACTTACAGGTGAGAAGGAATGATATCCCGTGATATTTTTTCAGATCAAATTAAAAGTGTCAATGAACGAAATGAAAACACTTATTGAGGATGTATGGCTGTTTAATGTTTCCAGAAAAATGTCTTATAAACTAAGTTGAACAAATTCATTTGCAAAAAGGAACTTGCGCTCTTCAATGACAAAAGTGTGGATAATAAAATACATGCTTGAATAATTTATGTTCAAATGAGTTCGTTAACAATTTAATCACCAGAATTTTTTTCCATTGTTTTCTTTGTGTTATAGGTTTGTTTTGTCATTTCATTATCGTCCTAGAAGTGAATAGACCGTTGTCTCAATTTGAAAACTTGCTCAATATAAATAGTTTAAAGTCATGCTGTTTTTTTTGCCTTTTAATCTTATTTTTTATATATAAAATCGCAAGTTTTTTCTTCACCTGGCTTAGTTGTGTCAAATGTATTTTTAATTTTCCATAAGTGATAGAAAAAATTACACACTGATCCAGTTTTATCAAATTTGGGTAAATTTATTTAATAAGTGTCAATCATAAATAATTCATGAAATTCAAAAAACGTTAAGGCCATTTTTTTTTCATTGAAATTCGAAAATTTAAGTTTTTTTAAGAAATACGTCAGTATTTGGTTGTTTCCTCTGGTTCATTGACTCTTTTCGAACTGTTTGTTTGCTTTTCTTTTGCTTTCTCGAGCAAAATTGATTAAACTTTCTCGCATTGACGTAGTTTACTACAAAAGACTCTTGAAACTCTAGGTTATATTTGTTTTGAATTTTTGGAAAAAAAAATTCTGTCTTCTGGAGTAAATAGAAACTTTTTCAACCACTGTTGTTTGTTTTAATTTTTTTTTGGCTAGTGTAAGCAACGAGCATCTTATCTCTGTATAGTTTTGTTGTTTACACAAGTAACGAAAGCTTGTGTGATAGTTTGAACTATCTTTTTTCCAACCTAAATCGCAAATATTAGTGTTCATTTTGAAAATGTTCATTTTGATCAATAAACAGCTATTAAGTACAGCCAATGCTAAGGATATTATCACAAACTATCATATTAGAAATAGCAATTTAGCTTCATAGGTCTGTAGCGTAGAGGTAGAGAAGGAGATTCGCAGCAAAATAGGATGGTTCGAGCCTGGGAAGGGTCTGATGTTTTTAATGAACTTTTTCGTATACTAGTTAAATTGCGTCCGCTCTTTAAGTTGTGGCACGTTATGGTGGCTAGTGTTGGCGATGTTTTTGAATTGTGAAGCGTCTGTGGCTGAGTGGTTCGTGCGTAAGACTTATAGTCTCTGGGTCGCAGGATCAAATCTGACACGCAGCCAAATTTTCCTTAAAAATCCTGTTTTTTTTCTCTTATTTTTCAGGGCTTTTTCTTATTTCACTTCATAGAGCTGCTTTTTTTTTCGTTCTCTCGCTAGTGTTTGCGGAGCGCAGCTTCGTCTCTGTATTTAAACTGTGGTCAGAACACTCTGTGCTACTTGCACAGAAACCGGCTGTCCTTGTTCCCTATTGTTTTGGCTTTTGTATGCGAAATGCATTTTCTGTGTAATGATTCTGGAAAGACCGGCTGCCAACTGATCTCTCAAAGTAGAATTGGAACAATAGTTTATGGTGTGATAAAAATATTTTTGATTCAAAAATTGGTGTACTATATTGAATGAAATTTTTCACTGTGAACTGGTTTAAGCCAATAATTTACTTTCCAATATCATAATTGTAAGTTTCCGTGAATTTTTCCTTTTTAGCCAGGGGCTTGTTTTTAGACCAATAAACCCACAAAACATATACAAGTCAGGACGGTAAGATGATCCTTCAACATTACCATTTTTATTACAACACCGTTAACATTTATTACCTGACAAGAGGGTTGGCTTTTAGTGCACGTTGCTTTGCTTTCATGTCTTGTTTGAACTTGATGCTATTTTGCGTTTTCACATAAATTGCATATTTGAAATAGACCAAATTAGCAATTTTTTGATAGATCAAAGTGGTCAAAATTTGTTTTTTGTTCATTAAATGATTTTTGAGACTTCATTGTAAGATTCGAGCCACATTTTCTCAGGTTCTGCATTCATTGATGAAACGGCTGGCAAAGTGTCTAGTTTTCCGAAAGATTTTCGATTTTTTTTTTCACCAAGAATGTTCTTTTTTTTCCAGTATCTGTACCCAGTTATGAAAACCATATCACTCATTGCAAGACTTAGGAAAGAAAATACATAATATTTTGACTAATACTAGCAATTTTAAACAAAATTTAGCGGCGTAACATTGAAAATGTCATCAAATATGTACCAGTGTTAAAAATTCCTATTGCTATTGAGTTTCCTCGTCTTTGAAATTAATGTTAAAATCAAAACCGTCAAATCAGTCAGTTTTTATCTATTTTTAACTTTTATCTGGCAGATTAACAAGAAGCATTTTCTCCTGAAGTATTTCTGTGAATGTCTGTTCAAGCTCTGAATGTCTTCTTTATTCATCTTCAGGAATGGCCACTTAAAAACCTATTTTTATTCTAGTCCACCTTTATACAACATTCTTAAGTGAATGCAGTGGAAAGTTGAAATTAATCTGTAGGCGAAGTGAAAGGTGCTTTGAGCTGCTTCCAACTCTGTGGTAAAAACTGCAAATGGTAGAATTGGCCAATAAGCCGAAACTTTTACAGGATGAAATTGTCCTTTTGGCCATTGAAAAATTACCAATGGAACATTTTTTTCTCAATTAGCCTGGTGATTTCAATGAGGTTTTTTCAAGTTTTGGTTTAGTGATTTCTGCATTACTTAAATGTTTTTGGCTAGACTTGACGGCTTATTGGTCTGTTCCCCAAAATTCGTTTAATTATTTGCAACACTTGTTATCACTCGAAACCTATTTTGGTTTTTAAAAACCATATTGCGAATCCCACCCAAACCCAATCGAATTTTCTCTATGAAACATTTGTGTCACTTTAAACTCCTATTTTGGGAAGTCTTTTAATGAACACAACCTGAAAAAATTCCGCTGAGTGGTTATGAATATGGAAAAATTGAAACTGTTAACCGAAGAATAAAGCAGTGTTTGTTTCCTGGTTTTTGATACCATTTTCGTGTTATATTACTACAAATGGACCATTTGATGGGTGTTTCATCAGGGCCATTTCAACTGTGAACAGGAAGAAAATTAGTTTCCCTGTTCAATTTTCTTATGTTATTTGATTTACTATACTGTTGAAAACCTGTATGAGATCATTAAATCTACCGTGAAGTTGACGTGGTTTATCTTTATTCACAAGTGATGAGTTAAGCAGAACGGTTTAAAAGTCTTCAATCAATATTGTTTCCATTAAATTATAATTGAATCCGGGTATTTGAAAAAAGTTAGTAGAAAAAGGAACATGGAAAGAAAAACTGAATTTGCTTCGGCTTTTTATGGAACTTTTTAGTTTAAATTCAGTATTTTTCCAGTTCTTTTGGTATATTGAATCAAATTAAATGATGAAAAAAAAAGATTAAAAAATTATGAAAAGTCGAAATAAAATCTGTCGATCTTTTTTGAACCGTTCTGCTGTAAAACCAGTCGGCTAATTGGCGTCTTTTTTCTGTGCAGCGCCTCATAATTCTGTTCAAACCTGCACCAAATTATTACAAAAACGCTCTCAATTATTCACAAGATGCCACATTTTGGCAGAAAAAAATCCTACGATTTGGTTAATTTTACAAACAGTTTTGATATTCAAGGGTCCGATACAGCAAACGACTCACCGAGACTTGTGCAAAAGGGGTACTACACCCAAATTGACGATCCAATTCACGAATCGAGCGATAGTCGAACCCTAAGTGCGATACCTTCACATTTAATACCGTCAACTTCATCTGCTGGTAATCAGAGTTACCCTGGAAATAATCAGAATAACCTTGGATTACCGGAAGAGTATGCGACAATATCGAGGAAATTTAGAACGAAAAAGCAGGAAAAAGACAGATCGTCGTCTGGAAGTACAAAAGAGAAAGAGCATTCGTCTTCGGCGAAGAATAGATTTATGAGTAAATTTGGAGGCGGCGGAGGTGCGAATAGCAGAGATAACTCGAAAGAGTGTTTGCTAGATGGAAATGGCAGAGGACGAGGCATGCAGATGGAACAGTTTGGAAATTTGAAAAACTCGGAGGCTCCGAGGAAGTCGATGCCTAATGTAGCATGTAAGTAAACTTGTCTTGTTTTTCTCAAATACAAACATTTATTCTTATGTAATTCAAAAATCTTGACATTAATTGCTCAAAATGTTCACAAATTTTGACAATTAATTGCTAAATAGAATCAGTGCACATTGAAAACCAGAGTGATTTTGCTTGCGTTTCTCTATGAGTTTCCACTACCTCATAACCAAATCCGTATTGTTTTTGTTGCCTTTAAGTATCAAAAAGTTGAAAGTCAAAGAAAATTTTATCATTTTGTTAAACGTAACATGCAATTTAATAGTTTTTTTTTCGTAACCGAAAACGAATATTTGACAGTCATACTTTACTAATTTAACTATGGTGAGAGGAACTGAGATTTTTAAAAGCGTTCAATGAACCGAAAGTTGAGTCAATAAACAGAATGAAGTATACAGTTTCGCAATATAGTCAGTTGTTTCCTGGTTTACGGATACTTCGATTTACTGAGCGCTTATTGTCGATGTTAGTTTTAATTCATACCTAAATTAATGTTTTTTTCTATCCCCTTACTATCAGCAAGCACGCAATCGGTGCTTAATCATCAAGTTCCCCCAACTACAATACTGAATGGCGTCGCCGTCTCGACCTCGGCTTTAATCGAGCCAGTAGTTGTGAGACGCCGCCATTTTGCGGTGCCTCCCGTAAACAAGCACGCGCCTAATAGGCCAACGACCTCGAAACAATCAGGTGACAAGAAAGGTCACAGAGTAAGTTGGCACGACGGCTTACCGCAACCGTCAATATCACATAGTTCGAGTTACCACAGTGGGTTGATGAATAGAAAAACATTCTACGAGAGCGGATTTCCAACGTCGCCACTAGCCGGTGATGAGCATTTGGACTGAAATATGAGCAGAATTTAATTTTAATTTTTGCTATACTATGGTTTAATTTTGACCAGACAATGTTGTAATCGCTAGTTTTTTTCGTACTAACAGCTAGCTGAATAAGATGGCTTTTTTTCCCTTTCCTACATGCATCAAAGTATGGCTTTTTCATTTCTTATGCTACTTCTGAAACCTTTTGCTTCATCATTTTGCTTCGTCTTAATTGCTTTCGTTTAAAAAATGTTGCCTTGTTATTCTTGTTGTTTCGACCAAAGCGGTTCATTCAGAAGCACATTCAACTTCCTCTTCTTCATATTTCTGGCCTATGTGTTTTACCTGTACCCTTTTGTTTTAGAAATTTGTCAGATTTTTTTTAACAGCCGCTTGGGTATGCTGCTGGCTTGTTTTTAAGATTAATGAACACAGTGAAGACTCCTATATACGTCTTGGTAATTTTTTTTCAGGAAAAATTTTGTTCACGCACATATTTGATTTTTTCGGTTTGAATTTTCATTTTTTTTTCTAGCTCAGTCCAGTTCAAGGCAAACTCCACTATCGAACAGAAAAAGTGTACAGGTCGCGAAAAACGAACAGTCGACTTCGAATTTTGAAAGTGGTACAGTCGACTTCGAGTTTCGATTGTGGAATGAATTTATCAGATTTACCAGCGAAACAAAAAATTTTACCTATTGATTCAGTTTTCTCAAATTGGTTTTTTTTTTAATCAAAGAACTCAATCATAAATTTTTCTAGAAATTCAAAGAGCTTTAATGCAATCTATTGTTCTCTTGGAAATTTGAAAGATTTTTCAAAAGAAACCAAGTCAGAATTTGTTTTCTGTTTACTTGCGTTCATTGACTCTTTTTAACTGCCTGAAAGCTATGTTTGTTGTAGCGTTTCAATGACCATGCTAAATGAAAGATCATGAAATGAGAGAATTTATGACGTTTTAGTAACGAAAAAAAAAACATTTTACTGAAACTTTTGAGAGCCACTTATAATGTAATTTCTGCTTGCGATGATTTTCCCGATCAGCACTAATTTTTCCAGCAGAGTATCGTTGTAGTTTCAATGCAATTTTCTGTTAATCTTTTTTTCATTTCCATTGTTAAAACGAAGGCAAACTCCACTATCGAACAGCAAAAACAAAATGGTCTCAACGAAAAATGTGATGAACTTCTTTTTTCGAGAGTGGATTTTATTTTTCAAATTTTGCAGCGAAATCAAAAATTTACCTATTGATCCAATTTTTTGAATTTGGGATAATTTTTGTTTAAGTTGCGGACCTCGGCAATTTTCTTTGTAGATGCTAGTGTTTTTGGTGTATTCTTTCAATTTATAAAATAAAGAGCCTTGGCATTTTATATTTTTGTTTTTTTTTTGTTTCGCCTAAAAGCTTCATTTGGACTGAATGTTTTCGGCGTAGTCACTTTAATAGGTGTCGCTTCAAAGACAAAAGTTTGTTGATAAAAAATTGTGTAGTTTCAAAAGCAAAGAACTTTCTATAGAAAAGCCAGCATGGTTTCGGTTGAATTTGTTTTTCTCTTGACTTACCCTGCCAAATCCGAGATTAGGTTTTCTTCATCGAGAGAATAAATGTTCCTGCATAAGCTGCGACTCCCAAATTTTGGCAGGGAAATCAGTAAAAATCAAGAACAAATCCATCTCTTGACCGTTGTGTGAGAATTTTTTTCATTATTCTCGAAAATTTCTTGCCACATCTGAGATTAAAAGCTAAATCGAAAGAACAGATATTGGGCATCTACCCGTCATTCGGCGCATTTCTTTGCTTTATAGAAAAAGCGTTATAAAACAGTAAATTCAAGTTTCATACTTTTGAATGTTTTCTGGAGGAAAATTTTCCCCAAAATTACCCAGCTAAATCTAAGATTAAGAATTCAATTACGAGAACGAGTTTTAGGAATCTTCCGTAATATGCGACGAATACCCTTTTTTCCTGTTGATTATTAACCATTCACCTTCCGCATCAGTAACACATATTCTGAGGTGATTTCAATTATTTCTCTCCAGTTTCAGCTGGGCCACTAGTGTTTGACTATCTACATGAGCACAGTTGGGAGCACGCAAGCCTCTCAATCTCTAGGTCCTAGGTTCGAATCTGGCGTATCGAAAGTTTTTGTTTTTCAGGGCTTTTGTAGGCTCTTTCTTTCCCTTTCTTTTTTTTGAGTTTTTTTCCCGCTTGCGTACGCGAAGTCCAGCTTCGTCCAGCTTTTTTGGGTTTTCAGGAAAAGCCTCAAATTTGATTTTTCGCGGTTTGGCATTGATTTTTTTTAAACTCAAGTACATTCCTTATGCTAAAAAAGGCAAAATCTACTATCCAACAGCAAAATATAAAGGTCGTGAAAAACGTGATCGACTGCTAATTTCTAAAGTGGATTTTTTGTTTCAAATTTTACAGCGGTATAAAATCTTTAAGATTTTGATCCAATTTTTTCAAAATTAATTTTTTATTTGTCAGAAAAGTGTCAATCACAATTTGTTCTGGAAATTCAAAGAGCTGTAATGCCTTATTTTTTGCCTTGTTTCTAATGTAATTTTTTTCTAAAAACAAATCAATTTTTTTTGGTTTTCTGCGTTCATTGGCTCTTTTCCATTAGTCTGTTAGTTATACTATGCTATTTAGGACTTCATAGACCGCTTTGAAAGATTAGTTTATCGCAGAAGCGAGCTTGACAGCTTACTTTTTTTTTTACCACCACTCCGTTTTTTCCAGAAATCCCAATTTTAGCGCAAAGTTTGAATTTTTTTACTTGAAAATCTTATGCAAATTTTATCGATGTATAGTTCTCAAGGTACAATTTTAATAATGTTGTACTTTGTAAATATCAGAGCTCATGTGTATAGAGGTTTTCTGAACTAACGAACATTTTTTTTGTTACTGAAAGTACTTTTGCGCACTTCTAAGGTTGGTGATTTTTTTTCGATGAGACTCGAAAACTGAAAAAAAAATCATTAGCTTATAAACACTTTTCCAGCTCTGTTGGCTGTTTTTTTTTGCTTAAATGCTCATCACTGGCGTTCTAAGAAACGACAATAACCCACTCAGTGTCAACTATGTGTCCTCCGTCTAATAGTGACGGAAGGTTTCCTGGGTTCATTGACCGAGAGTTTGTGACTACAATTACTCCCCAGCATTACCAAGTGTCGCCGCAATGTGAGATGAGCGAGGCCTCGTTTACTTGTTCATTGGGTGGGTTGGTTGGCGGAGGTTTCCCCGCAAAAAAATATTTGTTACTGAATTTTGTAGGGAATTCGAGTGAAAATTTGGACAGGAAGTTAAACCAAAAAATGAGAAATTGAGACGACCTTTATTTCAATCAACGAAGTTAACAAAGTGATTCCAAATAATTTAGTTGAAATACACTTTTTGGTTTAATTCTTTTTTAAGCGAAGCGGATTATGCGTTCGTTACTCGCAACTGTCCTTTTTTCTTATAATTTTTTCCGATTATTTCCAGATTTGTAAATATGGCCTAAATTTCTTGTATGCTGTCGTCTCAATTTCCTAGCTCCAATTAAAAAAAAATCCTCACTATGATATTCTGAAACATAACTTCCCATCAGAATGCAAGCGCATTGGATGCAGTTTGTAAAATTGGAGTCAGATAACCAAAAGAGAATTCATTTTTTGTTTCCTTGTATCGGCCTGATCTGGTTTCAGTTTTGCTTGCAATGCATCTTAAATGGCCGTTTTTTGAATGAAAATCAATTAATCAATTCAATGTCCATTTTCATACCCAGGTACTTTAACAAAACCTTTCAAGAGCTTTGCTAACTATGAAAAAGATGGAAAAAAAGAGTTCCGAACCAAGATTGTGTCAATATGTTTTGTTTTGACTGAAATAATGTTTCGAAAATGATTTCCACATGAAAATACTTGTATGAGTAGTTGTTCTGTAGATGTTTCTCCAATGGAAAAATTTTAGCTGGTTAATGAGTCTTTAGCACCATAGCATGGCAGAAAACGTCTTTTTTTGCTTCCTCGCAAAGCGGGACTGCTCAATATGCTTATACAGCTTAATTCTCCTCAAAAAAGTTTATTTCATTAAATTGGAAGATTCAATTGCTAACTTGTCTATATTAGACTACATAAGAAACAAGCTTGGTTGTTACTTAACGAAGAAATCTCTAAGTCGTCAATGGCAACTTCACTCGTATGAAAATTGATTCAAAAGTTGTCAGCTGATTCAATGGGTTAGAGCTCGCAATCGATGGAATTTTTTTAGAAAACTCTTTTTCTGTAAACATAGCAATCGTTAACATGTTAAATTGCATTCAATCCATGTAAAATGTCCACAATCTTCATAAGTCATTATCGAGCACTGTTCCTATTCACTCCGTGTTCACGCAATGAATTCAGTGCACGTTCAAGGTCATTCAGTGTACTAAATGTGTCCAACTGAAATTGATTTAAGCTCAAGGACGTAGAAATAAAATTAGTAGAATTTACGCAGAATTTATCGGTATATTACTCAAACGCCTTTTCTTACACAGATTTGATCAATATTTAAGATCTTCTTAATAAAGTAATTTTTAACTTAATTCCAAAATTTTGCAAAAAAAAACAAAAACAAAAATAGCTTGCTTCATAATCAGGTTTATACAGTTTTTTTTTGCTATGTGCTTGTCAACAGAAAGATATAGTTTTTATTGGAACAATTGCAGAAAAAAAATCAGATGTGAGGTCTTTCAGATACTTCAGACCGAAACTGAAAATGCATTTTGTAGGTCATAGAAGTTCAATTTCGAATTTCTTTCGGAGTAATAGTTTTATATCGGCAATTTATTTCGCAAACATAATATGAAGAGCGTAAATACAGGAATACGTAAAACAAATTTACGAAGTAGAAAAGACTCAACCTAAGTGTTCTCCAAACCTATTTTGGGCTTTGTCTATTTGAAACAGGCTGTACGAAAACTTAGTCAATATGGTTTCGAACTTTAGAAAGAAATTCGAAGTATTTGTTGCTCTCCAAGATACGAAATGGCTGTTGGAAGTTTGCTAGCTTTTAGATAATAAGTTTAGTTGATGTCTAGAATGATGACTGAAACGCATGTGCAGCGCAAAGCTGACGTATAAGGTATTTAGTTAATTATATAACTAGAATTATATCATAGAATTGAGTAAAACTTTGTTTTTGCGTTGTTTTAGATTTAAGAGTGAGCGAACCAAACAGTGGTCATGATAATGCAAATCAGCCTCAGTACTCGAGTAATGACAACAACAATAAGAAGTACAGCCTAGGTTCGAATCCCACCTCTGGCCGAGGAGGGGGAACTCACAATGGAAACTCACATGGAACGTCAGCTCCGTATGGGGGTTATATGACGCCTGGCGATGCTAGTTCTGTTGCCGAGTCATCAAGTTCAGGTATAAATGTCTTGTTTAATTATAAGTTTCGAGGTAGATATTTTTTCAACAACACCACCTATGATAGCTAGTAAGGGATATCCACACCAATTATTCAACTCATGACAATGTTGAAAGTGTACGCATTTGAATTTTGTAATGGGTTCCCAATGTGAAGTAAGGAGGGATGGTATACGCGTTCTCCGTTGGCGTTATGAAACATTGATTTTCGGTGAAATGAACAGGCTTCAGTGAAAACATAAATGGATCACAAAAGCTTTGAAATTCTCAATTGAAGTCATGATGAATCAAAAGTTCTGGGGCTGCCAATAAATGCGCACACATTATGATTGAGTGTTGATTGTTTGAAAAGATGTAATAAATAATGGTTTCTAGCGAGAAGAAATCGCAACAGAATCGACAAGATTCTTCGACCACAGTCTTGCATTGGTAAACGAAATCACGTTTTTTTAAACTAACTGTAAACATAAATGTGAAAGCGCTCACTAAATACTTTCTGTAGAGTTTTATTTCTCTTTCTGTTTTATTCAAATTAATGATATCATTAGTGTTTCGCTCTCTTAAATTAAAATTTTATTATCTTGTTGATTTTTCTAACTCGAAGTGGGGAACATTTTATCATAAAGTTGTTTAGGGAGCTTTAATCACTAGCTTTTTAGGCGTACGATTCTATTTCAACCTTTTAAGTGACATAAACGAAGACAATTTAAATTTAGTTCGCACTCAAAGTTTGACTTGTGAGTTCACTTCAAATTAAATAATGTGCAAGTAGCGCTAAAAAATTGCGAGTATTTTCTAGTTTCAAAAGTGGATGTTATTTAGATTTCCCAGCAGAATAAAAAATTTGCCTAATGATCCAGTTTTCTCAAATTTAGTTATTTTATCAAAAAGAGTAATTGATAAAACATTCAAAAATTCACTCATTTTTTGGTTTTCTTGTTCCCTAATCTTTTTCAATTTCTTTGTTTTTGATTTTGTTCTATGATTTAACAGACGCTTTTTTCATTGTATTTCTTTTAACCTGACAGGTAAAAAGTCGTCCAAAATGAAACGAACTCGAAATTCCTTGCGAGGAAAATTCGAAAATCAAATTTCGAGTACTGGTGGTAAAACCATTAAACCGCGCCCTGTTACAACTATGGATTTTCCGGAAGACCTCGATCTTAATTCAGAGGACTTCCGGAACCAAATGCTTGGTATCCCAAGTCCAGTTCCAGAAGATGATCACGGATCCAGAACTCCGGCAAAAGGAACCTTGAAACAATCACGAAGTCATCCGAACCTACGAGATATGATAAATAGGATCTCGACTAGTATTAATCCAGGGTCGAGCTCGAATTTGTCAACTAGCTTCAGATCAAAAAACAAGAAAAGTACGAAATGTGATCACGTAAACGGAGCACGTGAATGAAAATAGTCGTGGATTTGTTCGCTAGTTTAATTGTGACCACGATGCGAATGATTTTAAACCTAAATGTGATCAGTTTATCACTAGCTAAATTGCCACAACGTCATTTTTTGTAATCACTCGAATGAATCGGAATGCATTGTACATTAACGCTTGGTTTTTAGCAGTATAAAGGACTTGAAATTAGTGCTAACTGTGTTACATATTTTTACCCTTGCGATAAGCAAGGGTATTGCAATCTAGTACAAGACTTTTTTCCCATAAATAAACTTATTCACAGAATGTTCAAAATTAGAAATGGTAAATTTAGGGGGCGCTGCTTATGTTTTGTGATTTTTAGTAAAATTTTGCTTTGTAATTTTTTCCGATGCTAAGTTCACATTATATTGTCTTGGCGTTTTATCAAAACTAGCCTTATTCGAATTGATAGATCTAGTTTTTCGACATTTTCGATTGTTTTCCAACTTAGCGGCTTTCTTGTTTTGTATCGCAAGTGGTGCGAAGCTCAACTTTGCCTCTGTGTATATTTTGTTTCGTTATTTTTCAGCTATCTTGGCTTTAGATGTCTAGCTTTGCGATAAAAGTATGTCTAAGCGGCTGTGGGAAGTTTTTAACTATGTTAATTTGTTTGAGTTTTTGTAGAGATGTGATTTCAACTAATAAGTTGATTTTAACAATTAGAATAGAATGCATTCACTAATGAGCTTGTTCTCACAAATATGCAATTTTTATAAAAAGTTTTGAAAAAATTTATGGGTGTTTTTTGAAATATTTGGTAAATTTCAGGAGAGAAAATCGCGTCAAGTGATATACACAGAACAAACAGTTTGGAGCGAACAAAATCCCCTTGTCTTTCAATCACAATTCCCCCAAACAACAACCTATATGACCCCTACAACGATACATCCCAAGTGAAGCCACGAAAACGTACTCCTGGCTCGGCTCATTCAGGCGAGAGACCGAAGTCGGCTGTTACTCCTATCGGCTTCGCGGCCATGGGACTGAATGGACGCGATGAAACAGATGTGGATGATAAAATCTCGTTGGAGCAGTTTTTAAAAGAAAGCAATCGCAGTCCAAAAAGCAGGGTGAGTTTGTTGAAGTTTAAAAAACCAAAACATTTTCAGGCTTATAACATTAATGATTTGGCACGTAAATAGCATTTACAATAACTCTATGTAATTTTCAGACGTCTATGTAAATTTATAAAATGTTGGAAAATTGTATTTTGTAATAATGGATTAAACATATCAAATCTGGTCCCTCAAAGAAATATTTTTCCTGGAAATCTGTTGAGGGTTCGATGTTTTGTTCCCACGTTTTGAATTATCTTTCAATCGACAAAGGTCGACTTAGTGATTCAAATAATGTCTTCCAGGCCATTAGTTGCTTGTGGATCCTACTTACGTATCTTTTTCCCCTGTCATCTTAATGATGCGTATGACAGTTCCATTTTTCAGTTCTGTGGTATACAACTTGCTTTTGAAGAAACGAATAATCAGATTTGAATAAGCAAATGATTTATTTATTTGTCTTTCTTCTAATCATCTACTCTCAGCCAGTTTAAAGCTTCCAAGTACTAACTAAGTCATTACTAATACAGCGACCCCTTGACAACGAGCGGGTCGAACTAGGTGGACGTATAGTTCCCCCTCACCTGCTAATCGACCAACTTTTTGACCCTACATCGCCTGTGGGGTCAGTGACCTCAATGACCTCACCAACAGAAGTAGAGGGGGGTTCGAGTCCGTGTGATGACCCGGACCCCTTCGCTCCTACCCCACCCCCTAGAACCCACTCTACTAGAGCAGGGTTGGTCCCGGTTGACCATTTGCACATGAATATCAAGGTGAGCCGGATTACGAGTAAGATGGAGGTTCAAGTATGAAAAATGGGCCCCTAAAGTAGTTTACGGCACCCAAGTATCATAATTACATCGTGTTCAGTGGTATCATTAGATCTGATTTGAAATCTATCTGAAAGCTATCGATCATATCGCGTTAATGAGGGAAAACTTTTTCTTCTATTCTAAAAGATCCATACAAGTGTTTAGTTTTTTAGTCAATTGTTTTTACCAGATTTTGTAACTTGTTTTAAAAGATCGTTTTATCTTCAAACTTTCGGACTGGCTATTTTTTTAGTGGTCAGGAGCGAATATGGCCTAAGGCTAAAACTTATTCTCTATTCTCTTGCTAAAACAAGAAAAAAAACGAAAAATGAAAAAAAACTGGTTTTTATAGGTTTCTTGCAAAGTTGGTCCGAAAACTCCGCGCTACTTGTCTCCCTAAACCGGCTATTGTTTCCTTCTTAAGGCCTTATCGTGCATGAGTAGGGTCAATAGTATTTTGCAGCTGTTTTAAACTAGCATTCTACCCAATATTTTGGAACTTCTCATTTTTCGATGCTCTTTTGTTTTATGCCTTCATCTAATTCACGCGAACCAAGATCATTTTTCTCTTCTCTATCTACATATAAAGATTCCTCATTTTTTCCATTTTATTTTCGAAATTCTATTAGATTCTATCATAGAACTCAATTAAATTTTATATCTTCTTTGCGTCATGTTGTTTCTCTCCTCTATTTGGTCATTTTAACTCAGCTCGAGATCTTTTTCCTTTCACCGCCACTTCCATGCTCGTGTCATCTTTCATGGAAACTCAACAACATGAATAGAAGCTATCGTGCGTATTAAAAGGTGGGAAAAAGGAAAAAGTCACAATTTTTAGCATTATATTTCAGTCAGAAATAGTAAAAATAAACATTGTGTAAATTCAGTTTGATTTCAGAGGAAATACCAAGAAGCAGTTTTGAACAATGACAAAGACGCTCTCCGTGAACACCTCTCGTGTGATGAGATAGAGGACGAACCACCCGACTCCTCCCAGAAATCACCTGCTCTAATTCCCCGACAACACTTAATCCGACAGGTGATGATTGTATTGAATGTTAAAAAATCATTAGCTTTTTAAGAGTAGATGGTCGTAGTTCAGACTTTTATATATGTCGCGTTGATTTTTTCCGTTTTGTTTTTCGCAGAAAAAGTCTTAGTTTTGTTCAGGCTCAAATTCACTTTTTCGAGGTTTGACTTTGTTTTTTTTTAGTTCAGTTCATGTCTTCTATGAAAAAGATGGCAATTTCCACTATTGAACAGCAATGGTCACGAAAAACGTGGTGGACTTTTAGTTTCGAAAATGGAATTTATTTTTAAGATTTCTTTTGTAAACTTTTTTTTCTTTTTTTTTATTCAGTTGTCTCAAATTGAGTTGATGTTATCTAAAAAGAGACAATCATAAATTGTTTTAGAAAGTCAGAGAGATTTAATGGCATCTATTTTTTTTTCAATTCAATGTTTTTTTTCCAACTTTTTTTAAAACAAGTCAAGGTTTTTTTCTTTACTTGCGTTCATTGACTCTTTTCCAATGGTCTGTTGGCTGTTTGAAAATTTTAATGAATATTTGGTGATATATTACAATAGGTGGCAATAGTCTGTCTTTACTAAAGAAAAAGTGCTCTCAGCGTGATTTGAACCCATACCTGTGGGCATTGAGTCAAATGTGTTAGCCACTGCACCAATTCGTCTGAACGGAAAGTTAGATGGCAGAATTCATTACCTGAGCAGATTTGCATTACCTATTAGGCACAATTATATGAACTGAAAGCAGAAGATAAGATACAACGTTTCGACCGGAGAAACACAGTTTTGATATGAGTTTTAATTCGTTTAATGAGGTTGTCAAAAACAATCTTAGCGCTCCCAAAACGTTATCTCCAAATAAATTCGTCAAGATGAGCAGGAAGCCAGTGATCAATAACACCGTTCATAGCTTTAAATTTTTTTTGGCTTGTCCCACATTGCTTCGATATTATTTATATGAACGCCTGTGATCGGATCCTTAAAATTTTTGCAGATTCGTAAAGAAACTAATGGTATCAGTCTGCATAAGGAATGTAAGAAGATCAACCATCTGACCAAGTTTTTGCTCCAGATTACCTCTAACTGAGTTTCAGCCCTCTGTCTTCATTAAATTCCAAAAAACCGAAAGCTTTCTGTTTGATCATTCGACTGCGGTTGTGTTTTTGCTTGGCTACGACAGATGCGTCTATTTGAATTGTTTTTGAGTTTCTGAGTTTTGACGGGCCCTTGAACAAGTTTTTCTAAATAAAGCATGAAAATTTACTGCCGTTTTTGAACTAACTTCAAGTAGAGTGGCAACTTGGCAAAGAAAAAAAGCTAAGTTACAATAATTCGAATCGATAATTTCGAATTTTCAAAAATTGAATTTTTTTCGCAGATAAAAGTTTACGACAACGACTGTTAACGCATCGCCAAGCAGATTTATCTATAACTGGCTTGCTCTCACAACGCATTATGGACCCACAAATTGGACGGGGACAATGGCGTGGCCTTTTCAGTAATTTTATGCGAAAAGTAAAAACTACTGCCCTCATCATTTTTAATTTGATTCACGAAGTCGAAAAATATCATGGCTAACAACTGCTATTGAATTACTTATTCTCGGTTGTGAGCTTAAGACTTAAGTTTTTACTGCTCAATTCTGAGACCGGTTGCTTTAGTGGTAAAAGCATTAGATTGAAGGCCCATTTTTTGAAATTACGTTGACTGATCATTTTTTAAAGTTTCAGCGTCCGAGAGCATCACAACAAAGTGACAATCAGCATGGATCTAGTCGTAGTGTGAACAAACAACATAGATTGTCGCAGCCGAGCCCCGATTCCACTTTCAGATCCGATGTCGAAGGTGGCGCAGGAACTTCTTTGTCAGGTTAGTTGTTGTTATATTTGAGGATTGGCATTAAAAGAAAGTTGAATAGTTTTCGTCTCGACTGATTTTACGGAATCGACATTCACGGAAAATCGACAGTGGCTTTTGCTGTCGCTTCAAGGAATCATTTTCAGTTTTCTTTTGTTGCATGTTATTGCAGTATCGTTGAAAAGGAGATAGATTTGGGCTAGATGCCATTTTTTTCAGTTCTAAGATTGAAGTATTTAACTGGTTTGTTTTAGCTGGTTTTGAACAAACTTTGATTATTTTTTTCCGATAGGTTCCATTGGCCACTCACCTCAGTTCCAAAAAGTAATGATGACCTCTCCTGGCTCAGCGGGGGGATCAGGTCATGGAAGAGGTCAATCTCCCCAGCAGAGAAGCAACCCCTCCAGTGTGCCCATGGCACGCAGTTACCATGGCAACCTGTCTGGGTCTTCGATAGGTAGTGATGTGCTAGATAGAGATGGTGCATCCAGTCAAGGTCAGTAGTTTCAATTTTGTTGAATATCTGAGTCGAATATTTCAATTAAGTTTTTATCCAATTTTATGAAATGCAGAAATTTACTCTGAAGCTTTTTTTCTGGCGAATTGAACGCTGTCTTTTGTCTTGCAGTTAATGCATAAGGTTTCAAGGCATTAATCAGCAATGTAGACAAATGTTTTGCATGTTCTTAGTGTTATAGAAAGAAAAGGAAAATTTTTTGTACTTTGTCTAAAAATTTTCATTTACTTTTCTAAAAATTTTCCTTTACCAAATGAACTATCTCGCGACCTATTTTAATTTTTTGTATCTGATTTTGCGAGGTAAGAAATAAAAATTATAATTTACTTTTTATTTTTATCGACCAAATGAACTATCTCGCGACCTATTTTAATTTTTTGTATCTGATTTTGCGAGGTAAGAAATAAAAATTATAATTTACTCGAGAATGGAAGGCAAAGTTACTCCTATTTCCAGTGTTCGGAACATAGGAAAATTTATTAATTTTTTTCCGATATAATTAGAGTGAGGGAAGTTACTTAGTGTAGATCTCTTGCAATAAATTTTTCAGTCATGCTCATGTGAAATTTTCATAATTAACTTTGAATAACCAGAAATCCCTGGAATTCATTTTTTCAAGTTGTATATTTTATGTTAGCTGCATCAGCGAGATTCTGATGATTTCGTCTCATGGTTAAGGTGAAGTGAACATTGTGAACTTGTGTACGTGACTTTAATCTCAAACTGCTTCTTATTTCAAAAAATGAAATCATACTTTGTAAGACTTTGAAGTTTTCGGATGATGACTTTTCTGTTCCAATGCAGTCAATCAATTATTTCTAAACAATCACTTCCGAATTGATGAATCAAAATTCCTACCATAACAAAATTCGAATATTCATAACAACTTTTAAAAAAAATTTATTGCTGCTTTAGTCGCTGTCATGTGTTGAGCTCGCGGATTAATTCCCTTACGATACAACCCCCTATCCTCCCCCTCCCTTGTAAAACTCCACGGGATAGAACCCCCAGGACTAAACCATCCTGGGACAAATTACCCCAGAATTTAAATCATAGACTCCATATTTTGGACTTCCTTGTTTATTTCTAATGAGCCAGATGATCATTTTATTTTGCAGAAACAATTTATTTAGCGATAAGTTTTCATCCAAGTAAGTTAGGCTTTAAAGTGTTAGATAATATTCATTGTTTAAGTGCATTGTTATCACGTTTTAGGCGACCCATCGCCTCTGAAATATCCTCCATCCTACTCCCAGTCGAGCTCTTCGTGGGGCAAGGCTGGATCCCGCTCTGGAATAATTGGATCTTCATCTCAACCGAATCCAAAACGAAACTCCCTCGAAAGTCAAATCAGCGCACCATCCATTGGCAATCAACCGCCTGTTACTTACCCCAGAAGCTCAAGTAAACATGTATCTTCAAGCACAGCTAATAATTCATCTTTAGGCCAAATGAGCTGTAGAAATAATGTACCTTCACCATCAATTTCAAACTCTAATATTGCTTCTGCAGCAAATATGAATAGAGGATCGAATCTCGCACCCGCCAATAGACCTTTGCCACCAGTTCCAAGTTCTCCTGAAAGTGAATTGCCCCAAATGGAAAATAAATCGAATACTTCTCCGCCGACAAAAGAAAACGCAGAAAGTTCGACATCGACCAGTGAACAAAATAAGAAAAATGCATCATCTGTGTGGTACGAATATGGGTGCGTGTAATTCATTCAATTGTACAGTATTTATTGTCTCGAAGGAAACTATAATTTAATTTATTGCATCAGTAACACTAAACAAATGTTGTTGATAGTTTTCATACGTTAACTCTCATCCGCTTTTCGTTTCGATAAATTTTGGCTGCTTAAGTTAGTCGGTTAAATTTGTCAGAAAATGTTTTTGATAACTTATTCGTGCTATTTTGGTTGAAAGGTTTCCGCTTAATTTTCCTTCAAATTGTGTTATCAATTTTTCTACGTGTGTTTTAAATGTTTTTTTTTGGTCGTTGTAAAAAAAAATGTTGCTTTTCAGGTTCTAAGACGTTACTAAATTTGAGATTTTCTCGAATTTCATGGCAAAATTAGGTATGTTGAAAAGTCATCTTAGAATTCAGATACTAAAATCATCAGAATTCCTTAAGTTGTCAATCAATCCGCACTAAAAATCATATCACCTCTAGATTCACAATTTAAAGGTATTTGACAATTTGAAAATTGTTTAAGAGTCGATGAGCGTAGTTCAGACCTTTATATAGGTCGTGACGATTTTTTTTCAGGAAAAGATCTAAAATTTGTTCCGGCTCAAATTTACTGTTTTGCGGTTTGCCTTTTGATTTCTTTTCAAAATAAGTTCATTTCCTTTGTTAAAGGCAAACTCGACTATCGAACAGTAAAGGTTGCGAAAAACGTGATCGACTTATAATTTCGAATAATGGAATTTAACTATGAGATTGACCAGCGAAACAATTTTTTAACCTATTATTCAGTTTTCTCAAATTGGTTCATTTTTATCAAAAAAGTCAATCTTAAATTGTTTCAGAAATTCAAAGAGCTGAAAGGCCATCTATTTTTTTCTTGGAAATTCGATTTTTCTAAAAACAAGGCAGCTTTTTTCTGCTAACTTGCGTTTATTGACTCTTTCTCAACTGTCTGTTGGCAATGTTTGTTTTAGCGTTTCAATGACCATGCTTAATGAAAGGCCATGAATTGAGAGAAATTATGACGTTTCAGTAACGAAAAAACATTTTCCTGAAACATTTTTGAGACACTTATATTGTAATTTCTGCTTGCAACGATATTTCCGATCAGCACTTTACTTTTTCCAGCAGAATATCGTTGTAGTTTCAATGCAGTATTGTAAGTTGTAAACTTGCCAATTAATTAGATCAAATCAACGACCTGCTTAAATTCAATGAGAAGCTTAGGTTCCGGTTGTGGTAAGCGACGATGTTATTTATAGATTGAAAAAAAATTTGGTTCATAATAAGTGAGCATAACGAGTTTTCTTCTGGATTTAGAATTTTAGATTTTAACTTATTTTTTGAAAATTTTATTTCGCATCTGAAATTTAATTCAGTGACTCATGGAATCTTTCTAATGAGCCAAATTTTTTTTACCACGAACCTTAACGTTATTTATGAAGTGATGCTGTTTTAAATTGAATTGTTGCTGCTTACAAGAACGCTATTTTGTGATAGTTGCCATTTAATTTATATTGCCTTTAGTGGGATGAGGTTTTCATTTTTGTTGCTAATTTTTGTTTATTATTGTGCCCTAGGTTAATACTCAACTGATGATAAACAGAAACATAACTCCTCGTAAGAAGTCTTATAACTTAGTTATAAATAATAACTCATTGTCACCCACTGGGGAATAGTTGCAGTTGTTCCTCCCTTCTAGTTGTGCATTTATTGTTCTTTCTTCCTACCATATGTCGTTTCCTCTCTTTGATGTCGATTTGAGTCGGTTTGTTACTTCTAAAGTTTAGTCAGAGTTTAAGCAGAATTTAATTTTCTAACCTAATTTCGTTTTTACTGATAGCTAAGTGTTCCTAAAATCAGTAAAACAGTCCTGCTCTCACAGAATAAAGCAGGTTTGCAGCAATTGGTTGAGCAACGCTGAATTTTAGCATAAACGTCAGTTAGATACTTTCATCGAAAGAAATCAAATAAGCGTGTTTAAAATCAAATGGTGTTTACATGAGCACTTTTACATTTGGTGGCACTTTTGGTATATTTCAATTTAATCATATTTAACCATAAAAAATTTAATGACATATGTTGCTGCTTTATAATTGGCAAGTTTTAGGTCGTTATTGAAAAAAAAATGTATGGGGTTTGTTGTTTTTTCATTTTTTTTTGCGACGCTTTGGAAATTTTCTTCACTTTCCGCTGAAATTTCGATTTTTCTCAAAAAGTACTACCGTTTTTCAAAAAAAAAAAACGTGAGACCGATGGAAAAGCTGGCTGCTCTTCTATGTGCCTGCATATTTTGCTAAACTTTTTTCATTTAACTGCACGTTCTACTGCCTTCGAAAGTTTCAGTACATGGTTTTTGGCCTCTTCGTTTTGAATTTTTTTTTTTCAAATATTAAACGCACAAGTTGGAGATGAAGGTTTCAGTAAAAAAAAAACAAATTATGGGGATCTGCTCTTCTAAAGCGGTTTTTCCCTAAAATTGGTCGAAAAAAGTTATGACCTCAAACAAGACCATTGTTTGAGATTTTGGATAATTATTAACATGTTTGTTAAAAACTACCCTGCCGAATTGGAGATAAAGGGCTTAATTGAAGGCACCAGTAATTTGAATTTTACCTGCTTATGCGGTTGTGTCCTGTGTTTTGAAAAAAATATGTGGCCATAGAAAATGTCAATTTTTTGAAATTTCGCCCATTTTTTGGAAAGCTCTTTTTTTTAAACAACGTGCTGATTCTGAGGTTGATAGTTCAATAAAACTACCGTGGGGCTTTGATTTTTCTGCGTAATCTGTTTTAACCAGCTTTTTTTTAAGAAAAGCTGATATGGACTTGGAAAAAAATCCTTTTTAAGTCTTAACCGTTTTTTTAAAAAGAAAATTCGTCTTTGTTCTCAAAAACTAATAGCTTAATCTGATTTTATGGGTTCAATCTAAACACTCAGACTGTGGAAATCTTCAATCTAAAAATCACAATGTGGAAAGCAGAAGCGTTTCCCATGCTTCAGAAGAGGAAATTTCATGGGTATAGGAAAAACCAAACTTTTAAATTTTTTTTCACTTTTTTCGAAAATTACACAGCCAAATCTAAGATAAAGACTTCAATTGAAAGAGCAGGTAGTATTTATCTCCGGTAATTGAGCTGTTAAACCCCTAATTAAGCAGAGAAACGCCAGTGTTTAACGTCAAATTTATTTTTTTGAAGTTATGAAAATTACGCATTTCCTTATCAGTACAACATATGATTACGCTTACGATAAGCAAGCGTTGTCAAACTGGAATATAATTTTTTTCTGCTTCACAACTAGTTTAACAAAATCGGTTGAATCATTTGCTGAGGAGGAGGATGAGGACTTCTTTTCTAGGAAACTGACTTCTTTTCATTCATATTCTCTTCTATTGACATTCCATGTTGCTGCCCCCAAGGTTGAAGGTAAATCAGTTGCCTTTGTACCCTTAGTTCTGGGGTTAAAGTCGTAGCCGGAGCTTGGTTTTTTCAGTATCAATGAAATTGATAAAAAGTCCAAGAGAAATGAATTGCTGGTTTTTCGTTTGTTCGCTCGAGTTTTGTCGGCTAAATTGACACAACGGATTTTGTGCTGTAGACAGTTTTCATTTTAGTTGCAAGTGCAAGTGTTGTTCATTCTAATTTCCGGGGGGACTTGAAAAATTGTATTAAATAATTTCCATAAATTTTTTTTCGTTTCATTTGGTGTCTGCTCTAAGATTGTCGGCTTAGTTGTCACATCACTGTTTTTTTTTGTTGTAAGCAACTTTCAATGTAATGAACTTGAAACTACAATGAAATTTATTTGCAGCACAAGAAAAATCTGTGATGTGGCAAATAAGTCAACAATCTTTGAGCTGAAACCACTTGAACCGAAAAAAATGAATCGTTGAAACTAAAGTGGTTTCAGCGCAAAGATTGTTGACTTATTTGCCACATCACAGATTTTTCTTGTGCTGCAAATAAATTTCATTGTAGTTTCAAGTGCAAGTGTTTTCCATTATTGTTTAAGGTGGGAATTTAATTTTTTCCTATAAAATCTTGTTTTTTTCGGATCAACTTGTATCTGCTCAAAGGTAGTCGGCTTTGTTTCTTTTCGTAAATTTTGTTCCATTGTTGCTGTTTTAAAAATCCAGTGTATGGCATGTTTGCCTGGAATTAATTTCTATCGGATATATGAAAGTTTGTATGATCTTGTTCTCGAAATTTTCAATTTTTTCGGCTTTATGTTTTTATGTTTGTGTTGTATCGAAAGTGGTGCGAAGCTCCGCTTCACCTCTGTGTAAAATTCGCTGGGCCACTAGTTTACTCCCAAGCAACCGTGCCGCAGATGTGGGAACTTGATACTCCTAAGCTAAACAGTTTTGTTTTCAAGTTGTTTTTACAATTTTTTCTTTATTTCACTTTGTTTTGCCTGTTGAGAGCTTTTTTGCATCTTCCTCGCTTTCGTCTGCGAAGCGCAGCTTCACCTCCGTGTGAAATGAGACTTAGGCTAGTGATTTTTTCATATGTAATAGTAAACTTTACAAAAGCAATTGAAGTGTTATGCAACAAAGCCAACTTTTCTCGGGATCTTAATTTGGTAGTTTTGGCGGTGATTTTCAGTAATAGCTGGGTAGCGTTTGTTGATTTTTTCAGGTTAAAGAACGAATTCAATTTTTCCATTTTGATAGTGCTTTTTCGTTCATCAATAGGGAGTTTTAACAAGAATACGCTCTTGTTGTACTACGATTTCTCTGATTTTTCCAACCTAAATTGCAATTTCTGTTTTCATTTGCTTGTTAGCTGTATGACGTTTAAAATTTATTAGGCGAGGGATTTAGTCGTATGAATTTAATCAAATTTATTAACGCACTCTATGCTGCCTGGTTTTTCCTTTCGGACGATGTATTGGCTACTTGAGAAAGCAGTGCTGATGGTAGCTTTATTACAATCTAGAAGAACGTTTTCAAGAGTCGATGAACGTAGTTTAATTAAAGGGGATTTCAATTTAAGATTTTCAGCATAATAGAAAAAAAAACTGATCAAGTTTTTTCAATTGAGCTATTATGATCGAAAAAAATGTCACGTATAAACTTCTATTGAAAATAGAAGAGCATTCAGGGCACATTTTTTTAATTTGCCATGTCATACATCATGTTTAGATTTATCAGTGGAAAGAAAAATTTACCTAATAATCAAGTTTCTCGAATGGTATGTTTACTCAAAAAAATATCAATCATTAATTGCTCCTGAAATTTCAACGGCCTTTAGAGCATATGTTTTAGAGTAATGAACGTAGTGACAGCTCTTTCATAGGTCGTATTTTTTCCAGGAAAAGCTTTAAGTTGTTCACGCTCAAATTTGACTTTTTGCGGTTTGACTAATGAATTTTTTGAAAGTTCAGTTCATTTCTTTTGTCATTTCCTTTAATGGTAAACTCCACTTTCGAATATCAAAACAGTAAAGGTCACGAACAACATGATTGACTTCTAGTTTCGAAGGTGGTTTTCTTGTTCAGATTTCCCAGCGGTAGTAAAGTTGTACCAGTTTTCTGAAATTAGTTAGTTGATCATAAGTTGATCAAGCACCAATCATAAGTTGATTTTGAAATTCAAAGAGCTTTAAAGGTATTTTTTTTTTAAATTTTGAAAGTTAATCTGTTTTCTAATAACAAGTCAATTTTTTCAGATTTTCTTTTTTTCCCAATGATCTCGGCTTTGTTTCAGTTTGAGATTTACCAGTGAAATTACAAGTATCAATCTAGTTCTTTTAATTTTGGTTAGTTTTGTAAAAACTTCAATTTTTAAATTTTGGTTGTTTCGACACTGAATTTTTTTTTCGCGATTGTATTTGTGACTTAAATTCAAATTCATTTGGCAAAGGCAACTAATTTTTGCTCTGGATTTTGGTTTCTTTAAAGTTCAGTTCTTTTCCTTTGTTAAAAGCAAGGCAAACTCCTCTATCGAACAGTAAACGTGTAAAGGTCACTAAAATTGTGATCGCGACTTCTAGTTTCGAAAGGAGTTAAAAGGGCAGACTTTCCGTTTTTTCTAATGACTCAGTTTTCTCAAATTGGGTTACATTATCAAAAAAGTGCTGATCAAAATTTGTATTTGTTTTCAAAGAGCTTCAAGAACATCTATTTGTTTTTGAAATGACTAAGTTGAAGTTTTTTCAAAATAAAACAAGTCAGTTTTGTTTTTCTGTTTAATAGCGTTCTTTGACTCCCTGCTGTCTGTTGGCTATGATTCATTAATTGGGATTACTCTGACTAAAAACGCCAATCATTCACAATTGATGAAAGTAAACGAGTTTTAATGTGATGTTTACTGTTTTTAAAGTCTATGAACGTAGTCCATACTCTTATATAGGTTGCGATGATTTGTTTTTTTTTCTGGAAAAGTCTTAAAATTTGTTTAGGCTCAATTTTAATTTTTCGCGGTTTGATTTTGATTTCTTTTTAAGTTCCACTATCGAACAGTAAAAGTGTAACGGAAAACGGGGTCGAATAATTATCGAATTTCCCTGCGGAATGAAAATTTTACCAGTTTTCTCAAATTGCGTTAATTTTATCAAAACTGTTTCAATCATAAGTTGTTCCAGGACTTCGAAGAGCCTTGAGTCCATCTGTTTGACTTTTCCAACTATCTAACTATTGGCTATGTTACGGAATGTACAGTTTGAAAATAATGGGAAACATTTTTACATTTTACATTTTGGGGTGTACTTGATTGAATGTTTCATGATTATTTGCAGTGTCATTGACTTTTTCGGCGGTTCAATTGCTGAAATTGAGAAAATTTGAATTTGGGAGTGTTTTTAACGCAAACGTTCGTAATGCAATAAATGCAGCAGATACCATCTGGTTTGATATCTTATTGAAGCATTAAATCGATGTTTTCTAATGACATTTCAGCGGTCTTCTATTGATTACACCATACCTCATATAGTACTTGAAACAAACATTGAATAAAGATCTGGACGAAATATGCATTTTTGAGAAATAATTTTTTTTTGTTTGTATTAGTAAGATAAGTTAATGCTCGTCCAATGCTTGCTCAAGATTTTGCAGGTAAGTGGTACTTGAAAGGCTAGCTCACAAACTTCAAAGCGACGTTGAAACATTGCTTAAAACAAATGACTACAATTGTTTTTAATTCGGATTTATTGAGAATGGGAGCGAAATACAACGTACAATAGCACCTGTACCAGCGAAATTTAAAGTCCAGTTTCCTCCGAGTTTGATAAACGTTTTCAACGCTCTGTCGGCAATGTACAAGTTAATGCACGATGCTTCGTTGTGTGAAAATAACGAATCTTAAATAAAAATATCTCATCACCTGAAGTGCTGTGAACACGTGGAGTTGGTTTCTTCCTAATTAGCCTAATTGCGATGTCTCAAGTTGAGCACTTGCGAAATCTGGCATGTTTTTGAATTTTGCAGCTTGTGATCATTTTGGCGGATTTTTTCGTTAAAATAAAATTTTTGTCTGGCAGTTCAGATACAAATCAAACATTCGGACTACGAACATTTTTTGGGATCTTGTTAACAGTTTGCCCCCCTATTTCGATTTTCAGAAATTCAACTTTGGCGGCCATATTTTCAATATAGCTTAAAACAATTTTCAGAAAATATTATTTAAACTGTTTTACGTGGGTATTATATAAATAGTGAGTACCACAAATAAGAACGCGCGAAAATTAAAGGCCACTTAATTGTTGACATTTTTAAAATGCAAATTTTTCACAGAAATGGTTGTTAAAAATAATACATGCATAGGGTGGAGGGGATAGTTAACAAGGTCCAAAAAGGGGAGGGAGGATAGTTTACAAGATCTGTTTTTCTTTAGCGATTTGACGTCAGAAGCTGTTCTCAAATTATTAACTCTGCTCTCCCAGCTCAAATTTATGAGTTGTGGTACCAGCAGCAATACAAACATTTTAATGATTTTCTCAGAAAGCATAAAAACGAAAAGTGGAACAATGTTTTATGCTCTTCACTATCTCGTCATGCGGGCTTCACTATCTCGTCATGTTTGAGTGTTTTCAACGTATTAGTTTCGCGTGTCTAACGAATGATTTTTTTCACGTTTAAGCTATATCGTATATTGCAATGCTTAAGAAATTTTTTCGATTTTCCAGCTTGATTTCGTATTTATGGTACCAAGTTTGAAATTAGGAACCAAAACGTGGGATGGTGTCAGAGTTCCTCGGGAGTTACGAATTTAGCGTACAAATATGAATACGCGAATTCTTTTAGTATACGAGATGCGACGTTTTTTTTTATGGATTTATCAAGAGGAAAACAGCTTTAAAAAACTTCACATTTCAATTTTCCCAATCCTGTAGTTGATGGCTGTCATAGGACTCCCAGGGTTTGCAAATCTTACCTTTAATTAAGGCTGCTCAATTACTTATAGTTTCCGAGATATGACGTTTTTTTATGATTTAATAAATAAAAATCTTTCAAAAAACCGAGATTAAAAAAATTTCTCAATCTTTTTATCTATCAATCTATATTTCTATCTTTCTATTATACATTCCAGTGTGTTTTCACTATCTTGCCTTGCTTAAGAGGTTTCAACTTACTGTTTTTGCACGTTTAACCAAAGAATTTTTTCACGCTTAAGCTATATCGGATATTGCAATGCTTAAGATTTTCTTTTGATTTTTATTTGAATTCAATGATTATTTCACCAAGTTGGAAATTAGTAACAGTTAGAAGTATTCTATCAGGATTTTAATCCTAAATTTTGAGTATCCAAATCTTTTTAGGTTACGACGTACGACGATTTTAAATACGTTTTCCAAAAGTTTCAGAAAACTTGGATTTATAAAGTTTCACAAAATTGGAAATTTATTCATTAACGCTATAGCTGGGTGCATACAGCGTAGTTTCAGGTGCTGCAAATCTTTCGTTCAAATATTATCGCTGAAACTTTTCTAGTTTCCAAGATATGACATTTTAAAATTAATTTCAAAGGTGAAAAAAAAATTAACCAACCCAATAGTAGGTTGCTTTCCGGTTACTCTCAGTGGTTGTAAATCTTGCCGCCAAAATTGACTGCTCAGGCACTTTTAGTTTCCAACATATTCCGTTTTTATGATTTTTCAAAAATTCGAAGCACCGGAGGTAGGTTAAATGCTAGTTAAAATATGAATCAGAGGAAAGCTGAAGTCAAGCCGTTAAAACAAAAACTGTCCGAGAGTACTAAGTGGATCGTATTTAATTCGATTTCTTGAAATAATCGTTATTTCAGGCTGGAACAAAACATTTAAGGCGATTGCTCCACGAGGGAAAGGGCCAACGTACGAGCTGTTCAGCTAACATGCACAGTGGCTGTTGTGCACCTGCCAAACAATTACATGCAAGTTTACTAGTTATTTTAGGCTCGGTAATGTTGCCTCACCTTCAAGCAATGAGCACGGATCATGATGGGCTTCGAACATCCGATCTTTTGATTGAGAGACGGAGCCGTTGCTATGTAGGAAAATCAATAGCTCGGTAAGAGAGTACGCATTGAAAAATTTCAATGAATTTTTAGATTGTCAGGCAGCAGGTTTTTGTTATAGGGGAAAGAACATTTAGTTTCCATAGTCTTTATTCAGACAAATGCAGGATCAATCTTAACTTCAGAAGGGACCCTCCCACATCCTGTGGTCAGAACAAAACGTACAACCTGCAGTCCTAATCTATTATATATTTAAATGCGGGCTTCACTATCTCGCCATGTGTAAGCTTTTTCAAAGTATTATTTTTGCATGTTCAACGAAAGAATTTTCGCAACTTTAATCTATATCGTATATTGCAATGGTTAATTTTTTCCAGTTTTCCAGCTTGAATTCAATGTTTTTGTCAAGTCTGAAATTAGTAACCCAAAAGTGGGATCCTGTCAGTGTTACCCTAGGGGTTGCAAATTAGTCCAAGTATGAACACTGAAATATTTAAAGTTTTCGAGTTTTGAAGATTCTTGTGACTTTTTCAGAAATTTTCTGAAAACGTAGATTGAAAGCATTCCATATAATTTGAAATTCTCAACCCTGCAGCTGAGTGCTATCAAGGTATTCTTAGGGTTTGCATATCTTAAAAATTTACTGCTCAAATCCTTTAAGTTTTCGAGATCTGACGTTTTCTATAGTGTGAAGGGCTGTCAGGTTACCCTCAGTCGTTGCATATTTGCATCCAAGTGTGACTCCTCAAATTTTTTTATGTTCCGAGTTGACATTGTTATGACTCTTTCTCAAATTTTCAGAAAATTGATCCTCCGAAGGTGATCGGTCAAAAATTTTTGGTTTCCGAGATATGACTTTTTCAATCAGGTTGCAGATCATGCTTCAATCTTTGATTGCTCAAATAATCTTCGTTTCTGAGACACGCCGTTTTTTAATGCTTTTTCAAAAACATTTATGAAAATTATAGTTTAAAATATGTTCGAAATATTCAGCGCTATGGCCAGGTGCTCTCAAGGTTCTCTCAGGATGTTTGTCTGGAGTCCAGTTTTTACCTCTCAGCCTTTTTTGTTTTCTTAGTTATGACGTTTCTATTTTCTTTTGAAAATTTTCAAAAATATTTGTCAAATGTTTTTGAAATTGTCGATGCCCTGGTGGGGTGATGTCAAGGTACTACCAGCGGATGCATATGCGCCCTCATCCTCATATATTTGCTCAATTTTTTTCATTGGACTTACTATTAATGAAAGAAAAAAACAGAGTGATATTATAAAATTAATAACGATGGATTATGAATCCCATTTATGAATTTGATAATTTTGCAAATGATTGATCAATTTTTAGTAAGAAAAGTGCAGTTGTATGCTGTCGGCTATCGTAGGGTTGCGTTTACGAAAATCTGAAACTCAGGAGTTATAGAGATTTGAACTTCCTAGTCAAAATTGTTTTAATCGTTCATGAAATCAAAAGAGTTTAGCCGTAAAACGTAAAACAATCTAGAAAATTAAAAATTGAACTGTAGGGGTGGGATTGAAATAAGACCAGAAAAGAAGAATTTAAGTTAATACTGAACTTTCACGCTCAGTTTTCAGTTTTTCTTTTTTTTTTCACTAGCCATCAGCTTAGATTATTATTACGAACCTTCTTTGTTTTTTAACCTAAGTCGCAAATTAAAGTGTTCATTAAGAGTGTTCACTTATTTGGAAATTTCAATTTAGCATTGGAAATTGCATAGTATCTGTTCTCTGCTTTGCTTGTGGCTAGTTGATATTTAAAATGTTATTTTCGAGGTTGGCTTTTTTTGGCAAGTTAATGACGATCATTTTAGAAAAATTACCTTGCGCAGTTTTAGGTTCAATTTTGGCCTCATTATTTAAAGGTACTAAAAGAGGTATCTGTTGCACAACGTCGTCAAATATAATTTTCAAGTTTCAGTTCAATTATTTTTCCAAATTTCAATTTTTATAAAGGCTGGTGCAATATAATAATGATAATGGTAGCAAAAGCGAATGATCCTTATTTTTTCTCCTATCAGTACCGTATAAATTGCTACTATCGTCACGGGACATAGAAGTTGAAACTTTTTGATTTCAACGAGCAAATGAACGAATGTTTTCTTCACGTTTTTGGCGTTTTCTCTGCAAGTCTTCAAAATATAGGGTTGAAATTTTGACGCATGCTAAATGAAACTCTTTGAAAGGACTAAACCAGGCCAAACTTTGAGAAATGTTGTTTGGAAGGCGTAAATTAGCCTTTATATCATAAATAATTTTAGAGGTGTTATTGCTATGGAAACATCCTGGCAAACAATATAAGAAATGTGATTTCATGGGCTCAAATTGGTTCTTTGGGAATCTGATGAGCTCGAGTTACTATATACCCATCGAAAAACGACAGAATAAGGAACTGAAAAAACTACACGGACCGGCGTCGAAAAGCGGTCACATTTGTTTTAACGAGATGACAAGTGTCGACATAAATGAGTTGAAGAATCTCGTTAAGATACTTTTGATAAATGATGTCTTAAATCTTGCTTCATTTAATTCATGATATTTCTGAGAACTTTGTTTTGTTAAAACTTGTAAAATCGACATGGAGTCAGACAATTTGTCTTTCGTGACCACTTTCTCACGTTTCAGATGGGTCAGATGAAACTTTACAATTTGCCAAATCATATTTTAAAGCATATATGTGAGTATGTGATGAATGATATCGAAACAGATGGCTTCCGATATTGGTCTAGCCTAGACCCTTTGACCTGGTCGTGCAAGGCTCTGCACAGATTTATTAAAAGCACGAGGTTCAATGTTAACTTAAACATTATTGGGAAAGGAATAGAGGTTGACGAAGCGCGCCATCTACGCAAGAAGACACCACTGTGGAATATTTTACGGGTTAAAATACAGTACACTACTATGTATCTTGGGTTCGGTGGTCCTTTGCTAGGATTTATACCATTGTCACGCCAATTCAGTCAAGAAGAGTCCGAATGTTTTTTCTTGTGGATCAACAGCTTACTGGACATGCTTGAAGATAACTTACGAGGCCATTTGGAATCATCTGTTCTAGATTTCGAAAGAGACCCTGTTTTAGGTGTTCTCGGAGGTTTCGAGCCTTTTTATGCTCTAGCTCCGAAATTAGCTTCATACAATAATTACGTTGAGTTCCATATTTTTGAGAGGAGTGATCGGCATAGAACCTTTATCAATAATTTATCAAAAATGATAAAAGTAATAAGTTTTACTTCAGAAAGAAAAATACTGATGGGCCACCATATATCAGACATCAAACCTCTAGATTGCCTAACAGAGCTAGAATTGGAACACCTTGAGATTCCAAGTGACGGGCGGGTTCCGTTTTCCCTTCCCAATCTCAAAAAGCTTCATCTATCTGATCAAAAAGATGCATCCAATAGATTTGGTGCGTGTATTTCGCTTGTTTTTCCTAATCTCAAGTCAATTGGATTTCTCTCCTGGAGACTAAGTCACGGACCCAAGAATATTGGCCTGGATGAACTACCAATAAGCTGTGTCAGCTTGAAGATTGACTATCCGATGATATTCACGATTTCAAATGGAAGTCAGTTTCTTTATTTATGGCTCCGAGATTTTAGCGAGTTTTTACATATTGTTTTAGAGAAAAGAGGGTTTTGTAACTTACAAGCGATCAGTCTAAACGAACCTGACTTTCCTTCGGTGGAAACCTTCACTCGGTGGAATTATTTAAATTTGTTGACAGGTCTTGTGAAATCGCAGCCTATGTTACAAGTTCTTGCTGTTATACTATCAACATCGCCTGAAAGCATGAATCAGAATCGTAATGAATCAAAATTGCCTGAGAATAAGTCAAAATCGCCCGAAATTTTCGATCAGAGCAACTGTGAATTTTTATTGTCGTGGCATGTGGATAATGAAACGCTACTTGAATGTAATGAAATCAAGCTTATCACCGTTGGGTGCAAAAGGCTCTATATGGAAAACTCATTGGATTGGAAAACTATTAGCTTGATGAAGTATTTAGAAGGCTTGGGCTGGAATTTCGTTTGGGAGCTGGAACCAACAAGTCTGGCCATCAATCGTTCGCTCTCAGCTCAAAGTTATTCTCAGCTATAATCTACCAAAGCGAAACAGCGTCATATATTACGAATGGGTGGACAAGCAAATCATGTTTTGTGAACTGGTCAAATATACTTGGTCGCTATTCCTAATGATGCAATGAAATTCGACAAGATATTTCGGAGTAATTTTTGTTATATGCTATTTTGATTTTGAACATTTTTCTAAGTTATCAATTTTAAGATTGATAAATTTGTGAACCCTTTCCAAATTTTAAGATTATGATAAATTTGTGAACCCAATCAAGAATGAACTTGGACCCTCAAAAAGGCCAAAAATGAATATTATGAATGTTGTCAAATAGAAGTTTGAATCATCTTGTTTTAATCATGAGCATTTCTTCAAAATTGAAAGACGAGAGATTTTTTCTAATCACATGGATTCTAAAACTTCTTTTTTCTGTGAAACGACCAGTTTAAAAATTCCCATTACTGAAATCAGGATTTATATTTTTTATTACTTTGCTTGTTAACTAGGCGCTTGTGTTTTTCTCCTATACCATTTTTATTTTCAATTATTGTTTTTTATATCACGGTTCTAGCAGAACGCACGCAATCCAATCAGTGCTTTCAGCCATTTTAGTAGCTATTTCGACAATGACTGGTTTGTGGGCCAATTAATCTGTTTCAGCCTTCTGCAAAGAGTGCAAAGATGAATTTACCGACGGAAATGTCAACTATCTGGCACCAGATTGCATCGTAGAAATTTTTCATGTTTTACAATAAATGTTTTAAGTACACTTTTTCGAGGCTGTGTTCCTTTGAATTTTCTCAGTTTTTTAACAGTAATGAAGGTTTGAAGACTCTTTTATAGGTCTTGGTCATTTTTTTGTTATTTTTTTAGGAAAGTCTTAAAATTGTTCACGCTCAATTTTGATTTTTCGCTTTGACTTGGTGATTTTTTTAAGTTCAGTTCATTTCCATTGTTAAAAGGAGCTCAAACTCCACTATCGAGAAGCTAAGGGTAAAGGTCACGAAAAATGTGATCGACTTCTAGGCTCGAAAGTGGAATTTAATTATCAATTTTCCCAGCGAAGTAAAATTTTTACCTATTGATCCAGTTTTCTCAAATTGGGTTTTGTTCATGTCTCTCTCCTTTCTCATGATAGGGACCACTATCCGGTCCACTTTTCGATTTAATAACTGCTGAATTTATAGCATGGTTGGAGTGTATTAACTGGATATGTACCTTGGGTGAACGTTAGGAGTTGGAAAATAATTTTTTCTGTGCTGAAATTTTTTGGTAGATTTTAGGCACCAGTTAGTCGGCTTTTCTGTCGTCTTATCTTTCTCAACTTTTGTTCTCTTACTTTTAGTCGGTTTGAATGAGAAACGTTGATTTCTTTTGAAAAATTTAAATTCCGCTCGTAATTCCTCTCTAATAAAATTTGCTAAAATCAAGCTGGGTCAATTTCTTACAGATATTTTAAAATGTGTAGATGGTAGACCAGAAAAGGCTGCAAAAATATCAAAAAGTAATTTTTCATCGAGAACTAGATTTTTTCCACAAACAACTTTTACAAGTATCAAGTTCGATTCCCGGCCGGATCTTGTTTTATTTTTCAATTTGAATGAATTTGTACCTTGGTTTAATATTGAAATACGTCAATTTTCAGGGCTCTTCTCACTTGATCTAAAAGTGAACAACGTGACTTTGGAGCTTAAATTCTGGGGTTCGGTCTACCATCTGAACATTTTTAAATATCTGTAAGAAATTGACCCAGCTTTTTTGGAACGTCAACATCTTTCAAGCACTCAATTGATCCAGAAGTAAAGCATACGCCTTCGGAACAGAAGGTTTAGGGTTCTAGTTCTGGCCGAACCTTGTATTTCTTTCGATGTATGGAAGTTATTAATTTTTGAAAAGTCGAATTGCGGGCTATCGTTTTTCTTCTTATTTTTTTGTCGGTTTACAGCCCAGGGCGTGATTTTTTTCTTCGAAGCATCTGCAATTTTTTGATTGAAGCAATTTTTAATTATAACTGAACATTGTTCTGTAGTTTGTAAGTTAATTATGTTGATTTTATGCTCATTTTTCTATCATTTTTCCCGCTCAAATGGGTTTAGCTTTTGCTGTATCCACTTGGTTTCCTCCTTTTGTGTCGGTGTATTGCAACATAAGATTATTTTGTTTTTATGCGTTTCAGAGAATAAAGCTTTAAACTTCGCGAGCGTTAAACTTCTGTGAGTTTTTTCTTGAAAGGAATTCAAGACAAAATCAAGACAAAGATCCCATATTGAAATACTTGTCGTCTTAATGGCTTGTCGTCTTAATGGCTTGTCCTCTTATTTAAGTAGCACCATACTAATCGGCCGCTCCCTTTAATGCTCAGCTTAATTAAGCATAAATTGTTTTGTATTGTTTTTTGAAAAATTTGTTTTTCGAGCAGTTACAGGAGCAATATGTTAAAATAGTTCTTTTCTCTGCTAGAAAATTTTATTAATTTATATATTAAAATATATATCATTTAAGTTTCATCTGATACAATTCTGCCTGTAACTCTTTGAGATGTCTCGAAATACTGACTCGTATTTTGAACTGGCAGCTCAACTTACAGGTATTAGTAATACAATCGATAAGTGAATGGACTTCGATTAACATGGATAATATTTTGTCTTGGAGTGAAGATAATGATCAGCTACTTCCGTCTAGGGATCGTGTTAACAATTCCTCTGCCCCCTCTTGGACCTTGTTAAGTATTCCCTCCTACCCTATGCATCAAGTATTTTTGACAACCATTTTTGTATAAAATTTGCATTTCAAAATATCAACAGTAAGTCGGGTTTTTTTCTTTCCTTCGTATTTGTCTTACCCACCTTAAGTGATCCATAATGAGAATTTAAATGAAACTTTTATGTTCAGTAATCCGTTTGAAGCTTCGGAGGTGCGTTACACGCCAGTATCATCTGTAAGTTTTGAGCCATACGCACTATCTTATAAGCTATTTTTTTCTAAACAGCATGGAAACCAAGGTAATTTTTATATTAAATATAACTTCGAATGCGCTATGGACGCAATGTTTAACTGAACACAATGCTTAAGAATCATTAGGAGACAATGTTTAAAAGGCTATCGAGCGTAATGCTTAAGAAGCATTCAGAGCAACCATCAGAAGATAAACTCGATTCATCTTCAAGGCTAGACAGTACCTACCGAATTTTTGTCCAAAATTTCTTTTCTGTCTGGAACTGGAATGTCAAAATTTCAGTCTGCAAAGCATCACTTAAAAACAGCAACCTCCATGCGAAGAAAAAAATTTCGCAAACCTATTTGTTCTATGAAATAAATGGAAATATTTCAAACTTGAAAAGCTTTCTTAGAAAAAAAATTTCGCGAACCGATTCACTGTATGAAATAAGTTGAAACAATTCCTAGTTGCATAGCTCTGTTAACTTGCTTAGAAAAACTTAACTTTTCGCGAACCGATTTAGTCCACGAAATTACTTGCAATATTTCAAAGTTTCATAGCTTGAAAAGCTTGCTTCGAAAACTCAAAGCGTTTCGCGAATTGATTCGATCTATGAAATAACTTCAAATATTTCAAAGTTTTATAGCTCAATTTGCTTGCTTTGAAAAAAATTTTGCGCACTGAAAAACTTAAACTTTTTGCGAACAGATTTGATCTACGAAATAAGTTGAAAGAATTCATTTTTTTAGCTTGCTCAGAAAATTTATAGATTTTCGCGTACTGACTCGGTTTATGAAATAAGTTGAAGTATTTCAAAGTTGCATAGCTCTATAAGCTTGCTTAGAAAATTTTTTCGCGAATCGATTTAGTCCACGAAATAATCTGCAAAAGTTCAAAGTTTCATAGCTTGATTTGCTTGCTTCGAAAAAAAATTCACGGGTTGATTCGGTTTTTGAAATAACTTGGAAATTACTTGAAAGGCTTCAACAGAAAAACAGTTTGCCATCCGGTTAACTTTTTGAACTAACTTGAATTATTGAAAGTTCCATAGCTTAAACAGCTTGCTTAAAAAAAGTTAAATTTTTCGCGAATTTTTTCAGTCTATGAAATAACTGGAATTAGTTCAAAGCATCATAGCTTAATAGTTTGCTTCGAAAAACTTATACTTGTTGTGAACCAAATCATTCTATACAAAAACTTGGAAATGTTTAAAAGTTGGAATTTTTTTAAATAGCTTGCAAAGAAGAACTTGAATCTTTTGCGAACCAGTTCGCTCTTTGAAGTAGCTTGATTTATTTCTCTTCATAGCTTGAATAGCTTACTAACAAAACTTAATTTTTTTGCCAACTGATTCGTTCTATGAAACAACGGGATTTTTTGCTTGCTTTTATAGCTTGCCTAGAAAAACTTTACTTTTTTGCAATATTTGATTCGCTCTAAACAACGAAGTTTTTCACAAATTATTGTAGCTTGGATAGCTTGCAAAAAAATTTTTTTCGGGAACCTTTTCGTTCTATGAAACTTAAAGTTTTTCAAACCGCTTTACGATAATATGGCTTTACTTGATGCTCTGATCAAGCTATCCAAGCAAAGAATATTTGAACAATTTCAAGTAAAGCCATATAATCGTAATGCTTGAATAGCTTGATCAGAGCATCAACTTATTTTTTGCCAGCCAATTGATTATTGGAGGCGCGCTTGCTAGTGATTATTGTTGACGTGAACAAAAGTTTCCTAACAGATAACTCACTTGAAAAAGTTTGTTTTCATCTTTTAAAATCTGTTGGTTCCCAAATTCAAAATGAAGCCACAAAGCTCGTAAGACCAAAGTAGAGCGCTTTATCTATTATTTAATTGGCGTTTCATTTGACACATGTTTAAGAAGTTTCTAAGTTTACATGTTTACGAAGTCCCCATGTTTGCCTATTCAAGATTTTCTTCGTATTTGACTTACCCACCTTAAGTGATCCATAATGAGAATTTAATTGAAACTTTTATGTTCAGTAATCCGTTTGAAGCTTCGGAGGTGCGTTACACGCTAGTATCATCTGTAAGTTTTGAGCCATACGCACTATCTTATAAGCTATTTTTTTCTAAACAGCATGGAAACCAAGGTAATCTTTATATTAAATGTAACTTCGAATGCGCTATGGACGCAATGTTTAACTGAACACAATGCTTAAGAATCATTAGGAGACAATGTTTAAAAGGCTATCGAGCGTAATGCTTAAGAAGCATTCAGAGCAACCATCAGAAGATAAACTCGATTCATCTTCAAGGCTAGACAGTACCTACCGAATTTTTGTCCAAAATTTCATTTCTTTTCCGTCTGGAACTGGAATGTCAAAATTTCAGTCTGCAAAGAATCACTTAAAAACAGCAACCTCCATGCGAAGAAAAAAATTTCGCAAACCTATTTGTTCTATGAAATAAATGGAAATATTTCAAACTTGAAAAGCTTTCTTAGAAAAAAAATTGGCGAACCGATTCACTGTATGAAATAAGTTGAAACAATTCCTAGTTGCATAGCACTGTTAACTTGCTTAGAAAAACTTAACTTTTCGCGAACCGATTTAGTCCACGAAATTACTTGCAATATTTCAAAGTTTCATAGCTTGAAAAGCTTGCTTCGAAAACTCAAAGCGTTTCGCGAAATGATTCGATCTATGAAATAACTTCAAATATTTCAAAGTTTTATAGCTCGATTTGCTTGCTTTGAAAAAAATTTCGCGCACTGAAAAACTTAAACTTTTTGCGAACAGATTTGATCTACGAAATAAGTTGAAAGAATTCATTTTTTTTAGCTTGCTCAGAAAATTTATAGATTTTCGCGTACTGACTCGGTTTATGAATTAAGTTGAAGTATTTCAACGTTGCATAGCTCTATAAGCTTGCTTAGAAAATTTTTTCGCGAATCGATTTAGTCCACGAAATAATCTGCGAAAGTTCAAAGTTTCATAGCTTGATTTGCTTGCTTCGAAAAAAAATTCACGGGTTGATTCGGTTTTTGAAATAACTTGGAAATTACTTAAAAGGCTTCAACAGAAAAACAGTTTGCCATCCGGTTAACTTTTTGAACTAACTTGAATTATTGAAAGTTCCATAGCTTAAACAGCTTGCTTGAAAAAAGTTAAATTTTTCGCGAATTTTTTCAGTCTATGAAATAACTGGAATTAGTTCAAAGCATCATAGCTTAATAGTTTGCTTCGAAAAACTTATACTTGTTGTGAACCAAATCAGTCTATACAAAAACTTGGAAATGTTTAAAAGTTGGAAATTTTTTAAATAGCTTGCAAAGAAGAACTTGAATCTTTTGCGAACCAGTTCGCTCTTTGAAGTAGCTTGATTTATTTCTCTTCATAGCTTGAATAGCTTACTAACAAAAATTAATTTTTTTGCCAACTGATTCGTTCTATGAAACAACGGGATTTTTTGCTTGCTTTTATAGCTTGCCTAGAAAAACTTTACTTTTTTGCAATATTTGATTCGCTCTAAACAACGTGAAGTTTTTCACAAATTATTGTAGCTTGGATAGCTTGCAAAAAAAAATTTTTTCGGGAACCTTTTCGTTCTATGAAACTTAAAGTTTTTCAAACCGCTTTACGATAATATGGCTTTACTTGATGCTCTGATCAAGCTATCCAAGCAATGAATATTTGAACAATTTCAAGTAAAGCCATATTATCGTAATGCTTGGATAGCTTGATCAGAGCATCAACTTACTTTTTGCCAGCAAATTGATTATTGGAGGCGCGCTTGCTAGTGATTATTGTTGACGTGAACAAAAGTTTCCTAACAGATAACTCACTTGAAAAAGTTTGTTTTCATCTTTTAAAATCTGTTGGTTCCCAAAGTCAAAATGAAGCCACAAAGCTCGTAAGACCAAAGTAGAGCGCTTAATCTATCTATTATTTAATTGGCGTTTCATTTGACACATGTTTAAGAAGTTTCTAAGTTTACATGTTTACGAAGTCCCCATGTTTGCCTATTCAAGCTCTTCAACGTATTGTTTTTGCATGTTTAACGATAGAGTTTTGGCACGTTTCAGCTATATCGTATATTAACTGCTTAAGAAATTTCATTTGACACAATTTTAAGAAGTACCTATGTTGTTCTGTTAAAAAGCCAAGACTTTGAAAGGGTTGAAAACTTAACTCAAGTCAGCGTTTCAAAATTTGTTGGAGCGCGAATGCTTCAACTCTTACATTTTTCCTATATTCGCAACGTAAAACTATCAAAATTTTTGTTTTACATTCTACTTAATAAATTTGAAACCCTTAACCCTGTTGTGGGGCGCTGTCAGGTTACACTCAGGGGTTGCAAGTCTGGCATTCAAGTATGAGTGCTCAAATCTTTTTGTTTTTGAGATATGGCGTTTTTTTATGATTTTTTTTTTCAAAAATTTAGGTATAAAAAAACTAACCGAAGTTGAAACTCTCAACTCTATACCGGGGTGCTGTCAAGGTGCCTTCAGTTGGTTGCAAACTTGCGTCGAAGTATGACTGCTCAAATCCTTTTGGTTTTCGAGATATGGCGTTTTTTATGATTTTATTTTTTTTTTCAAAAAACTTTCTTTTGTCAAAAAAGACAAAAAAACTTACCGAGCTTGAAGTTCTCAACCCTATAGTAAGGTACTGTCAGGGTAAACTCTTATTTCCCAGTTCTTTCTTCTAAATATGGCTGCTCATATCCTTTTACTTTCGTGATGTGGCTTTTATGATTGTTTTTTTTCTCTTTTTTTTCTTAGGTATAAAAACTTAAATATGAAAGCAAACTAATTGAACTTGAAATTCTCAACCCTAAGGCGGGGTCCTGTCAGTTACACATATACGTTGCAAACCTTCCCTCTAATCATGACTGCTCAAATAAGTCCTTGCGGCAATTTTTATGAATTTTTGCAATTTTTTTTTAAAGAAATTTGAATTAAAAAAAACTAAACGATCTTGAAATATATTCTCTTTTAATATGACTTTTTCCAGAAAACCAGTAGAAATTAAAATTTTTAACTCTATGGTGGGATGCTGTCAGAGAACACTATAGGGTAGCAAATCTGCCTTCTAATTTTATTTCAAAGTTTCATAGCTTGAAAAGCTTGCTTCGAAAACTCAAAGCGTTTCGCGAAATGATTCGATCTATGAAATAACTTCAAGTATTTCAAAGTTTTATAGCTCGATTTGCTTGCTTTGAAAAAAATTTCGCGCACTGAAAAACTTAAACTTTTTGCGAACAGATTTGATCTACGAAATAAGTTGAAAGAATTCATTTTTTTAGCTTGCTCAGAAAATTTATAGATTTTCGCGTACTGACTCGGTTTATGAAATAAGTTGAAGTATTTCAAAGTTGCATAGCTCTATAAGCTTGCTTAGAAAATTTTTTCGCGAATCGATTTAGTCCACGAAATAATCTGCAAAAGTTCAAAGTTTCATAGCTTGATTTGCTTGCTTCGAAAAAAAATTCACGGGTTGATTCGGTTTTTGAAATAACTTGGAAATTACTTGAAAGGCTTCAACAGAAAAACAGTTTGCCATCCGGTTAACTTTTTGAACTAACTTGAATTATTGAAAGTTCCATAGCTTAAACAGCTTGCTTAAAAAAAGTTAAATTTTTCACGAATTTTTTCAGTCTATGAAATAACTGGAATTAGTTCAAAGCATCATAGCTTAATAGTTTGCTTCGAAAAACTTATACTTGTTGTGAACCAAATCAGTCTATACAAAAACTTGGAAATGTTTAAAAGTTGGAAATTTTTTAAATAGCTTGCAAAGAAGAACTTGAATCTTTTGCGAACCAGTTCGCTCTTTGAAGTAGCTTGATTTATTTCTCTTCATAGCTTGAATAGCTTACTAACAAAAATTAATTTTTTTGCCAACTGATTCGTTCTATGAAACAACGGGATTTTTTGCTTGCTTTTATAGCTTGCCTAGAAAAACTTTACTTTTTTGCAATATTTGATTCGCTCTAAACAACGTGAAGTTTTTCACAAATTATTGTAGCTTGGATAGCTTGCAAAAAAAAATTTTTTCGGGAACCTTTTCGTTCTATGAAACTTAAAGTTTTTCAAACCGCTTTACGATAATATGGCTTTACTTGATGCTCTGATCAAGCTATCCAAGCAAAGAATATTTGAACAATTTCAAGTAAAGCCATATTATCGTAATGCTTGGATAGCTTGATCAGAGCATCAACTTACTTTTTGCCAGCCAATTGATTATTGGAGGCGCGCTTGCTAGTGATTATTGTTGACGTGAACAAAAGTTTCCTAACAGATAACTCACTTGAAAAAGTTTGTTTTCATCTTTTAAAATCTGTTGGTTCCCAAATTCAAAATGAAGCCACAAAGCTCGTAAGACCAAAGTAGAGCGCTTAATCTATCTATTATTTAATTGGCGTTTCATTTGACACATGTTTAAGAAGTTTCTAAGTTTACATGTTTACGAAGTCCCCATGTTTGCCTATTCAAGCTCTTCAACGTATTGTTTTTGCATGTTTAACGATAGAGTTTTGGCACGTTTCAGCTATATCGTATATTAAAATGCTTAAGAAATTTCATTTGACACAAATTTAAGAAGTACCTATGTTGTTCTGTTAAAAAGCCAAGACTTTGAAAGGGTTGAAAACTTAACTCAAGTCAGCGTTTCAAAATTTGTTGGAGCGCGAATGCTTCAACTCTTACATTTTTCCTATATTCGCAACGTAAAACTATCAAAATTTTTGTTTTACATTTTACTTAATTAATTTGAAACCCTTAACCCTGTTGTGGGGCGCTGTCAGGTTACACTCAGGGGTTGCAAGTCTGGCATTCAAGTATGAGTGCTCAAATCTTTTTGTTTTTGAGATATGGCGTTTTTTTATGATTTTTTTTTCAAAAATTTAGGTATAAAAAAACTAACCGAAGTTGAAACTCTCAACTCTATACTGGGGTGCTGTCAAGGTGCCTTCAGTTGGTTGCAAACTTGCGTCGAAGTATGACTGCTCAAATCTTTTTGGTTTTCGAGATATGGCGTTTTTTATGATTTTTTTTTTTTTTTCAAAAAACTTTCTTTTGTCAAAAAAGACAAAAAAACTTATCGAGCTTGAAGTTCTCAACCCTATAGTAAGGTACTGTCAGGGTAAACTCTTATTTTGCAGTTCTTTCTTCTAAATATGGCTGCTCATATCCTTTTACTTTCGTGATGTGGCTTTTATGATTGTTTTTTTTTTCTCTTTTTTTTCTTAGGTATAAAAACTTAAATATGAAAGCAAACTAATTGAACTTGAAATTCTCAACCCTAAGGCGGGGTCCTGTCAGTTACACATATGCGTTGCAAACCTTCCCTCTAATCATGACTGCTCAAATAAGTCCTTGCGGCAATTTTTATGAATTTTTGCAATTTTTTTTTAAAGAAATTTGAATTAAAAAAAACTAAACGATCTTGAAATATATTCTCTTTCAATATGACTTTTTCCAGAAAACCAGTAGAAATTAAAATTTTTAACTCTATGGTGGGATGCTGTCAGAGAACACTATAGGGTAGCAAATCTGCCTTCTAATTTTATGTGCTCAAATCATTCCGGTTTTCGAGATATGGCGTTTTTTATGAATTCTATGAAAAACCCCTGTTAGATCAGCCCAGTTTATCTTCACGGTGGCATTAAAAATCGCGGTTTTAGTACATGATTAAAGAAGTTTTTTTTAACGTTCAACGATCTATCTGAAGCACCGTAGGTGCGAGTCACGCGCTAGTTGTTCTGATTTTTGATTTTGACCAAAATCATTTGAATTTTGGAATATATGAAATTACAGTCAGCGATCAATATACTTTTCAAGGTGGAACAAATTCGAGTATAATCAAAGTAGAAAGTACAAATAAATTACAAAAAACTTGTGATAAAAGAGTTGAAAAACCAATGTCTAAATTTTTCTTCAGTGCAAACAGAATTAGCGAAAAGTACCGAAAAACGCATCAAGTGAAACTTTGACTATAATTACCCAAATAAATAACGAACGGTTGTGTAAAATATTCCCCGAAAACAAGTGAGTTAAACGGAAAAATGACTGTTGAGTTGGTGTAATTTCTTTAAAAAAGATGATTTTGCGCGGATATTCTTTCTCATAAATTGGATTAAAAACAATTCATATTAAAAGTACAGTGCGTAGGGAAATGGCACAACGACTACGATACAAACAAAAAATTTAACAAAAAACTTGGGCGATTTTTTTTAAATTTCAATAGCCTGAAATTAGATCCAAGAAATCAAAATGCTTTGACCGGATTTAATTTTTTTCTCAATTAGTATTTTACCGCCATGTCACTTTGGAACGATTTTTCGCAAAAATGACACGGATAAGGGTGGAACCCTTATGCGCGTCAGTTTTGCGAGAAAAAATTGTTCAACAATTAAACTTTCGACGGTTTTTGGACAGCAAACTTTAACTACAAGTAAGTGAAGTATTAACGCTCCATCATTCAGCTGAGTATAAAATTTCTCAAACTGCATTGTAGTTTAATGTGCGATTTTTTCAGGTTTTTGTTTTTGAAATGCATTCTTGTAAAATAAAAGTATTGAACTTGACCCAGAGAGGAGTGGCTGCCCATCTAAGATCTCTCCGTTGCTTGTCCCGATTTCATCAGGTGAGATATTTTACATTCAGAGTCAGAAAAAAATTATTGTAATATTTTTTAGAATTGAAGAGTCTGAATCAAGGTTATTAACCTATACTAACTATTCAGTTTGACCCGCAGAATTCATCTGCAGAAATCATTTCAAAACCGTGTCAAAAACTCAATTAATTGAAAGAACCCCTTTCGTGACCCATTACGGTGCTCATGGTCACCAATATTGTCAAAAGTTTGGCATTAACCATCAATCTGAAATACTTACTCTCAAGAGACCGGAGAAGTAAAATTGCATAGAATAGGAAACGTTATTCAAAAATCTGCTAAAAAATTGTCCAAATTCACATATTTTTTTCTAGCAAAGGTTAAGCAAAATCGGTGATTGGACCGAGCGAACAATCTCTTCAGAAGTCTTTAGCGGCAATCGTTCAATTGGTTAAAGTTCTCATGTTTCAGCCTATCAATATTCAGCGTTTTACTCGAATGTTGCAGACATTTGCTATTGTTTTTCAAGAGGTCAGTTGGTTATTTGGGGGGAGGGGGTTCTTTGTTCACGTGATCCCACTGCTCTGCATGTTTTGAGAAAATGTTGTAGATTTTATTTAAAGGCCAACTCAAATTCGACAATCTCCAGACATTCCAGCTCAAGTTCTGTTCGGTTGAATTATTCTTCGCGTCTCTACAACTGCAGACCTTCGTTTTCGCTGCCTGGTATCAATATTAGAGGACTGAGCTCGGATTCTGCGAATAAAGAAAAAGAACCCATTGGTAAGAATGTGTGAAGTCTTTTCAAACTATTTTTGTATCGAGATACAAGTATGATAGTCGGGTCTCTAAAATTAAGATGGGTTCCTGAAGATTTTTGGTGCCGAAAATATTCGTTAGCAGACGCGGGGGTGAGCATCGATTTGTTTCTGTTTTCTGTTTCAAAAATCACGGCAAATTTAGCTTTTGAGTGTGTTCTAAGAATATTAAACTATTAGCTCTTTCGTCGTAGCCGCTCAGCCGCAGCCTTGTAAAAAACAATCGACAGCCCATTATGGTAGGATTTCCTCCTTTTTATGCACGGAACAACAATTAACTGAGGGAGAGCCAACTTTTGTTACGGGGAGAGACAAACTTTGGAGTCTTTCCCATTATAGTCCCCATGAGTTATTTAAACACCTCCAACAATATACAAAATTTACTTTTTTGGGTGGGCTTAAGTTTTTTGTTACCAGGCTGGAAAGACTATAATGAGAAAGACTCCTAAACTCGCCTCTCCCTCAGTTAATTATTGCTCCATGCATAAAAAAGGGAATCCTACGATAATGGGGCAATAAAATCTCTTCTGCCGGGAAAGTCTAATTTTTCTCTAATGAGACAAATACATTTTATCAACAGAAGCCGAGATCATTGAAGAAAACATAGAGTCTTCAACAGCAGAATCTGCAGCTGAGAAAGATGAGCCGAAGTCGATCATAACTGACAATGAGCAGTCACACGGGGAAGCGGAACAGAAGTCTTTCGTGGCGGAGACTCAAAGACTGCTGCAGATTGTAGCAGAGTCACTGTATTCGGACAATGAGGTATGTTTTACATTCAGACTATGGAAGACTACCTTCTCCTCCCCCCTCTATTTAACGCTTTTTGTGACATCTGTCTGTCTCTAATTTTGTTTTGCATAAATGTGAAAGATTTAAAAGGTTTTATTCCCTCTCAAAACTAAAATAAGATCTTAATTCTTCGGAATTTTAGCGCCCTGTTCTTATTTTGAACCCGGCAATTAAAATATTTTCTTCAATTCACTAAAAATGTACCAATAATTGACCCAAAGCTGACCATCAACATGGCTTCCCACCGATGGACTTCTAGAAAACATAAATTTTGAAATAGAATTTTTTCTTCCGCCTTTTTTGCTTCCCTGCATACTTTCAAAAAATATATAGCATCCCAGTGCCTATTGTTCATCCACCGATAACCTCTATGACATCGGAAAGTTTGAATGGCTCTAGCGTAGCTGGCAATTCTGAAATTGCAAACTGTACCATTGAAACAGTTACTCTCCAGCGCTTAAATATCAGACCCCCAGAAGCATGTTTAAGCTTCTCTTATTGTATGGGACCCCTGCCGCAGTGAAAAATTGTCCAAAAATTGAGTTCTCGATTGTGCCCACAACCCATACCAAGTTGGAGTAGTAACTATATTCTATCGAAGTTATTCTTACTAGAGCAGCGTTTATTAGCTCTATCCAAGCATTGCCCAGAGACAATAAAATTCACATTCTCAACTCGATGAATTCAAGGATAGTAATTCGAGAAAAACAAACTCATAAAGAAGTGAAAAAATTAATGGCTTTTATATGATAAATTCTGATTTGGTGGTAAGGAGCTGAAACTTCTGATAAGGATACGTAAGCAATTCGGAGTACTTCTACATCTTAAAGGCCTTCACGGTTCGATTGGTTATAATCATGAGAAATAAGTGTGTTTTGACGTTTTAGGTTTTTCTGCGTGAACTGATTTCCAACTCGTGTGATGCGCTAGAAAAGAGAAGACTACACTCACTTACTCAGAGGTCAGACCAGGAGTTCGAGCCCCTAGAGATCCACGTGAAGACAGATGACATCAGAGGTCAATTGATCATACAGGTTAACTTTTTCCCGCTAAATAATATTATGTATGATTTATTTCCTTCCAAAATAACAGACTGGAAGAGGACTTCTCGGTTGATTAAACATTAAATTGACGCCTAATTTATGTTTTGGCGCTATTACATATTTAAATTTTGAGGGGGGCGTGTGCGCCCAAAAACGCTTGGTTTTTGAACAAAATTTTCTAAAAAAGGCCTAAAAACGCCTTTTTTTGGCCTGTTTTTTCAAAAATTCAGCTGTGGTGCAGACAGTTTCGTCAAAATTGGGTCTTTTTAGTGATTTGGGAGAGCTCGGAATTTTAGGAAAATTTGGTCGACCGAAAAAAAGTTGAAAGTTTTTGGAAATTCTTCCTCGAGAAAATCCTAGATCCTCCCCTGGACAGAGGTTTATGTTTTGGATTAACAGTTTAAAATTTGTTGAGAACAGCTTTGTTAAGACCTTTTTTACCTTCAAAGGTTGCATTTTTCGGTCGTGGTTTCTTGCTTCATTGAGAAACTTTTGTATATACATCGTTGTTGAATTCTGTAAAATGTTTCAATCCCAAGTTTATCAGAGACAGTGTTATTGGTGCCAATGAGAAACTCAGTATGTTATGATCTATTACGATCTATTACTTTTTCTCTTTCAGTACCAGAGCTTAATCGTAAAAACTTATTACCATATATAACTGGGGATGACATCCATAGACCGAAAATGCTAGTCATACAAACTTCAAATATTTTTGCAAAATGAGTTTGATCGAGTCTAAAGGTATTTTTTTTGTTGTTTGGTATCAAAATTGTTGTCTCTCCTTAAAATGAAAAAAAAAGATGGTATGAAAGATAAGCGTTTTTTTAATTAATTTTAAACGTATTTATTCAAAATGGGTTCGTAATAAGAAAAATTTTGCTTATGTTTTCGTTAAACGTGTACAATGATCGTGTTCAGGATACAGGGATTGGCATGACTCGTGACGAAATAGTGACCAACTTGGGCACCATAGCCCACTCGGGGTCAACCGAGTTCATTTCCAAGATGAAAGACAGCAGTGTGAATGTGTCGAGAGAGAGCATCATAGGCCAGTTCGGAGTGGGTTTCTACAGTGCATTCATGGTGGCTAAGAAAGTGGAGGTCTTCTCGAAATCCAATGCGGTATGAATGAAGTAATACTAGGAATTTAGTCACACTTATTATCTTTACTACAAAATTTGTTGTCGTAAAATAGTGTAATGTCGGCAGCGCGGGTAACCAACTTTTTATCATGTCTAGCATTTGGTGCATTTTTATTATGAGAAATTTACCACCATTTTACTGAATTTCGATTTTTCGATTGAATCTGCATTTTTGAACTTTGGCCGAAAAATGTGTGTTTGAAAAACAACAACAACACGTCCCGCGTCCAAAAATATGTTTTTGAAAAACAACAACACATATCCTTTTTTAGCTTAATGTCATGAATGGTCCGAACAATTTCAGTACAAATCTAGAACGAAATGTTTACTCAGTCAAATTAAATGTTGAAAGAAATGATACACTAATGCGTATTGCGATGATTAAGAAAAGGTGCATCTAGGATGCCGCGGACGAAGGAAGTTACTGGTGTTCCTCGGGAGCTGACTCCTACACTCTACAACAGGCATCCAATGTGCAGCCGGGAACTAAGTTAGTGCTGCATCTCAAGGACAGTTGCGTCAAATTTGCGCAAGTGAGTCATCTTAGTAAATTGGTGAAAAGTTGGTGCAGAATCACAAGTGAGCTCAATAGTTGCAATTAAATCAACATTCGTATACATTCAATTCAATTAGAGAACCAAAATAATTTTTGTCGATTGAGTATCTAAAAATTAAAAAAAAAACTAAGCTCCAAGAAGAATTGAGATCGGAGTGGCACTTGAACAGCATCCGGTTTTTCTTGTTTCATTGCATGTTTTTTTTAATAAAAATTAATATCAAAATTGGAATTTTATTGAACATCTTGTGATGTTTGGAGTAAAGCGTTGGTGAATGAGCTTAAGTCTCGTCTCTGAATTGAAAAATTGTTAGTTCGAAGAAGTCCACTATTAATCCGTTCCCATTGCCTGAGAGTCAGGGAACATTTCTCAATCCTTAAAAATAAACCAAACAATTGCATGTTTTGCTTAAGCAGGGGTGCAACAGCTCGTGGGTTGTTACTTTCACTTGGCAGTAAATGGTCGGGTCTCTTATCGTAAACGGCCCAAAGTTTGCTAATAATGCCCTCAATAATAATCGAATGCAAGAATCTGAGTATACCATGGCAATGTTTTTGATTACAACAAAATAGGTGCGAATATTTTCATTTCATATTTTGAGGCTTTCAAATTGAGCCGAAAAGACCTAATTTCTTAGAACAATTTTGTTTTTAGGAATCAGTGGTGAAAGAAATAATATCGAAGTTTGCCTCCTTTTTCGACAAACCAGTGTACCTCAACGGGGCTAAACTGCAATCTAATGACCCGGTTTGGATGAAAAGTCAACCTACAGAAGATGAATTGAATAGTTTATACAGGTGAGTTTGCTTTGAATAAACCATGTCTCAAACATCATGACTACCCATTTGACTGCCATAATTTATGTTATCATGCGAATTTCTTTTTAAGAGTCGATCAACGTAGTTCAGACTCTTTTATAGGTCGTGATGATTTTTTGTTTTTTTTTTCAGGAAAAGTCTTAAAACTTGTTCACGCTCAACATTGATTTTTCGCGGTTTGAATTTTTATGGGTTGAATTTTTATTTTTTTTAAAGTTCAGTTCATTTGGCTCTTTTTCCTCCCCCCCCCCCCCCCACCTGCAAATTTTTCAATTTTAAATTACTGTTAACTTTGTCCGATTGTCATGAAAATTGACATGCAGACTGATTAGGCCATAAGAAACATATTTGGTCTTCATAATTAACCTTGTAAAACCACTCGTTAGACCATAAAATTCATGTTTGTGTGAGGTGGGGGGGGGGAAGGAAAAAGAGCCATTCATTTCTTTAAGAGGAAGGTAAACTTAACTTTCTAACAGAAAAAAATGTAAAGGTCACGAAAAAGGTGATAGACTTCTAATTTCGAAAATGAAAATTAATTATCAGATTTCCCAGGGAAATAAAAATTTTGCCTATTGATCCAGTTTTCTCAAATTGGTTTTTCTTAAAAAATCAAAAACTGTCAATCGCAAATTGTTCTAGAATTTCCAAGAGCTTTCAGGCCACCTATTTTTGCATCGAATTTTTTTTATCTAGCCAGTGTTTTTGGTTTACTTGTGTTCCTTTACTCTTTTCCAATTGTCTGTTGACTTTTTTCCGCGACGTCATGAAGTGATTGAATGAGTTATGGCGTTAGGTGGATATTATGTCTGCTTCTGACATAGTTAAAGAAAGGCTTCAGCTAAGATTCGGATTCCAAAGACAATGGAAGATATTTTATGCGTTAAAAAAAAGCAATTTTCCGTGTAAGGTTAAAATTGCTTTTCCGATTTCCGAGCGAAATTTGAGGTCATGAAAATTGATGACACTGAATTTGATGACGTCCATCCAGTTTGTTTCTAATTTAGTTCTAAATGGTTAATAGAAAATTAGTTTAAAAAAGTTTTCAATTTAAAAAAATGTTCTCAAAATTTCCCGTATTTTTTGTGGTCGCAATACTTTAATTCTGTGCTACTCGAGCTTCCATGGGCTATCCGTTTGATTTGTTTTTGAAACTTTTTCTTGCGAAAGAAATTTTTCAATCAGGATTTTTGTAAAAGTTTTTTTTCAGCAGCGTTTAAACTTTTGTTTTGAATGTGTTTTTTGAGCAGCTGGGTCAACGATGAAGTTGAACGCCAAGAGGCGCATTCCGGATGTTGAGTAACAATAAAGCTAAGCTATTACCTATCTACAAAAGCTCACCTTGCGAATTGCACTTTAACTGCGCCTAATTGCAAATTAGTTTTTTTTTACTGTTTATTAAGGTTGTTATCCGCTCAAGTAAGGACTTTCTCGCAACAGTGTCCGATTCGCAAATCGTTTTAAACCAATTTTCGACCGATACCGTTTGGTAACCAAAAAATGTAAAGGCAACCATTAAGATTTAGAGCTACATTTCTCTTCAAAAGATGAAGGCTCATCGGATTTGTACGAGATACTGTTTCCGAAGTGAGTGGAAAAAGAAACAACTTGATTTTTATTCTCTAAATATGATGGGGGATGATGACCTGTAATATACATTAACGTACGTTATGACCAAATTTGTTTCTGTTTAGTTCTGAATCATATAATTAGCTGGTTATATATAGAAAAGTTTATCAAAATTAGACAAGATTTTCAAGTTTTTATCTGTGCTTGAGAACACAGATTTTTAATTTCGATGCCATTGTGTTAATTGTTAATTTTGTCTCTCTTCCTGGATTTATTTCGTAGTCTCAGAAAAATATAATTCGTTTGTCATAATTAACTCAATACAATTTTTTTACGGAGACTAGGCTCGAACTTTGAAACAATGCCGTTACATTTCCCCTTCTTTGCCTCATTTCTGTATAACGATTTCATTTATTCATTTTACTTGATTAATTTTTATATATTATCCTAAGTAATAAATGATTTTGTTCCGAACATTGAAAACGTGGAGGCTCTTTGTATTCGGTTGTTTGCAAAATCAGGTACCACAAATAATCATCAGAATATATCATATTATATCATATTAAAGCCTTTTCAGTGGGATTCGAACTCAAAAAGTTATCTTACTGTCGCGAAAAAGCCGTTTGAGATGTTTGTTTTTTTGGTCTAATTTCGAGTGAATAAAGTGAGCGAGCAGTCTTATTTTGTTTTTCAATAAAAAGCAATTAAAAACAAAGAATCATCGGAATGGGTAGATTGATATATAGTTTTGAAGCTATTGCAGCCGTAATTCCATCTACGGTAAAAAAAAAAGGTTACCCCAGCGTTAAAAAAAAGATTTCTGTTTCAGTTCAATTTCGAGCGAACAAAGCATGCGAGCAGCTTTTTTTTAACGAAAGATAAGCGACGAAATTTTTATGTTTTTTATTATTTACGGGCATCTGGGGCGACGTGGGGCGACAATTCGTAAAAAAAACGACCATTCGTTACAGTAGATTAAGCTTTTTCTGTTTTGGGGAGGGCTTTTATATGTTTTTGAGTGGGGGAGGGGGGTACAGAGTACTTAGGCACGACAAACATGTTTGGGCTCTTTTCCAGTTCCCCCTTTCATAATACCGAGTTTTAGGTTTGTTTTAGGTGTTATTACGGCTAAATGCGTGATGTTACCCTGTAAAGTATGAAGAACAAATCTGTTCATAGTTTGCAATTTGTTCACCACGCCAAGTTTCGGCTCTTTTCCAGTTCCTCCCCTTTCAAATTCAATTTTGAAAACTTAGATAACGTTGTCATAATGCATTTTTTTGTTTTGCTTTTTTAATTTGCATAATTTACCATAATTTTACTATAAATGTCAACTATGTCTAAGTTCTAGGCTTTCACTCAGATCCTCTTATCACACCACGCCCACAAGCAATACTGTTTCGAAAAAAATAACAGAACAAGATTTTCATGTAATTTTTTAAAGAATATGGTCGGAACTTTCTGTGCTACTTGCACAGCAACCGGCTATCTTTTTTAAAGTGCCAATGAACAAAATGCAGACAATTATTAAAGTTAGTATTTTTTTTGTTAAAAAGTCTTTAAATTTGTTCAGGCTCCATTTTGATTTTTTGTTGTTTGAATTTTAATTCTAAGTTCAAATCAAATTATTTGCTGTTTGGAAAGGAAACTATGCTCTCCAATTACCAATGTGCAAATTATGCAGACAAGTTTTGGTTTCGAATTAATTCCCTTTTTTGCGCTATTTGCTTTTTTGGTGATTAGAGAGCATAGTTTGCTTTCCAAACAGCAAACGAATTTGATTTGATCTTAGAAATTGAAATTCGAAACTCAACGAAACTGAATTGACTTTTGGGTTTTATTGTGGTTTGTCTTGACAGTTATAGTTAGAGGGCTCGCAATGGATGTGCTTGATTTTCAATGTCTAAGTCCAAATCAAATTCCTTTGCTATGCTATTTGAAGAGCAAACTTGGTCTCTAATTACCGAAGTGCAATTAGCGCGAAAAATGTGAATACATTTTTGTTTCGAATATGTATTTCAATTCTTCGATTTTTCAGCAGAATAAAAATTAGTTACCTATTTGTCCAATTTTCTCAAAAAAATCAATCGAGTAAGATTGTTGAAATTCGAAGATTTGTTGCGTGATGTTTTTTGCAACTCTTAATTTGGGATTAGAACGAACTGTCGAGCTGTCTGTTGGCTATATTTATTTCTTCTAATTTTTAAGGTATTTCAATATTTATTTCTTCTAATTTTTAAGGTATTTCAATATTTATTTCTTCTAATATTTAAGGTATTTCAGTTTAAGTATTTTTAGAATATTAGTTCGTACTTAATTCTGTTCACAGGAGTGTTGTGAAGGGAGGCTCTGAGGCCAGATTCACACTGCAGTACAGAACAGATGTCCCCTTGAATATGAGGTGCATTCTCTTCGTGCCAGGTACTCATCGAAACTAATTTTTGCTACTTTTGCTCAATGAAGAGATCAATTTGTTATATACGTTTGCACTAAATTTAGGGAGCATTGATTTTTCAGGACTTAAAGCTAGTTTATTTTTCAAGTCTGTCAGATCGAAACCGTTGAAGATGATAATAACCTACGCTGCCAGCGAATAGTTTAAATCGTTGTTTCTTGATTAGTTCGTTTATTGGCATAATTTTCTAGATTATTCAAGGAAGCGCTCTTTAACTTCGTAGTCAAATGCTTTTTCATGCTCGTTTTTTATATTGTGTTAAAAAATTTTTTTTTTAATTAAAAAAGTTTGTTCAAAATATTGTGCTTAAGTAAAAAAAATTTAAGAATTGAGTTTTTTGTTTTGACATGTTTCAGGAGAGCAGTTCAACATGTTTTCCACTCTCACTCCGAAGGACAGTGGGGCTGACGTGTCCCTGTACTCTCGCAAAGTGCTCATTCAGAAACGAGTGGACTCCAAAATACTACCCGAATGGGCCAGGTTCCTAAAAGGCAAGTGGTGAACATCTGTGAAGACTTCTTGCTCGTCAAATAAATCGTACGGAAGTTTATGTAGAGTAAACTCGTAAATTGAGAGAAGTGTGCGATTAATTGTCTTTTTGAAGTCCCATTAAGTACTGCGATCCTAGTTTTATTTTAAGGTAGCAATGCAAAGTTTTACAAAATATGGAATCACCTGCCGAAGGACTGAATCGCCGAAAATAATCCAAATTTTAGTGCTTAAACGTTCGAAAGAAGCTAGCATGAAAAGCAGTCAGCTTATGACAGTGTAAATGAACTTGATGTGTTGAAAGTTTTCCGCATCAGAATAGCCCCAAAATTTTGCTGAAATATATTTTTTTGTAAAATGAAACTTTTGAACGATGTGAATGACAATTTTTTTTTGCTTCAGGTGTGATTGATAGCGAAGACATTCCTCTAAACTTAAGCCGTGAGATTTTACAGAACTCAGACCTGCTTCTGAAGATGAAGAGAACACTAACTGCGAGGATCATCAAATTCCTACTCGATAAATACAAGAGACATCCCGAGTCTTACAGTGTATTTTACAAGGTATGCTTTTCAAGGACAGACTGTACAAATTTGGTACTTTTTAAGTGTCATTGAACGTAGCGAAGATTTTGATATAGGTCGTGATTTTTTTGGAATAAGTCTTAAATTTGGTCACAGAAAAGTTTCGAAAATGGATGTTATATACTCATTACACAACTGGTTGATTTATACTCAGTACACAAGCGAAGCGTAGTGTTATTACGAAGAAATTTTTTGTCCAAACTAAGTCGCAAATAAAATAGCTCAATTGGTGGCGTTTTTGGTATAATTCATTTTAATCATATTCAAGCATAAGTAATTTGAAAGCATATGTTGCTGCTTTTTTTGCCTAGTGTTAGGTCCTGTTTGAAAAAAAAAATAGGTGTTATGAAAATGTATGGGTTTTGTTTTCGTTTTTTTTGCGAAGCTTTGGAACATTTTAGCAGAATTTTCAATTTTTCTCAAAAACAAGTGTGCCGATTTTCAAATGGTCCCAATGGAAAAACCGCCTGCTCTTCTATGTGTCTGCATATTTCGCTAGTCTCTCTTCTTTTTAAATCACGGTCTTCGAAAATTTCAGTAGAGAGATATTTGACCTATTTGTTATGAATTTTTTCATTTTCTCAAATATTAAATGCTCAATTGATATGAAGGTTTCAATAAAACGAACAACTTGTGGGGATCTCTCCTTCTCAAGAGGCTATTCCGTACATTCGGCAGAAAAAAAATGTCGCCTCAAACAAGCACATTTTTGACATTTTTTGAAAACTTTTCGACTTTTCTCAAAAATTACTCTGCTAAATCGGCGATCAGAGGTTTAACCGAAAGGAACACAATGAGTTATGCGGATGTTCCTTGCACAAACGGCTGTGCCCTGCGTTTTGATTAAGAAATATGGCCTTAGAAATCTTCATTTTTTTCAATTTTTGCTTGTTTGTTGGAAAATTATTCTTTTTTAAAAATTTAACTGCTGAAGGTTGATAGTTCATTAATACTTTTATGGATTTTCGCTTTCTCCTGTGCAATCTATTTTACCCTATTTATTTATAAAAGGGCCAATATGGACTTTGGATAAATCCATTCTTTAATTTTTTTGTCGTTTTTTTTAAAGAAATTTCATCACTATTCTAGACAACTAGTAGCTCAATCTGATATCAAGGGTTCACTCTGAAAATTAGCATGTGAACGTCTTTCCTGCACAGGAGGCTAATCCCATGCTCTAGCACAGAAAAGTTTTTGATTTTAGGACAAGTCAAGTTTTTGAGTTTTGATCCGTTTTTGGAATTTTTTCTTTTTTTTTTCCGAAAACTACCCAGCCAAATCTGAGTTAAAGACCTTAATTGAAAGAGCGAGTAGTGTATTTTTCTCCTTTAAATAAGCCGCTAGTCTCCTACTTAAGCAGAGAAATTACTAAGGTTTTGCGTTAAGTCTATTTTTTTAAAGTTACGCATTTCCGTATCAGTACAAAATATGTTTAAAATATTAAAACAAGTGGATCCAGCATTATCTGGGCCACTTCCAAGCGAACGTGGCGCAGATGCGAGACGACTAATCAACAGTTTGAAGATTCAAATCCGGAATATTTAATTGGTTTTATTTTTTCGGTCGAATTTTAGCTGTGTAGCATTTGCAATTTGATAGAAAATGTAGCTGCTTTATTGGTGGCTGGTGTTGGTAAAATTTTAAGTGGTCGTGGAGCAGTTGATAGAACGTGATACTCCTAATCTCAAAAGCTTTTTTTCTGAAGGTGTATTTTTTAATTTTTTTTTCTTATTTCACTTTGTTTTGCCTGTTTACAGCTCCTTTTTGCATTTTCCTCGCTTGTGTTTGCGAAGCGCAGCTTCGCCTCTGTGTTAAATCTTATAATAATCTGCTGCATTTTTGACCAGTATCAAAAAACTATTCGGATTTTTTGAAAATTCCTTGTAAAACTGGAAGATGTAAAACGGTGTAATAACGTTTTTTGTGCTTTTACTTTTTTATCAGGAAAAAAGTGGCGGTGATTGGTTATTCGAAGATTTATTTCCATACTGTTTGTTACAGAAATTGCGAGTTTGGACGATAGCTCCGATATCTTTGTTCTAAAGTACGGGGGTTTCATATCGCCGGTATTTTGTTTAGTTTCCAACTGTTTTTTTTTGCTAATTTCAAGCTTTGAAGACACTGCGTGACTTATATTGATGTTGTTATTGCTTTATTCGATATCGAAGATCTGAAATATTTTGTTCAGGAGTACGGGGATTTCATACGTGAGGGTGTGCTGGGACTGTCCAACGACAAATTAGACCAAGAGGAACTGATGAAATTGATGTTGTTCCAAAGCAGCAAGCTAGCAGATGGGGAGTTTTGTAATTTAGAGAGGTTAGCTGTTCAACTTGGTTGCTAGCTTCAATTCAACTTTTTTTTGGTTGCATTTGTTTTTGGTTTTTGAACTGTTAAAATCTGATGAATAAAAATGTTTCCTGGTTTTAAAGAATTTTTACCAAAGGTAAAAAGACCTTAGAAGATTAGAAATGACCGTTACAATTCGGTTCTGATTTCAAAATGCGATAATTTTATCTAAATAGTCAAGAAACGAAGCGTTTACATGGTCGATTTTGTGGTTAGTATGACCTGACCTCTTTTGATTTGCAGTTACGTTGAACGAATGAAGGCAGGCCAGCGTGAAATATTCTACCTCTGTGCTCCCAGTCGAGAACTAGCAGACACATCTCCTTACATGGAAACACTCTCAGCCTCGGGTAAAGATTATACTCCAAAATTTATGGTTGCGGAAACGATCGTTTCTTTTCGTGTAGTGTTTCTTATAGAATAGAGTTCTTAAGATGGTGGTTTCTTTTTTTATTGCTGTTCTTTTGATTTTATGTAATGCGATGGCATTTGTATTTTATAAAGCGACATTTCGAAATTTTAGGAATTTTGGAAATTGAAAATAATCAAAAAGTTTTCTAAACCGCTCGTTTCAGGAAAAGACTTTGAAGTTTTATATGCACTGAAGCCATTTGACGACATCACTCTGAGTCAGAGTTTCGAGTACAAAGGAAACCGCATTGTGAGTATCGAGAGTGCTAAACATGGAGCGGCTGCAGATACTCCAGAAAAGAAAGGCTAGTGCTGTTATTATAATAAAAGCTAATACCAACAGCATTTAGTATTGGAAAAACGGCTTTTACTTTCAAAAAGGGATTTAAACCTCTATAAAATTTTGTTCAAAGTTTTTCAATTTTAGATGATTCTGCATCAAGTGATTCCGAGTCGGCAAACGAGATTCTCAAATCGCATTTCCGATCAGCACTGGGTGATCTTATTCACGAGGTAAGATAAAGAAGAAAAAAAACTGTACAAATAAAAGTGTCTCCCTCCAAGCATACAAGTATTTCTTTACTGGGAAATTAATTCAAATATGTATACTATTGGACCTTCATCCTGTAGTCTTGGTACGAATGAATTACGATTGAAGAAAAAGTACAATAGTAGAAAATTTGCTCATGAAAACTTTTGAACAGCATTGATACCTTCTTAGTTATACTTCAATGTGCATTTCCTAAAGACCGCACTGTTACATTACCGTATTGTTCTAATCTGTGTCATTTAAAGGCAATCATTTTGAACCGTTGTTTATGGAACTGAAAAATGTTTATAATTATTTTTTCCTTGTTGCTCGAATCACGATTGAAGCGGCGTCAATGCGATCTGATCTTAAGTTGTTTTATCTGCATTTTCGTGGATAAAATACCGCCTAAACTTGCCTGGCAAACTCAATATCAAACTTTTGATTTTCATGATTATGTAACGGATCTTCCGAGCAGGGTGACCACTTGGTCTGTAGTTACAGACCGGTCTGTAAAGTCTGTAAAAAGTCTGTTTTTTTTTACATTGGTCTGTATTTTATTGCTGGGAAAAGTTTTCATTGACATTCTGCTTTAATCAACGAGGGCGTTTTTCAACCAGGAACTGGCGCTGATCTTTACGACAGTCTAAGATTTGTTTCTGATTTCTTCGACAGATAGTCCTTTGAGAAATACATTCCGTCCCAAATTCTTCTGAATCAGATGTCTGCAGTAAGCCATCTTTATAAGGAATCTGAGAAGCAGCGCATGAAAGAGGAAGACAAATTGAAAGTGAAAAGCAACGAGTTGCGTCGGCAAATTGGTATTTACCAACGGAGATCGTCAAAAGTCCTCAAGCGCGAACTGTCAGAAACAGAAAAAGAATTGGCAGAAGCCGAAAAAGTCCTTCAAAATATCAAGGAGAAGAAAGAGCGACTCCAAAACGAACAAAGGGGAATTAATTCCCGATCAGATGACATTTCAGTGAAGATTGTAAACGTGATCTTGAAATAATCATTTTGTTCTTTTTTGTTGTAATTTAAACTATCATTCGAAATAAATTTTTTGTGGAATACTAGTTTTCGCTGCGTATTCAGGCTAGTCTGTATTTTTTCACGCCCGAAGTGGTCACCCTGCTTCTGAGTAGTAGAGAAGGATACAGATGGGCGATATAGAACATTTTGTGAGGACAGTCGTAAGTAGCTCTAAAGAAACTCCAAGATATGATTTTAAAAATGGCATTCAATGAAACAGGACTTCGCAAATCGTTATGCTTCGTTGACCGAAAGAAATTTTCATTAAACTTTGGCCATCACCAATTATTAATAAGACTTGTATCAAAATTTAGGTGAAAGTTTCGCCGGTGGATTTCAAGTCGCCAGCTGTGATTCGCAACTTCGACATGAGTATGAGCAGACACATGTTACTGACTACTCTAGCCGACAGAAGTGAGGACGAGAAACTCAAGTTCCTCCATGCCGAGTTGGAGTTGAACTCCAGTCACCCTGTTGTCAAGAAGGTCAGCTTAAGACTCTGTATTTGGATAGTAAATTGCTAGTTTCTTAAGATGGACATGGTGATCTTATTCACGCGGTAAGATAAGAGGAAAAAAACTGTAAAAATAAAAGTGTAATAATTGCAAAACTTCTCATGTCATCTTCAGCTTTTAAATGCTCCCCACACCAGTTAGGAAACGTTTAACCGTGCTTTTGACCAATGACGAAAAAACGCATGCCAGATAGTGCGAAAATAAGGCTTAGTTTTTTTGATTAACTAGTTTTCAAACTCAAACAGCTTCAAGTTAAGGTATTTTTTACGAACCTTAGAAATTGGAAAGAAAATGATAAATGAACAGTCGTTTCTTTTCGGTTTCCTTGATTCTGTTTACATATTTCCAACTTTCTGTCTTGTTAAAATCGCATTTTTAAGAACAACCGCACTTGTTGGAAGTGTGATACAAGCTCTGAATTAAAAAAGGGCATTGATGAAAGGTCAATTTTGAGGAATATTTTTTCAATGGTTTGTCTAAATTAACGGAGTTGAATCCTCCGGTATTTTAGACGTCTCAAGCTTTTTATTTTCTTCATTCTACAACATTTTTTTGACATTTGAAATCGCGCTTATCAAAAAGCTTCCTGGAGGTGGGGCAATATTCTGGGGGGTTTGATAGCTCAAAAATTTTAAATGGTCAGCAGTAAAAAGCTCAACTTCTCGACTGCTCTGGTCCTCCGGATGCTTGATTAACGATTGCAAAAATATTCAAAAAGGCAGTGATTACTTTTGTAGGTCGTTGAACTGAAAGAGTCAGATCCAGAGACGAGTAAATTGCTGGCCAGACAAGTACTGGACAATGCACTAGTGGCTGCCGGATTATCCACTGACTCGAGGCTGATGATGAAACGACTGGACACGCTCCTCGCTAGAGTAGCCGAGAAATTGTGAAAGAAAGAGAGTTCGAGTCTTGAGAAGTTGTGAATGAATTGTTCGTACAATGTAAACAACGATCTTGATGTTTCTCAAAATGTGGACAATTGCAGAACGGCAGAATGGGAAAAATTTTCAAAAAATTGAAATTAATCGTAATCGAATCTTAAAGCTTGAAGAATTTCAAAGAGCTTAAACATGATTTTTTTGAAAAGTTTCAAAAATAGTATTGTTAAGAGTCGATTCACCTTGTTCAGACACTTATATAGGTCGTGGTCATTGTTTTTTTTTCTGGAAATTTGTTCAGGCTCAAGTTTACTTTTTCGCGGTTCGACTGTTGATTTCTTTTAAAGTTCTATTCATTTCCATTGTTAAGAGGAAGGCAAAATCCACTATCGAACAGGAAAAGTATAAAGGTTACGAAAAACGTGATCGCATTCTAGCTTCGAAAATGAAATTTAATTTTCAGATTTTCCAGCGAAATAAAAAAAATTACCTATCGATCCAGTTTTCTCGAATTGGTTTTTTTATCAAAAAAGTTTCAGTGATAAATTGTTCTAGAAATTTAAAGAAATTTAATGCCTTCTTTTTTTTGAAAATCGAAAGCTTTTTCCAAAAAAAACATGTTTTATTTTTTTTCTGTTTAATTGCGTTCATTGGCTTTTTAACTTTTCTTTTTCTGTTGGCTATATTCTTTTTCTTTCAGTTTCCTTAAGCTCATTGGCCCTTTTCGAACTTGCTGTTGGCTTTGATTTTGTTTTTTGACACTCATTTGAGTCAGATGAAACTTTGAATTTCTCGACATACTGAGCTCATCAGGTTGCTCATTTTTACAAATTATTTTTTGCACCTGTTTTGAGCTGCGATACTTTGTAAAGATGTTTGCGAGAGGCTGGATCATGCCTGCTGATGAAGTGTTTCAAAAAGTCCTAGTTTCCTAATTATTCTATTTTTTAGATGAGGAAGTTGTAGTTTATACCAGCGTAATATGCATCATGCGACAATGAAAAAGAAAATTTAAAGTTTTATTTTCGACCATTATTCCGTTTTTATAGCAGTGATTATTTTTTCTGAGTTTTAATTTAAAATAAGCGTTTCAACAGCAGCTAATACAGCAGAGGATAAAACCGAGACAACGAGTATTGACACGATATGCTTAGAATAAGAGAAGAAGACATGCAATTTTATTGCAGAAAAGAAAACATGTATCTATCAGTCTGTTTTGATTTAGCTAATTAATCCAGTTTTTTCTAGTGGTGTGCACCTGAGAATGAATTCATGGAAACTGGTTTCATATTAGCATAAGTCATTGGACATCTGATTGTTGTAGAATATATATATTTTTTTGTTTCATTGAGTTTTGCAATAAAGTTTCGAATTAAGTTCATCTAACTGTTTGATAATATGGTTGTAGTCTAAGATTTTCTTCTGCCAGGGTGATATCCATAAAAAGTGAAGTAATTATAAATCCAAAATATGTAGTAAACTTATTTGTTTTTAGAACAGGGTCCGCCGATGCACGTGTTTGTTCCGACCATTGAAAATGGGGGGAGGGGGCTTTGTATTCGGGTGTTTTAGTTTTTTTTCTTTTTGTTTTCCACGCGAAATCAGCTACCACAAATAATCACTCTGGATTGAGTGATATAGCATAATGAAGCCCTTTCAGTCGTGCTTCGATCGACATTAATTTTTTTTTATTTTCCCAGTGTCGAGAAAAACCGGTTTGATATTTTTGATTTTTCGTCTAAATTCGAGCGAGTAAGCAGGCTTACATTAGCTTATTTATGCTTTTGCCTTCGAAGCTATACGAAAGTATATGAGATTCAATTCGATTCTATATCAGAGTACGATTCACTTTTTCACTGAATTGAGTATTAACAAATTTTTGTTATGTTTTAATTACTTTACATTATCAGTAGAACTGTTTTTATTGTTCCGACCTTTCAAAAAAATGGGGAGGAGCTTTGTATTCGAGTGTTTCTTTTTCTTCTTGTTTTCCTCGCAAAATCAGGTACCACGAATAATCATCGGAATGTGTCAAGTGATTATAATAAATCCCTTTCGTCGTGATTCGAACGACATCAAAATTTTTAGAAAATTTTTTCTCAGTGTCGAGAAAAGCCGTCTTGAAATTTACAATTTTTGGTCTAATTTCGAGCTTATAAGTTGAGAGTGCAGGTTTACTATAGCTTTTTTATGCTTAATATAAGCCGTGATAATTTTTGTAACGATTTTTTGTTTTTCTAGTCAATTTACAAAAATTGTTTTCCAATTGGCATAATTTGCGATGAATATCGTGTTTGCGTAAGTTTTTTTTTCGTTTAGGTCTTTCTTTCCAACCACGCAGGAAAAACTTAACTAATTTGGAGATTTTTTTTTGTATTTCATATTAATATAGTCGGAACAGTCTATGCTACTTGCAAAGCAAACGGCTATCCTTGTTTAAGTATAAGCGAATATTTACTACATTATCAGCCTTTTTTTTTGCAGCAAAGCTTAGAAAATCAAAATTAATTAAAATATTTTTATTTCTAAATATAATTTGCGTTTTTATTAAGGAAAAATCTTTTTTTTTTACTTTTGTCTGAGATGCAAAACTTACAAAATTACACTCAGTTTACGAATACCAGTCCAATATACTTTTCGATTTGAACAACAATTTTTTATCAGCAAAAACAAATTTCTTTTTATTTATGTCAGCGGGCTTTTTTTCCAAGTTTCAATTGAATTTTGTCGAATTGTCTGTGAAAAAAGGTTTAATGAAGATTTTTTTCATGAGTATCAGTCGGATGTGCAACATGGTTACATTTTTTTTTCGAAAATAAAGGTTATTTTTAAATTTAATTGGTTATTATTATTTCCTAGTTTACACTTAAATTCATCTAATTATTTGATAATGAGGCTCTACAAGATCATTAAGTTCGTATATTTTTCTGCGATACGCGTCACACTTGAAAAAAAATCTAGACCATGATTCAGTTTTTTTTACCTGAACAAATTTTTATGGGTTCCATTCCACCTTGAATGATCCGAATTTTTCTGCTAATAATGCAATAAGTTAGAACTTTTTTTCTATTTTGCAAATATTTTTAGATAGATATACGTCTATTTAGAGTACAATAGTTGTTTTTTGGGGTATACCGAAAATTATATGGATAGGAAAGTGAATTTTGCCCAGGATTTTCATGGTTCGATTTGTGTAATGTCTGTAAAATTTGACTTCAAGCTGTTTTTTGATGTTTTTTACTAAAATTAAGATTTTTTTTATTGTCGCTCGTTGCTAGTTTTCTTTTGTTTTTGCGACGAGCACCTTTGGCTCTTTGTAGTGTTTTTTTTCTAACAGGGGAGCGGTGGTGAAGTGGTTACATCTCCGCCTCTATCTAAAGGTCGGATGTTCGAGGCCCACCATGATCCGTGCTCGTTGCCCAGAAAATTAAACAAAAAATTTTTATGTAGTTCTTAAACAGGGGCACAAAAGCGGTTCGACGTGATGAGCTGTACAGCTCTTGTGTTGGTCCTTTCCTCCGTGGATAAATGGTCTTAAAAATAACAGCTTTTAAAAGGCATAAATCAAGTTTTCCGTTTTTTTCAGCAAGTTTAACACTAATTTGTGATTTTTATAAGATTAAACTTGGTTGATATGTCATTTTTTATTTGTGCGCGAACTAGGCAGTCTTTTTGAGCTATACAGCACGACTATAAATTTAACTTTGAGTTTTTAAAGAATTGTAGTTTTTGAAAATTCATTATTCAGTAAACTTTGCGGTTTAAAGTTTTTTGGAGCTGTTAGGTACTAAAAAATAATGCCTGAAACCTATTCGAAAGGGCTTACATTGCTTCTCTGGTTTGAAAAGGGGTCGCTTCGCCCTCCAAAAGTTCATCTTTGTATTAGAACTAAAGGAAAAAGTTAAATTAAATTTCAATCTCAGTATTAGAACTAAAGGAAAAAATTTAAATTTTAAGATATTTTTCAAGGGATTTCACTGGCGGAAACTACAACATTCAACCTCGTGACAATTTTTCCCCTTTTGCATTAGTGGGAAATAATTAACAAGATCTACTTGTCACATGACCGAGAAACATTGATGCTCATTCCATCTTCTATTGTTAAACTTATATTTGTATGGAGATGATGATAGCCTGAATTTATAACATGGAATGTTTCTGGATTGGAATTGAAACTTCTAGCTATTTTCTTTCATGTTCATTACTTTTAAACGGCTACAGCAGAACTTATGCCTGTATTAGTTGTAATTACAACATCGGTGTTGTATTGATAGAAGCTAGATTTACACGTTCATAGTATTTTTTCATCATCTTGAGTAGATTTGAGAGCTTCAAATATTTTTTTTATTTCCCAAAAGGGCATCTTTGAAAATAGGCGATAATTTTCAAATCATATTTTGTAAAAAAATTTAGAGCACTGAAGGTAAACGTGAAATTTCGCATTATTATTGCCAGGTTATGTTTTCAGATTTTGATGTCTTGTTGATTTGACATTTCGAACGACAACATATTGCCCCAGTTGAATCTAAGTGGTTTCTATCTATCTCATTTGACTACTAAAGTATCAGTTCTACATTTACACATGCGGGCCAAAGTTGAAAAGGTAGATGTGGATACTGAGACTGTTGAGCCCAATGAAGTTTCGCCGATGGAGGAGGAAAATGATAAAAACCGTAATTCTGAAATTTTGAGTTGCAATCTTCAGGTTTCATCACCTTCGGAATTTTGAGAAATGTCCGATAAAATCAAGCTACAATGTATTTTTTTGCAGAAGTCTCATTAAAAATCAAAAGATAGGTAAATTTTCCGTAGCCTTGTGCGACAGGTCTTTATTGCCCTGTGATGGATGAGCCACTGCTCTCGTCTGAATTTAATGAGACTTTTTTAAAGTTTGGGTTTGGCTGGAGGTTAAAAAGTTTTAGCGCAGTTTGACGTGTAAGAGAAGAAGAACTGCAATTTTTCGTTTATTTTTCTGCATTACGCGTTACACTTAAAAAAAAATTTCAAGACGATGATTTAGTTTCTTACCTGAATAAGTTTTTATGGGTTCCATTCAACCTTGAATGATCCAAATTTTTCTACTAAGAAGGCAATACGTTAGAACTTTTTTTTCTATTTTGCAAATAGTTTCAGATAGATATACGTCTAGTTGGAGTACATGAGTTGTTTTTTGGTGTATGCCAAAAACTATTTGGTTATGTAAGGTGAATTTTGCCCGGGAATTTCATGGTTCGAATTATGTCATGTCTATGAAATTTGACTTCAAAAGCTATTTTTTGTTGTTTCACACTGAAAATAAGATTTTTTAATTGTCGCTCGTTGCTTGTTTTCTTCTTTGTTTTTGCGACGAACACCTTTGGCTCTTTGTAGTGTTTTTTTTTGTCTAACATGGGAGCGGTGATGAAGTGGTTACATCTCCCCCTCTCTATCTAATGGTCGGATGTTCGAGGCCCACCATGATCCGTGCTCGTTGCTTGAGGGTGAATCAACATTACCCAGCCCAGAAAATTAAACAAAAAAATTTTATGTAGTTCTTAAACAGGGGCACAACAGAGGTTCGCCGTGATGAGCTGTACAGCTCTTGTGTTGGTCCTTTCCTCCGTGGATAATTGGTCTTAATACAAACAGCTTTTAATAGGCATAAATCAAGATTTCCGTTTTTTTTTCAGCAAGTTTAACACTAATTTGTGATTTTTATAAGATTAAACTTGGTTGACATGCCATTTTTCATCTGTGTGCGAACTAGGCAATCTTTTTGAGCTATACTGAACGACTATAAATTTAACTTTGAGCTATTAAAGAAATGTAGTTTTTGAAAATTCATTATTCAGTAAACTTTGCTAGTTGATGTTTTTTGCAGCTGTTAGATACTACAAAATAATGCCTGAAAACCATTCGAAAGGGCTTACATTGCTTCTCTGGTTTGAAAAGGGTTCGCTTTTTCCTCTAAAAGTTAATCTTTGTATTAGAACTAAAGGAAAAAATTAAATTAAATTTCATTCTATGTATTGGATCTCAAGGAAAAAAGTTAAATTTTACGTTATTTTCCGAGGGATTTCTGTAACGGAAACTGGAACATTCAACCTCGTGACAAAATTTTCCAACTTTGCATTAGTGAGAAATTATTAACAAGATCTATTTGTCCCATTACCGAAACATTGATGCTCATTCCTTCTTCTATTGTTAAACTTACATTTGTATGGAGACGTCGATCGCCTGAAGATGTTACATGGAAATGTTTCGCTATTTTCTTTCATTTTCATTACATTTAAAAGGCTACAGCTGAACTTATGCCCGTATAAGTTGTAATTACAACATAGGTGTTGTATTGATGTTTGAAATTAATTTGAAGATGACTTTGAGAAGATAGATTTACATGTTCATAGTGATTTTTTATCATCTTGAGTAGATATGAGAGCTTAAAATCATTTTTTATCCGAAAAGGGCATCTTTGAAAATAGGCGATAATTTTCAAATCATGTTTTGTAAAAAAAAAATAGAACTCTGAAGGTAAATGTGAAAGTTCGCATTATTATTTCCAGGTTTTGTTTTCAGATTTTGATGTCTTGTTGATTGGACATTTCGAACGACCGCATAAGCCCCAGTTGAAACTAAGTCGTATCTATCTATCTCATTTGACTACTAAACTATCTGTTCTCTTTGAACAAAGCATTGTGAAGATTTTGAAATCACTTTGAAGTTCTACATTTTTGTGATAAAAAATGGCGGCCAGCGTAGAAATGGTAGATGTTGATGCTGAGACTGTTGACCCCAATGAAGTTTCGCCGATGGAGGAGGAAAATGATGAAAACCGAAATCCTGAAATGTCTGAATTGCAATCTTCAGGTTTTATCGCCTTTGGAATTTTGCAAAAATGTTCAATAAAATCAAGCTACAATGCAGGGGCGGATTTGGGGGGTGGGGGATGCAGCCGCTTCCTTTGTCAGGGATTTGATCCCATGCCGAACCAAAGGGTCCCCCCTTGGTACTATTTTGAGATACCCATTTTTGGCTGACTGACACTAAAATTTTTCTAAAGGCGCCAAAATATACTAATTTTAAGGGGGCGCGCGCGCCGAAAAAACGCGATTTTTTGGTCAACTTTTTCCAAAAAGTGCCTAAAACGCCTTTTTTGCCTGTTTTTCATAATTTTGCCTGCGGCGCAGAATTTTTGGCCAAAACAGGGTCTTTGTAGTGCTTTGGGAGAGCTCAGAAAATCAATTTTGGTCGGCCTAAAAAAAGGTTGACAAAATTTTCGAATATTTTTTGAAAATCCGCGCTCCCCTCCAGAAAATCCTAGATCCGCCCCTGCTACAATGTATTTATTTTTTGCTGGTCTCATTAAAAATTAGAAGATTATAACTTTCACGCAGTTTTGTGCGACACGTCTTTATGTTCCTGTGATGGATGAGCCACTTCCCTTGTCTGAATTTCATGAGACTTGTCAAAGATTTTAAATTTGGCGTTGACTGGGTTTGACTAACGTGTAAGAATCTCAAATGCTTAAAAACACAATAGCTCACTATTTAGAAACACAAAGGCTTTTAACCATTTTAGTTTCGGTCGCAGCTAAAGAGTCATTTTTACTCGAGTCCAACCCAAACACTGAAGATGAGCATCAAATATCGGAGCAATCAGTCGAAAAGTCCGATGAATCAGAAAAAGATGGACCTACACAAGAAAAGGTGAATGAATAAATACTGTTATGATTTGAAATTTATTAACATAAATTTTCGGCTTGTTGGAATGGTAATTTTTTTTTCGGTTTGTTGGCCCTTCGGCTTGCCGGCCTATCGCCGAAGCTACGCTCAATTATTTCGACCGCGTTATTTTTTTGTGTTTGCCACGAAAATATTTTGAAATTCGTTAATACGCGATTTTATATCTTGGTCGTATTTTGAAGAAAATTTCGCTTTAAAATAATTTGCGTAATGGCCCTTCGATGGTTTCAAATTGCAAACCGTGGTGCGAAAAAATGGGCCATTTTGAGTTTCAGCCGGCGTTTTTTTTTCAGATTACCAGTGAAATCGAAGTTTTATCTTTGGATCCAGTTTTCTCGAATTGTTTTTAGAGCAACCTTTTTGGGTCCTTTTGTCGTCTCGATTTTTTTGAAGACTTCAACTAAAAATTTGAAGTTTTGTATGAATGGCCTTAAACTTTTTCCTTCCTCATAGCGCCAAAAGAAATAGGAAAATGTGAGGTATAACAATCTAAAACTAGAGTCCAATTCTGAAGTACTATTTTAATGTTCTAAGGACATGTCTGCTGTTCCTGAAATCAGTCATGGAACTCCGAATGAAAATAATTCGACCGAAAATGAGCAAACGGAAGATAATATTTTCGCACTCGGGGAAGCAAATGACGATGAAGATAATGACATGGAAGAAAGTGAGATAGAAAAAGAAAACATCACTGAGAATATTCCTGAAGAAATTGAAGGTGATTTTTATTAATTTTTGTTTTCTTGTGTCGCTTGAGCTGAATTTTTGGGATAGTCTGAATTGACATGAAACTATCTAAAAGAAACAAAAGTTGACGAACATATGTATCTTAAGCTGAATAGGTTTTACAGTGTTTTTAAAATTAATTAATCTCTCAAGATTTGTTAACTTATTGTCTCGATTTGTAGAAAAATTATTTTGTTGTCCTTAGTCGTCGAAAATTTGATGTTTTTTAGTTGAACAAGACGAGAATGTTCTAGAACAAGACAATGAAGAGGAGGAAGAGAACGAGAAATTGACTGTGTTCCCATTGGCCAAAATCAAGAAGATTATGCGTACAGACCCTGACACGCACTTGATTTCGAAAGAAGCCATTCTGCTCACAGCCAAAGCAACGGTATCAGTAGGGTGTTTACCGAGTTATAAACTCCGCGCGTTATTGTTCAGACTTGAAGAAATTAACGGATTATTGGTGCTCGGGTGGTTTTTTCTTCAGAAAAGTTTCGATTTTTAACTAGCCATTTTTGACAAAATTTCTTCATATCATCTGAAAGGTATTGTTATCCTAAGCTCAAATAAAAAAGACATTTCATCTGCGATCTTTTTTTGTTAAGTTATGGAGGTTTAAAGATTGCCAATTTGGGACAACTAACGCTCGATATAGTTACCGCTATTAACGCGTAAGCGGTCATTTAATCCGTCTTAGAAATCGTTCCAATTTGGTTGAAGGAAGCTTATTTGCAATAATTGATTTGTTACTAGAAGCGAAATTTATTAGTTTGTACTTTATTTGGCGTCTACATTTAGTTTTTCCATGTTACTGTTGCTCCATAGACCTTAAGAGGCAGTCGGACATTCAGGGCTGTGCCCTGACACGAGTAGTCTTGTATGATTTGCATTCCGTTGCATGAGTCTTGCAAGATATTTGCATTCCAAGCACTGCAGGGAATTGATTTGTTGTTGAAAGAAACCTCGCAACCAATACCCCAATTCAATTTTTCTAACCAGTTTTTTTCCAAGGATATGACATGCTTGCGGAGTTTTGAAAAAAAAAACCAAACGCAGGTCAAAATTTCATCGAATGTCGGACCACTAAAATTTGTGATTGATCATTTTTAGTCTTTGAAAAATTTGGAGATCTATCAAAAGAAGAAATTAAACAAAGATTAATTCCCCTGCGCAAAATTATCTATGTATTTTTTATGTTCTTTATGCTTAGAAACGGGCGGATTTAGGGGGGGAGCCCTAAATCCCCCATCCCCCCTCACTCATAGATTTGAACCCCTGCCGACCCAAAGGGTCCCTCTTCTCACATTAGATTCGGATTAGCTTTATTAGTCAGAATGCCCATATTTGTAGCCACTGAACATTTAATAGTATGTTTTTTTAATATTTTGATAGCAAAAGTTATAATTGTATACTTCGCTTGTTGGAAAAGGAAAAAGAGCTTTTTCAGCGAATGTTCAAACTCAAGATTGCTGATGTCAGCAAAAGAGCAATCAAATTATGCAGAGCAGTCAAATTGGTTCACGCTTCATCAGTTTTGTGCTTTTTTCAGTTAACCAGCCAAAGGCCTAGCCCGAAGGTTTATTATTTAAGGTTAACAAAGCTATGGCTATCCTACAAGAGCTCACTTGTAAATTGTAGCGCAGGTGCGATTTGAACCCGCAATCATATGATCGCTGGGCACCATCATCACCGATTCGCCACAACGCCTCTTGTGCTTCTTGAGTTTTCGAACTTGACTTTCTGATTCATTTTCGATTTCAGGAGCTCTTTCTCCGTGAGTTTGCATCCTTCTCCTACGAAGCACTTAAAGAGACAAAACGGAAAACGATCAGCAAGAAAGAATTCGGTTAGTTAAAAGTTATAGGATCTCTCTAATTATGGTATGTAGTAACGGCTTGCCATCCATATATAGAACTAATTAAACGATTAAGCATATGTGGATTTTTGTAACTAGTAGCGAATCTCCCCTTTTTTTTGCAAAAAGGGGGAAATAGTTAAATAAATTCAAAGTTATATATTAATTGAATTTTGATCGAGTAGAGTAGTTATGTCCGAATTTATTGATTGCACTAAGCTGAACAAAAAATCATTCTTTACATTTTTGTTGAATGTAAAATCAAAGTTCTCGAAAGATCTCTCAAAAGCAACTAGAAAAGCAAAAATTGGAAAGGTTTGGTGTAAACGTTAACGCGGATAAACCTACTTGATTAGTCAAACTGAAGGCTGAGCAATAAGAAGATTGGTATAAGAGCAGAATAAAGAATCCAAGAGCAGAAAAACAGAGAATAGTAATTTTTAGAAGCTAATTGGTAACACAAGTATTAAACATTTGAATATCACCAAAGAAACGGATACATCATGCTTAAACTAAGTAACTTGATCAATATTTTTTGAAATTTGATGAAAAAACATTGGATCTCTATTACTATCCCCCCTCTTTGCAAAAGGGGGATATTTGTTACAAGGCACAAAAACGTATAAGTCTAACCGCTGAATTATTTCATTATAGGGGTGGCTCCAAAGGGGGGAATAGCTAAAGAGATCCAAAACATTTTGATAAAATTAATGTATAATTTATTCATTTCCTTGGTAGTATTGGTAATCCTAACAATTTTTATATCAATTAGCCCGTATAAATCATGATTTACATGTATATAAATGCAAATTGTACTGCTAACAAATTGAAACTAAGTTTAATAGTAATTTTGCTTGTTTTAGATGCAGTTCTAGAATTAGTTGAGTCATACTGCTTTCTGGATGGTAAGTTTCTCGTTTGGAAAAAACTCGTTTTAGTCGAATTTTAACCTAGCTTAGATATACGCGAGAAAAGGACATTTGATATGTAAGAAGGAAAGGTTCCGACCACAGTTATTTTTGAAAAAAAAATATTTGAAAATTTTTTTTTTCAAATTGTGTTTGTTTTTATTTTATTGCGAGGAGCAAAAAAACATCGAATTATTTAAATGCTGAAAAACAAATTGTCTAATTAAAGTTTCATTCCAATCAAAGCAATTATTTCTAGCTAGTTGTTGAAAGTTGAACAATTTCAGGTATTTTCTACGAACAAACGACAGCATCATCTGCAGCCGCTCCACAAGAAATAGATGAAAGTTTAGATGTAGAGAATGCCGTTACAACTGAAATTCGAGAAAAAGAAACTACGACTGAGGAAAGCACGGAAACCTCCGAGTCATTGCAAACTAGCGATTCGTTGCAGCAAATGGAAGCGAATAAATCAGAAATGAGTGTAGAAGAGTCACAAACTTGAACATAATAAAAAACAAACTGAAAATGTTGAAAATGAACTTGAACTCTCGTAGATGTAAAAACTTTGGATGTAATGAGTAGGGTATCAGAAATCTGGTATACATGCAAATCTGAATCATGCTATAGTTTCAAATACTGATTAAAATAACATACAGCGAGAGTTCGTTTGATTTAAAAGATGATTTCAATGAAAAATGCAATGTCTGCTTGTTTGCTCTTCTGGTAATTTTTTATTCTAATTTTGGAATTAGTTGATTGTTTGTAATTTGAATTCAATTGTGTTAAAAACTTTTAATTGAACTTTATTAAAAACTGTTTCCTTCCATCATAATTCAGAAGTTTTCCTAGCGAAAAAAATTACGCCGAAGGATAACCATGTGGAGAAGTGCGCAAGGTGAAGGGCTGGAACATTTGGATTAATGAAGGTTGGACACATTTCAATGAGTTCAAAATAGCCTATCCGCCACAAATAATGATAAGCGTTTATCAGCCTTGGAGAGATATTTTTTCCGAGCCCCGTCAATTAAAAAACAATTGGCCAATTAATTGGACACAAAATTTGCCCAATTGATTTTGCCAAATCAATATGCCAAAGGTTTGAAGCGTTTAAGTTTTAAAAACCAATTATTCGAAGAAATGGCCAATTAGTCGGCAATTTTGAATTATCAAACCCAAAAGCTACGAAATAATTGCCATGTATCATAGCTATGATTGATCTTAAAATCATTATGCTAAAGGAGAAACAAGGTGATTACTATTGAATCGTGTGCTTAAGAAGACTTCAAAATATATTCAACAAATGACCACTTGTTGTTCAAAAATTTGAATATCGCTTTAACTTAAAAAACTGCTGCACCAAATAGAAAAATATCAATTCATTTCAAATTTTATTAAAATTCTATATTAATTTTTTGCAGTTTAATTTTCTTTTGTTTTGATTTAGCCTTTGTAACGTGAAAGGTGTCCCGGTAAATCTTCAAAAACATCTCTGCTGGCAGCCTCACATTGAACATAGGTCAGTTTTAGCTCATTTTTTTAATATTCAGTATCTTGATTGTGCAACTGAATATCAGATAACTCGATCAGATGAAAAAACAACAGAGACAAACCACAGTTTCTTAAACCAAGACATCTTGATTAAGTGGTTTTTTTTTCAGCCTTTTGACTTATTAGGTTTTTTGCTTTTATTTAGAACAACTGGTGTGTATTCAATCGGCAAAACTTAAGTATTCGCAATTTCATTTGAAGTTTGTTAACCAGCAGTATATCAGGACTGAAAATGTAGAAGTTTTTTCTTTGACCTAGCTTCAATAAAGATAGAAAAAAGGATTATGGAAAAAAAAACTTCAGAAATTTCGAAATTTTTTTCAGCCAATTAGTTATTTATTTATTTAAGCTAACAAACCAAGAATCTATTGTAAAAAACAAAATGTAAAATATTTTAAAAATTTATAGCATAAACTGATTTCATAAACCTTAAAAAATTGTAACCGCAAATCAGTTTCACTAGCTTTTTCATTTTTTTCAAATTCGAATTCTGAAATAAATTTAATATGATAACATACTCACTTCAGTACAATTAAATTGAAAAAAAAATTGATTTGTTGGAAAAAAAATAATCTCAGCCAAGTCCATAGTTTCTTCTCACACCAGAAGAGTTGGGTGGAAGCTGAAACTTTCTGGTTCAAAAAATTAGATTAAAAACGCTCAGATAACAACGCTCTTAGTGAAGTGATATTTCATATAGTATAAAACTCACACAGTATAGAACCATTAAGCATACATTTTGTGAAAGTTGCTAACAAATTTGCTCTAATTTACGTATATAGTATTTCATATCATAGCTCAAAGGGAACGGAATTGCAAAAATTTTGTGATGATGTAGTTTATTTAAGTCGCCAGAGTAATCCTGTGCGATCAAACGGAGATCAAAAGATGCATTTAAAGTTTCATCTTGGACTTCCTTCCGAATCTATCAATAATATCACTAAGACAAGTGAAATTGCTATAAAATGATAGCAAGATCGCCACGCATTGCTCCTTCTCTGTTTCGACTTTCGAATAAAACGGAATAATTATGCTTGGTATGGTTGTTTTATTCACTCAATTTTTGGCAATTGAAATAATAGTTTTAACAAAAAAAAATTATTTTCTATTGAAGGTATTGACTCCTTGAAACCAAATGTAGAAACAGACTTCTGCTCCAAACAGCTTTTTGAAAATTCTGGGATTTTGAAAATTGCCAGTTTGACCAAGTTCTGGACTAAATCATGCGCCTATGAAGATTTTATTCACACTGCTGATAGTGTAACGCAAATTATTTATGCGTGTTGAAATATTTTGCACAACAAAATTGTTCCAAATTGAAATGAGGCTAGCTATTTGGTCTTATTTTTTGTTTGATTCAAATAGTTTTTCAATATTTCGTATTTCTTTTATTTCTTATTGTTTTCAATATTTTCTTTTACCATAATTATTCGATATGGATTCAGAAGCAGTTGGAGAACTCAGGACTTTGCCCTGATATACGAGCAGCCTTTTTGGTCCTTTGTGTGCTGCTGGTTGACAACGTGAGTTACCGTCAGCAAATGAGTGTCTTCAACAATTTTTGAAGGGGCGTCTCAGACCATATTTTGCAGCAATGGTTTTAAAGTATTTAATTAATTAGTTTTAAAGTATATGTCACGTTTTGAGCTATTCTAAAGATTGTCTCCATTTCTTTCCCCTTGAATGCCGTAAATTTTATCTATGTTTTCATTTTGATAATTATTTCGACTTTTAAGAAAATGACGGAATATTTTTTTACAGAATAATGGTTTTTTATATTTTTACGGAATAAATTCCGGATTATTTTTTATTTGGGGTGTTTTTTTTCTCCAGACAAATTTCGACTTTTTAATTAGCCATTTACGAAAAAAAAAATTAAAAAAAACGTATTTCACCTGTCATAAGGATTTAAAGTTTGTGATTGAGACTTAAAGTTTGGGATTTAAAGGCTGCATTTTCTGGCCAATTTAGGTTCAGTAGCTCGCAATTTTTTTGCACTATTAACGCGTAAGCGGAGATTTATTCCGTCTTATAAATCGTTCCAAATTGGCTGAACCAAGCTATTTGCCATGATGGTTTTGTTACTCGGAGCAAAATGTATCATTTTTACTTCAAATGGCGTATGGGGAGTTTTTTAATTTTCAATTTTTTTCTTCGAAAAAAGCATCAATTTTTATGAGGCGAGATAAATGCTCCATAAACCTTACAATACCGTTGGAACATTCAAGGTTTCGCTCTGATACGAGCGGTCGTGTTTTTTTTCTGTCCAAAGGCGGTTCACTTAGTACAAAGGCATAAATTAAACGAGCTTCTTTTTTCGTTATACGTGAGTGCATTCATGTGCTGTTGAAAAAACTAAATAATTTTTTGAATGAAACTTCTGATGTTAACGGTTAACTGAACCAAACTAAACTAGAGTCAATTTTAAAAACAAAACCATCGGTAATTTTGCCGCTTGAACCAATTTTGAGGTTGGATAGTTCCGTTGAAAGTCTAACAATTTATTAGTAGATTTTTCCGTGTTTCATTTTTTGTCACTTTAGTAAAATTTTTTTTTATAATGTTCACATGAATTCACATGATGTGTTGCCGAAGCAACTACATTTTTCCCAATCTTTGTAAATCAAAAGAAACTGTGATCAAACATTTGAAGTCTCTGTTTGTGAAACAAGCAGTTTGAAAAAATTAGCCACCTCAAATCAAAAATTGTACAATAAATTTGTTTCATTAAGCAAAAAATTATTCGAGACCAGTTAATGGACGGTCGGAACATTCAAAAGAAACTGTGATCAAACATTTGAAGTCTCTGTTTGTGAAACAAGCAGTTTGAAAAAATTAGCCACCTCAAACCAAAAATTGTACAATAAATTTGTTTCATTAAGCAAAAAATATTTCGAGACCAGTTTATGGACAGTCGGAACATTCAGGGCGTTGCCCTGGGACGAGCAGTCTTGTTTACGCTTGCTGCTATCAATCAAAATCAGTTCTAAGTTTGCTCAAGATGCTAATTGATTGCAAAATGAAGGAAACAGACCAAACTTATGGAAGCTGTCGATCGCTATATTGTCAGTCGCTTGATCCAATTCCAAATCAGTCGTGATGATAATCTATCTAATCACTTTTCCAATATTCCGGGCATGAAAAAACAGGAGATCAGTTACGGATCTGATGTTCTCTCGAGGGGTAAAAGAAAAAAGTGATTTTAAAAAATTGAACGACAATTTTTATAATTGTTAAAATTATTTAAAATTTTTTTTCGGCCGACAATGTTTGTTTATTAAAAAAACAAGCTAAAAACAAAAATTTTTGGCTATTTTGGGGAAAATTAAAAATATATATGCTCTGAAGGTTTTTTAAAACAATTTTATGGTCAGTCAGCCGAAGCTAGATCAGGTAAAATAGAACCAAGAGGTGATCATCTGGGTTATTATTGTTTTGGAATTTTGTTGAAAGGTTTAGGAAGTTTGTATATGTTTAAACTCCCAAGTAGTTAGTTATTTCCCTTGAGTAGGTTCAAGTAGGAAGAGCCATAATCTTTGGCGCATGCTTTGGCTTTGTTTATATTTCATGTTTTAGCGCATAGTTTAATGAAGTGTAATTTCGAATAGGTTAACTGAAATGTAATTTCATTACTCAATATATACAGTCATAAAAAATGCGTCGTTACTTAAATCAATGCTTCGACATTATGTTAGCTTTTATCTGCGCCACCTACGTCATTCTGGAACGGTATTGTTCATTTTAATCCAGAGACGACTTGTGAAGAAATTCTTTTAAGCCTAAATGACAAAATAGGCAGTTATTAAAAATTTGCCCATCCGAATTTTTATGTTTGTGACAGGCCGAGCTTTTTTTGTTCCGACTTTCGATACGAAACTAACGGAATATTTGTGCTCGGGGTGGGTTTTTTTTCTTCAGACAAATTTTGACTTTTTAACTAGCCATTTTTGACGGAATTTTTTTTATATCATTCGAAAAGAATTGTTGACCTGAGCTCAATTTTGAAAAGATGTTTTACCTGTGATCATTTTTCGTAAAGTTATGGGGGTTTAAAAGTTGCCATTTTGGCCAATTTGGGACAATTAACGCGCGATATATTTCGCGCTATTAACGCGTAAGCGTAGATTTAATCCGTCTTAGAAATCGTTCCAAATTGGTTTAACGAAGCTTATTTGCCATAATTGATTTTTTAAAAGTAGCGAAATCTATCCTTTTGTACTTTATATGGCGTGTAAACGTTGTCAATTTTTCAAAAATGTATATCACTAGCTCAATACATTACGAGGCCTTTTACAACTGTGCATTTTGAAAATTGTAAGCTGATTGCGCAACACGAACGCTCCCTTTGTTCTTTCATTTCCTTTGATCGTTCCGACAAAATTTTAACATGTTTAAAGACTTGTCTCTCAAATCCAGGAACATACAGACACAAAATTGTGCGCCTATACAGTTTTTACAAGAGAAATTACCCAAGTGTGAACAGGAGTGTGTAGAGATCATCTCAACAAACTCGCTCCAACTTTCATTATAGACAATCATTACAGAATGATGAGTGAAAAAAAGCAATACGGTCTTTATTGGAGAAAATTTTTATTCTAAGCCAGATTTTTTTTTCGTCGTTTATAGCACCTCCCCATAAAACAAAAAGTCAATTTTTGTGCGGCTATTGGTTTTTTTTACTATGCTTGTTAGGGGCTACATAATCATTTAGCCGGTTTTCTAAGTTTAACGGCCTGAAGAGTACCTAAATCAAGCATTTTGAACGCAAACCCTTTAATTACAAAATTAGCACCATTTGGGTTTTACAAAGTTCAAATTTAACGAGAAAAACTTTGAAACACAAAAGTTTTTGAAATTGCAAGGTTAACTTTCCCCAAAGTGGAAAAAATGGAGAACGTTATCTAAAGAGTTCTGTCATCATTCGATTTTCAAAAGAGTTCACTTAATTGATCTTCACTGGCTCTTTGACTTAAAATTGCCTAAAAACAAAGACACCATTTGATTTCTTTGTCATCATTATCAGAAAAGCCACAAAGCTTAACGAAAATTCCTTGATTTTTCTCTGCGAAAAAAATGTCTGAGAAATTTGTATATGACAAGAATTTCGATCTTTAAAATCGTATTTTTCATTTTCAAAGTGCTGTAAAATTTTGAAAAGAACCACCTTCTCAGACAAACGTTATTTTTTAATTTAACTCTACCAAGTATCTGATTTCTCAAAAAATTTGATTATGAATGCTTGTTATCCATCCTTTTCATAAAAACAGAAATCAAAGATGTTCTCATTAAAAAAATCCAATCGTAGAACGCAAAAATTCTTAAAAAACTCTATTTTGAGATCTTTATCTAGATTTTTTGTACGAAATCTCACAAAAAGTTAACAAAAAACTTAGTTTTTATATATTTTAAGAGAAATACTAATTTAAAAACTGGCTGATTGAAAAACGTTGTTAATTTTTCAAAAATGTATATCACTATCTCAATACAAACAAAAATATTTAATTTTTCTCGCAAATTTTTCAGTATTGTTTTGTTGTTTTGTGAGAAAAGTTGGTATGAAGTCCTTTAATGACAAAACTTCGCAGTTTGGCTTCAGCAAGAAAGGTTTTATTATTTTTTGGTTTTCGAAGCGCTATTATTTAACAAAAAAGGGTGCGAAACTTGAAGTAAATAGCTAAAATCATACCAGCTAAAAATGTGATATCGGATATCCAAGTTCTGTTATCGATTTCATTGTTTCGAGATAAAAGCTTATCAAAAAAGTTTATCAAAAAAGCTTTAAAACAAAATTGTATGACAAGCATTTTTTAATTAAAAAAGGTGTTTGACAATCAAGCAACTTTTTTTTTGGAGAAAAACGGCGTTGCAATCAGTTTAATGTTACTTCGCCGGATGTCTGAAAGTTTTTTTTTGTTTTGAAAAAAAATCTTAAAGTCAAACTATTGCCAAAAACTACAATAACCATGATTTATTCTCAAAAATGAAATTCCTTTGTTAATTGGCACAATTTTTTTGTCACAAAACTGCATAATGAGATCAATAACTAGATCACTTTCAACGACATATCACATAATTTGAGAAAAAAAAACATACTTTTTTGTATAATGTTTGAAAAGGTTTAATTTAAAAAACTGACTGGTTGAAAATTGTTGTTCAGTTGAAAAAAAAACTCGGCTTGACATAAGAAAAACAAAATCGTTTTTGTTGATTTTTTAAGTACTGTCATCTAACAGAGAACCGCAAAAAGCTTTAGAATCTGGATAGCTAGAATTTGCTTCTAATAAATGTCCTATTACATGAATTTGAGTTCTGAAATCTGTTTAATGTTTTGAGAAAAAAAAATAAATTAAAATTTATAAAAACAAAATGTATGATAAACTTACGGGTCAAAATCAAAACTTCAATGACCAAATTGTTTCTATTTATGCAAAAATTGCGTTGCTTTCAGTTTATTGTGTTTGAAAGCTAAATTGCCGGATTTGTTTTATCTGTTTCAGTTGTTGAAAATTTTTTCGTCAATGTTTCTAATGAAACGCAATAATCAAGGAGGTTTTCAAAAATAAAGTCCAATGATTAAGTGGCACAGCTTTTTAGTCAATTATAATTAGTGATTGTTTTAAGTTGATTCGCACAATTTTTTTTATTCTTCATTTTTTTCTTGGTGAGAAGAGATTTTCTTTGTTAATGACTTACGTTAATGGCCAAAAATTATCGTTTGTGTTTTTTAGTTTGACTTTCAAAGTGCAATGATATAATAAAAAACAGTATAAAACTGCTGAATGTAATTAGCTGAGTTTTGTTTCTTATAAATAACTGATTTCTGATATAATATCGAGAAAAAAGTTTACCATAGTCTTTATTAAGATTTCTATGAAAAATTTCACTTTCATCAAAAAGAAAAACGGTTGATGAAAAAAAAATCTCAAAAAAAAACTTGCGACTCTTTCATTATAATTTCTAAAATGGGAAATTACCCAAATATGATCAGGATCATCTAAGTGTATAGGATCATTTCCGTCGTTTCTCCATTTCTCCAACCCCCCCCCCTCCCCCCGCCAACAAACTATAGCACCTCCCCGAAAAATGAAAATTCAGTTTTTGTGCGGCTATTGGTTTTTGTTACTATGCTAGGGGCTATATAATCATATAGCCAGTTTTCTAAGTCTAACGGCCTGAAGAGCACCTAAACCAAACGTAAACGTTCTGAACGCAAATCCTCAAAATACAAAATTAGCACCAAATGGTTTCTACAAAATCCAAAATAAACCAGAAAAAATTTTGAAACTCAGAAGTTTTTGAAATTGCAAGGTTAATTTTCCCCAAAGAGGAAAAAATAGAGAAAGCTATCTAAAATGTCCTGTCACCGTTCTAGTTTTAATTTAATTTTGCTGCTCAGGTACCAGATCTTCGACAAAGTTCAATTAATTAACCTTTTTGTTGTTTTTGATTGTGAGGAAATAATGTGTAAAAACTACGTAAAGACAAAAGTTTGCAGTTTTAAAGAGAGTTGTACAATCATAATTTAGATTTTCGAAGTGATGTCACATTAAAAAAACGTCATTAAGCTGCTCAATTAAATAAACTTTTTCATTTAAATGTGTTTGAAAGCTACTTTGCCGGATGTCTGAAACTTTTTTGCTTATGAAAAAATAAGTTTATCATCAATGCTTGTCAAAAATTACAATGACCATTAATTATTCTCAAAAATGCAATTTTTTTTAAAAATGGCACACTTATTTTCTGGAAAAACGCATTTTGAGATAACTTAATCGATGGCTTTAAACAAAACCTCACATAAATTTAGAAAAAAAATTTGTATAAAGTTAGAAAATAACTGACTCAATAAACTGGTTGGTTGTAACTCATTGCCCAGTTTTTTAGAGTTCGTATTCGGATCTGGTTTCACTCACTTTTTTGTGCGTGAAAAGCTGTGTATAAACTACGTTAATGACAAAAAAAAATGCATTTTGAAATTGAGATTTTTTAATTTTCAAAGTAAAGTGCGGTATTTCAACAGAAAACTGCAAAAAAAGATGTAATCAAATAGTCAAAAATTTTTTCTACCAAAGCATATAGAGCGGCATTGTCTGATAAAACTTTTGTCAAAAAAATTGATGTTGAAAAAACTCTGTCAAAGAGCCAACAAACCCTCCTTCAGAGAATTTGATGTTGATTATCGCAACGACGAATGTCCCTCCTCCTGGACAAACTATAGCACCTCCATATAAAGCAGAAATTAATTTTTGTGCGTCTATTGGTTTTTCTTAATATGCTGAGGGGCTACATAGGCATGTAACCAGGTTTCTAAGTTAAATGTCCTAAAGAGTACGTACCTAAATCAAACATTCTGAAAGCAAGTCCTCAGTTTTAATGTTGCAATCGGATCAAAATCTAATCTAAAAACAAGAAAACTAAAACTTACATGAAAGAAGTTAAACCTCGGAAGTTTTGAAATTGCAAGGTTAATATTCCCTGGCGTGGAACAAAATGAAAAAGTTATCTAATTATCTAAAAGTTTCTGCCGTCTTTCGTTTTTTGTTTTGATTAGCTGTTCAGCTACCAGTTAATCAACAGAAATCAAATCCCTAATCTTTTTTGACTTTAAATAGCCTGAAATCAGAGTAGGAGATACAAGCTAGTGGCCGAAGAAAAGTGTCCTTCTTCACTCTGAATTAGCGTAGAAGCTATTGACACAAATTCGTTTTTTAATGAACTTTATCATTAGGTCCTTAAAAGTTAAAGAAAAATCTTTTTTTTTCTTTTGCGACGAAACAATATGAAAAAACTACGTTTTTGACAAAGAATTGCAGTTGTACGAAAAGTTTCTCAAACTAAAACCTGGAGTTTTAGCAAGTGTCTGTTCATTAATAGTTTTCTCATTCTGAAAAAATATGCTTGTTATCAATGCCTGTCATAAAAAACAATTACCATAGATGTTCTCATTATTGAAATCCAATCGTTAAACAGCAATGATTTCTTAGTAAAGTGTATTTTGAGATCGTTATCTAAATTGTTTTAAATGAAATCTCACAAAAAAAATTTAAAACGTAGTTTTTTGTATATATTAGAGAAACTTCTAATTTGAACAACTGGTTAATTGAAAAACGTTGCAAAATTGTGGCGAATTTTTTCATCATCTGAAACCAAACGAAAGTTTTTCATTTTTCACTCAAAGTGTTCATTATGGCTTTTTTTGTGAAGAAGATTGTGTATTGAGTACGTTAATGTGAAAAATTTGCGTTTTAACATTAGCAGAAATAAGTTTTTTTTTCGCTTTTCAATTTGCTGTCAATTAAAAGAAAACTGCGTGAAACTAAAGTTAAATAGCTGGAAATCAAATCTGCTAAATACTTGATTTCTGATATCGAAATTTTTTTATCAGTTTTTTATTTCGAGAAAAATGCTTGCCATAAAACTTTTCAGAGAAAACTCTAGAATATGTTCTTTGAAAAAAGTTGTTTGATAATCAAACAATTTTTATTTGAAGCAAACTTGCCTTGTATTTTTTGATGTTTCTGAAAATTACTTCGCCGGGTTATGGCTACAAAAATTAAAGTTTGTGATCAATACTTATCAAAAACTACAATAATAAAAAAAATTTAAAAACGATAAAGCAAAATTGGTAACGGGCACAGTTTTTTTTTTCATAAAACGGCATATTGAGAACTTTATCTAGGTTGCCGTAAGCGAATACTCACATAATTTTTTTTGTATAAAGCTAGAAAAAGTAATTGTTTTATTTGAAGAACTGAAAGGTTGAAAATCGTTCTCCAGATTTGTAGAGATTCATCTCATCAAGTGAACAAAAAATGCATCCGGTTTCACACAACCATTTCACACGGGGAAAAATTGCCCTCATACAGTTTTTGTTCGTTCGTTTATTGAGAAGCTTTTTTCTCGAAACAAAAAAAAACAGATGATAAATCTTAGATATAAGAAGTTAGAAATTTGCAAAAAAAAATTTCTGATTAATTGAATTTAGCGGCTTTATGCAGTTTTCTGGTAAAAGGCAGCGCTTTCACTTTAACAAAAATCTCTAATGTTAACTCCAACTTTGGTTGTTAACGTAGTTAATACACAACCATTTCACTCGGGGAAAAATTGCCATCATGATCATTTTGAGTATTAACTACGTTAATAACAAAAGTTGGAGTTGAAATTAGAAATTTTTGTCAATGTGAAAGTGCTGTCTTTCAACAAAAACTGCAAAAAGCCGCTAAATTCAATTAAACAGAAATTTTTTTTGCAAATATTTCGAGAAAAAGCGTATCAATAAACGATATAAAAAAATTGTGTGATAAGGGTTTGTCATAAACATTAATTTACTGAAAGAAAACTGATGCTGAAATCAATTTGTTGTGCCTGGATGATCATTCGCCAGATTTTGGATTTTTTAAATGCAAAAAATTGGTTTTATCATCAAAACTGGTCATGAAAGACATTAACCTTTGTTTTTCTAAAAAAACCCAATCGTTTAACGGCATAATTTAAAAAAACTGCAAATTGAGATCGTTTTATAGATTATTTTGTTTGAATTATTATATTAGTTATGTATTGAAACTTATTTTTTTTGTTTCAAGCTAGAAAAATTTTAACTTGAATTATTGGGTCATTAAAAATGGTTTTCAATGTGAAAAAACTCAGTTTGACATAATGAAAACAAAATCTTTCTTGTTGATTTCGAAAGTGCTGTCATTTAAGAGAAAACCGCACAAAGCATCTGAAGCTGATTATCTAGATTTTTTCTGATATCTTCTAAGATTTCGAGAACAACCGTATCTTAAAAGTTATAGAAAGAAAATGTATGATAACTTTACTCCTCAAAATCGATAACTTTTAAAGACCAAAAAACTGTTATTTATACAAAACTGCGTTGGTTTTTTTTATTGAGATTGAAAGCTAAATTGCCGGGTTTTTCCTTATTTTTTTCCGTTATTAAATAATTTTTCATCACACAATAATCAAGGAAGTTCTCATTAAAATCTTTTCGTTAAACAGCAAACGTTTGTTAGAGAACCCAATGTTGAGATCGTTATCTTGATTGTTTTGAATGAAACCTCAACAAAAGTTAACAAAAAACGTAGTTTTTTGTATATATCAAAGAGAAAAACTTAAAAACTGAGTGATGGAAAAACGTTGTTTAACTTTTGAAAATATATATCATTATCTGAACACCACCAAAATTTTTCATGTGTGGCTCAAAGTTTTCCTTTTGGTTTTGTTCTTTTGTGAAAAAAATGTGATTAAATTACGTTTATGTCGAAATTGCAGTTGGTTTTAGCAAAAAACTTTTTTTTTGTTTTCCAACGTGCTGTCATACAGCAAAAACCAGTACCAAACAGCTGAACTTAATCAGCTGAAACTTATTTCTAACAAATAACTGAGTTTTGATATTAATTCGAGAAAATTGTTTATCAGAAGCCCTTATGAAAAACTCTATAAAAAAATTTTCTTTCATCAAAAACAAAATTGAAGGACAACTCAAAAGTTCTCACTCAAATAAAACTGGCTAATTTGTTTCAGATTCGAGAAAAAAAAGTTTTATCAATAATTTTAAGAAAATTTTCTGGGAGTTTATTTTTCCAAAACAACGTTTGACAGGAACGCATGAAGTAAGAAATGTGAAATCTGGTGACCAAAAAAAGAAACCGCCCAAGTATGATGAGGATTAAATAAGTATATTGAAATTAATTGCAATAAACTTGCTTCAAAATTCATTAGAGACATTTATTACAGATTGATGAGTTAGAAAAACCAGTCAAGACTTTAATGAAGAAAATTTTATTAAAAAAACTTGATTTTTTTCTCAATGTCGCCACCGAACAAACAATTGCCCCTCCCCGTAAAAAAAATCAGTTTAAGTGGAAGTGTTGTTTGTTGCTTCTATGGTGAGGAGCCACATAGACATATCGCCAGTTTTGTTAAGTTTTAAGGCCTAAAGACTATGTAAATCTTACATTCTGAAAGCAAGCTCTCAAAATACAATGTTACTACCGGGTGGGTTCTAAGAAATCCATAGCCTACAATAATCACTTTGAACTTACTTCAGCAGTTTTTGAAACTACAAGATTAATTTTCTTCAGTGTAAAAAAGCGGAAGACGTTTTATAAAAGGTTTTGTCAACATTAGTTTGAATAATCACAGTTCGAATGATTGATCTTCACTGGTTTTTGACTTAAAATTGCCTAAAACCTAATAGCCAGGTAAAACTGTCCTTCCATTACGAGGCCAAAATGTGCATTTTGGGCATTGTAAGCGGATTCCGCAACAAGGACGCTCCCTTTGATCTTCTTTTGTTCTTTCCTTTTCTGTGATCGTTCCGACAAAATTTTATCATGTTCAAAGACTTGTCTCTGGAATCCAGGAACATACAGACACGAAATTGTTCGCCTATCCACTGCACAGTTTGGCCTCGTAATGTCAGCACTCCAAAAAAGCGTAAAAGCTATCCAGACTGCTTGATTTATTTGTCGTCAATATCAGTACAGCCACAAAAAGTAACGAAAAAAAGCTATATTAATGACAAAAGTTTGCAATTTGACTAAAAAATTTTCAAATCCTATTTTTGATTTTCAAAGTGCTGTCTTAACACAAAATAATGGCATAAAGCTGTTGAAAATAAAAAAGCCAAACTTTGTACTTACCAATTATCTGATTTCTGATCTGTATATACTTTTTGGAAGTCAACGTTTTTCATAAAACAAATATTTCAAGACTTTTCTCAAATTTATTTTCAATCATTAAAAAGAACAGTGTTTTTTAGACAAACACATTTTCAAATCGTTATCTAGGTTGTTTTAAAGGACCTAAAAAACAATAAATAGCAGAAAACGCAAGTTTTTGTAAACGGCTAGAAAATTTCTATTTTGAAAAACTGGTTGGTAGAAAATATTTGTCCATGTTTTGAGATTTATTACAGCTGGCGAACAAAAAATTTTTTCGGGTTTCACTCAAAATTTTTTATGGCTATTTTATTGGCCAAATCTATTATGGCAAAAAAAAATTTATATTCGGTTCCGAGTGCTGTCGTTTAACAAAAAACCGCATGAAGCTGAAATTCATTAGCTTGAAAATATTTTTTACGAGGCATTGATTGCTGATATTTGATTTCTGATATATGTTTTTTTCTTGTTTTGAGAAAAAAACATGTCATAAAACTTAATAATGACAGAATGTATGAAACGTTTTTGATAAAAACTAAATTGTTTATTTGTTTGTTGAAGCTTGGAGCTCCGGAGCTCTAAGCGCTGTTGGGGCTTTGAAGCTATGCGCGCTGTTGGAGCTTTGAAGCTCTCATTCAACGAAAACTTGCATTGTATCAAGGTTATTGCAGCGACAAACAGTTGATTAATAAAGAGTGAACTAATGAGATTTGAGTGATAATTCCAGTAGCAAATCAGATCAAATATATATGGTAAATCACCCGCACAAAGTTGCTCGAACCAATGACTCAAGGTCATGTTTCACCAGCTAATTTTAACAAAAATCGGGAAGTGATCTTTCAGTTTGAACTGAATAAGAAAGATCAATTCCAGTTCAGTTAGGAAAAATCACCAATACATTGCAATCAATTTTTGATGTCAGAAAACTAATTCGACAATTTTTCGATAACTTTGGTTATACAAAAGTAAGTTTGTGTTTATCAAAAAAAGTCTTTAATCCTTTGTTTTATGGTGTCCTGGAGAATTTCAAATAAAAAGAGTAATTTTTCTATATATCAAAAATTGAATTCAAATTTAATTTGCACATATTTTTTAGTGCATGAACTATGTAAAATAAAAAAATTATATAAGGGCATCAAACTATGTGCTATCAATTGAAAAAAAAAGTGTGACTTAATTGTTCTACAAGAATGCTTGGCATAAAATTGTATAGAAGGATTCGAAAAAACTGTCCGAAAATCAAGATATGCTATTCTAATAAATTCTACATCTTCATAACAAAATTTAGCTTTTAGTCACAGGAACAACTTGTGTTTTCCACGAACTTCTGTTTAATTTTGTATTTTTGGTGTAGACTATCCTATAAAAAATCAAAATATTTTGATGTACTAAAATTGCCTTTTTCACAAATTGAGCCTACATTAGAAGCCATGTGATGAGAGAACTAGATTGCTTATTTTTTAAAGTTACACCAAACGCATCGCGTCATTTGTCAAGTCTTTAAAAATTAAGTGAGCCACTTTTGTTAATCGACAAAGTTTTTTTAATTGAAAAATCTCAATTTTTAATAAAATCATAAAACATGCTTTATACTTTTTCCCTTTTTTTACCTTTTTTGACCTATATTAGATGCTCATTTTGATATAAATTTTCAAGGATCTGACAGAAGTCTTGTAATGTAATTTTTTCTTAGTTCTGGTAAAATATTATTTCTGGTGAAATTCGAAGCTACTTCTGGTTCTCGTCACCTTTTGTAATTTCTTCGCCCATATAGAGAAAAGAGTTTTTTTTAAAATGTTTAGAGCTCACGATAAACTAAATCAAACAAACGTCACGACACGAGGTTATGAGCAAAAAAAATTATAGAAATTTCAGGTGAGAAATAGAAAAAATTGAAACACAAAGCTTGATTTGTTATTTTTTATTATGTTTTCTCCGAATAACAGTGATCGAAACATTCTGCGCTATTTGAACAGCAATCGATTGCTCTCAATAATATCCTTAAAACCTTGACCTAGTTTTTTTTTACTAAACAAACGTTTGTTTTTGTAAATTGTTCAGTATTAAGAGTATTATTATTGCCGACTAATCGTTTTCCAGAAGAGAGCGTTAAAAATGGGAGGAACCAACTCAACTCAAACCAACATTCCCAGTGCTTTTGTCCCAGATCCACACGACGTAGACCATCTTCTGCGCTTCAAAGTACTATCTGAATTATACGTGGTAAGAGCTCGAACAATTCTTTTCTTTTCAAAATTTAATTCACTTTCATTTTGAGGGAAAAATAGTGTTGATAAACATTTAGACGTGTTTTTATTTCCTTTCGGGACATTAAATCTTATGTTTAAATTATTCTGAAGTCATGCATAGAAAAATAAATGCTAACTTTTGGTAATTTTCAGGGTCCTTTCTGCCTGCTGACAATAGTAGTCAACCTCTACTTCATTTCAACTGTGTACATGGTGGATGACCTCCACTCGATGGAGTTCTTTCTAGTCACTGTTCAGAGTCTGTTCGATCTCGTATTCAACGGACTCTTTATTCTAATCCACTATGTCTTGGATACTTGGATCGTCATTTCATCTTTCTGTCTGGCTGGTAGTTTTCTACACAAACAGCCACATGAGTATTTTTTATACTTCCATCTTTCATCTTAATTTTGATCTTTTGCAAAAATTCAAAATAAGTTGGTGAAAAACTTCAATTGAAAAACTTCAATAATTGAAAAACACGTACAAATGTTCTCTTTGAGAAACGGTTTCATTAACTATCGAGAGCAGAGGCGGAGACTTACGATTTTGCAAGTCTGTATGTGGAAGTTTCAAAATTTAAAACTTTTCTGTTCATAAAAGTAAACCAAATTGAAATTCCGAATTATATCAAACAATTTTAAAACCATATTTTGTTAAGACTATTTATTCACAAGGAAAAGAACCAATATACGAGCTGTTCAGTTCATCACGAAGAACCGCTGTTGTGTTCCGTGCTCAAGAACTAAATTCAATTTTTTAAGTTGTTTTTCTGGGCTGGGTTATGTTGCCTCACCCTCAACCAACGAGCACGGATCATGGTGGGCCTCGAACATCCGACCTTTAAATTGAGAGGCGAGGACATAATCACGTCATCACCGACCCCTATTTTGGGTAAAACTTAGATATCTCAACTTTGTGAAAACTTTGTGAAAACATGTCACAAGTTGAATTTTTTTTGCGACATTATTTTTTTAAACTTGGAGGCTTTTCAACAAACATTTGCAGTTTAAGCTCATTTTTTCCTGTCAAAATCAGTGTTTTTTACGCCCAATGCGCGACTCGAAGGTTTTAATTTCTTTAAGCAATGCATGACGGACATTTTCTTTGGCGAAGTTTTCATCTTTAGCGAAATTTTCAAGCCCTCCCTTTAAAATCCTTATAATATTGTTCTGTTTCATCCTAGTTTTTTGTCATGTGATTAGGAGATAGATGCCAAGTACTGAAATCAATAATTATTCTTTTTTTCAATCAAAAAGTTCATCTTTTCTTAAAACTACTGAGTTTTTCAAGTATTCCTCCCTATTGCAAAAAGTCAATACAAAATCCCTATTTGTTTTGCTGTTTATTTAGTTTTTTCAAGAGTGGTAATTATTTTGTACTGGGTACCTATAGGGAGGAGGGGGTAGTTAAGAGTTCATAATTACTTTCAGAATTATTAGCTCCTATTTGAAAAATCCTCCGGGTAGTGTTCTTAGTGACAATCACCGATAAACAAAACTGCTCGTATCAGGGCGCAACCCTGAATGTTCTGACTGCTTTTTAAGGTTTATGGAGCAGTAGTAACATAAAAAAATCAATTTATTAAAATAAATTGAAAGTTTTTTTCTAAAATTTGTATGAAATTCATTACCCCACACGCCATATACAGTACAAAAGAATATATTTTGCTCCATGTAACAAATCGATTATGGCAAATAAGCTTCTTTCAACCAATTTGGAACGATTTCTAAGATGGGTTAAATCTCCGCTTAAGCGATAAAAGCGCGAAATCTATCGCGCGTTAATTGTTTAAGACAGACCAAATTGGCAACTTTAAACCTCCATAACTTTACAAAAAGTAATCACAGGTGAAGTATCTTTTCAAATTTAAGCTCAGGACAACAATACCGTTTGAATATTATAAAAAATTCCGTTAAAATTGGCCACTTAAAAAAATTGACTGAAGAAAAAACCCACCCCGAGCACAAATATTCCGTTAATTTCGTATCGAAAGTCGGAACAAAAAATCTGTGTTGATAATCGTTTCATGACTGATTTTTTGTTGGACATCAAAACTACTGTAACAGTTTTATTCAGCTATGATTTAGTGACGTTTTACAGCTGATTTAGTGTTGGAAAGTGATGTAATTTTTACTACTAATTAAGCAATGAATTAGGGGAAATTCCGCACTGAAAAATTTGGTCAGCGATGACTCAGCGCTGCTTCTTTGATGACTGAGCGCTTTAAGTTTTTTTTTGTTGACACCTGTGCGCAGTAAATGCTCTATTTTAGTCCTAAAATGGGCTGTGAAATTTTGGATACTTGAAGAATGGGTTATTTCAGATCTAATTTCAGATCTGAAACTTATTTTTTCTTGGTTACTTTGACTGAGTCGTATGAGCCGACTAGGTTTTCAACAGTATAAAATAATGACACAATTTCTTAAATGGACTAGCCAACAATTGAGTTTCTATATTTTGAATTTAGCCAGCAGTTGAATTTCAATGTTTTGAAAACTATAAACAAGACTGCTTGTATCAGGGCGAAGCCCAGAATTTTACGATTGCTTTTAAGGTTTATGGAGCAGTAAAAACATAAATATCATTCACAAATTAAATAAAATTAAAAAAATTTTTTTTCTTAATTTGAGTTTTTTCTATGAAAATCATCACCTCACATGCCATATAAACGCCAATATCGCTCGTTAATTGTCCCAAATTGGTCAAAATGGCAATCATCAAACCCCACAACTTTAGGAAAAAGTGGAATATCGTTTCAAATTTAATCTCAAGACAACGATACCCTGTGATTGATATAAAAAAATTCGTCGAAAATGGCTAATTAAAAAGTCGAAATTTGTCCGAAGAAAAAACCCACCCCGAGCACAAACATTCCGTTACTTTCGTATCAAAATTCGGAACAAAAACGTTCTCGAAACGTATCAAAATTTGATCTATGTCATAAAAAAAATCTTCTGAAAAAATGAAATCTTCATATTAATATCTCAAAGTCTACAGTTATTTTTAATTGGGGGAAGGGGTTTTAACATGTTAATCTTGTGACCTTTCTGTCATCAAAAACAATTTGGGTGGTCGAATATTGCTCCAACATTCTGCCATAATAGTTTGAGATGACAGACTTAATTTATCTTTGATTTTAGATCTGTTTACGAGGACTTTCCCAAATGGAATGTTATCTGCAATACTGTAATGATCAGGAAAGTAGTTATTGTTATTTGTTTGTGACCGAAGCGGTACCCGTGCTTTCTGAATGTAAAACATCACGAGGCCAAACTGTGCATTCTGTGCATCGTTTGCGGATTCCACAACAGGCCAAAATCAGCTTTGTCGCGGAATCCACATCATTGCTACTTTTTGATCTTCTTTGCTGTTATGTATTCTACAAAATCGCTCCAAAAAAGACAAATTTGCGGAATCCAAACAATGGGACATGTGTATAGTTAAACTGAGCTGTTGCGGAATCCGCAACTGTAAGCGGAAACCGCAACATGTTAATGGAATCCGCAAGTTGTAAGTGGAATCCGCATTTTGTTTGCTGATTCCGTTTACACATATGTATATGTGTAGCATAGCATTTAAAGTTATAACTTTTTTTAACTAGTCACCAGAAAAATCAATCTCAGTTACTACATTGTTCAACTACCAGTTGAAATACCATACGTTTGGTCTCAATTCCTGTCAACCCAACCTCGATCTCAAATCCTGTCAATTTTGATCTCAACTTCGATCCCAAATACTGACCTACTGAACGTCGATCCCAAATACTGACCTATTGATCTTTTAATTACAAATCTTTAAAATACATAATTTGATTTTACTAGAATAGGAAATTACTAGATCAGTGTATGGGATTAATGGAAACCCAATTATTGACCAGCATTTGGGATCGATGAAATCCCAAATACTTAACTAATTCGATCATTTGCTATGCGTTGGGTTTGTAATCACTCTCAACCTAATGACTCCAAATATTGAATTTATTATATATTTATTCCATATTATTCCAGTTTTTGGGATTCCATCAATCCCAAATACTGACC
>NC_087071.1:22040980-22120174 GCF_963678635.1 Symsagittifera roscoffensis | reverse complement strand
TAACCAAAAGCTGTGGGGTTAATTTGATTGCTAGGGGTTCATTTCTTGTTTCTCAAAGATGAGCACTGAAAGTTGGACACTAGACTTTGGCCAACTTCTCTTACTCTTAGGCTTTAAAATCACCTCTAGCTCACTATATTTTCGCGCAATCGTTCGAGAATCTTCTCAAAAACTTGCTGGTGTCCTTGGGGATGACGCGGCCGTTGGTGTTTCTAGTTATTTTTGAGACGAGACTCACGTAGAGTGCTTGCTCTAACCTACAGACTTAAACGTACATATCTGTAACTTTTTTGTTGCAAACAACAACTTCATGTTTTATACACCTTCAAAACAATTTTCAGTTTCGGAGCTAGAACTTTTCATTTCCTCCTGATCAGTGATCACAGTCAGTGCACAGAGTGCGCCCAACTTGCCAGCTCTCTCTGTTCCTTCTGTTGAGACAGTCGTGAAATGAAAATATGGCAACGAAATTGATGAATAGCCACTATAAGTCAGCTTTGCTCTTAATGGATTTTGTTTGGATGTAGAACGAGCCAGATTCTTGGCCACTTGCAGTGTTGTGACAAAATTTTGCTCCATAGCGTATCTGCTGTCTTTTCCACGGTATGCTTAAAAATCACGGTATTGTCCGGAAACTTTCAACCTCAAATTTTTATTTCAACTATCATAGTATTTTTTTGTCATTATGTTTTTTGTCATTTTATACTTTTGTCATCTATGGCATCTTATGTCAAAATGTCAAGATTTTGCAATTTATAATTTAAAGCAGTTTTTTCTATCAATTGTAGCTCGTGATCATAGTTTGTTATCATGCAGTGTCAGAACCAACTGAATTACAAATTTCAGAAAGATGGGAGTTTTATGCGCAAAAACACAAGTTTTTCCAGTCTGCTTCTTCGAAAAAGAGCTGCAGACGATTCACGAGAGAGAGGTGGGACACTGCTTTTGTTAGGAGCAAAACGCCAGTGGAACAAAGACACAAAGTGCCCGTTCTGCAGATGCGAGCTGGAGTGCGTGGGTAGCATCTTCCTCTACAAGTAATTTTTGCTTTTGAATTTGTAATTGTTAAACTAAGTAAGAGTGGGGCCATGTGAGCAACCCCTCTCCTCTCGTCTCATTAAGCCTTGTGCATGTTGAGCCTGGCCAACTAAAAACACTAACCCCCTACCTACACCACATCATTTTTACCTTGGTTAAAATTAAAAACTACTCCGACGATGACAATGACACGGACGAAGACATCATTGCAATCACGAGACATCATGACAACACGGACGACATCAATACAGCAGTTTTGGTGGACTACAACAAAGTCACTGAATTGGACTTAGAGGAGTCGGGAAGCGGCCGTCGATGCGGGAGAGGGCGAGGTGGGCCACTAAGACAGCCCGCTCAAAGCTGAGGCAAACGCCGATGAACCAACGCCCCGATACTCACTGATGACCGCTTCTAAATTGAAAGGTTCAAACACTTCAACTTAGAAACTCTTGTGGTTGTCTCATGTGGTTCTCTCTCATGCCTCGGGCAGTACAAAATCTACATCTAAAACATGAATTCATGCAGAAGATGCTGTCCCACACCTCAAGTACAGTCTAGGATATTTTTTACCTTCAGTTCTACCGCTCTCTCTCTCTCTATCTCTCTCTCTCTCTCTCTCTCTCTCTCTCTCTCTCTCTATCTATCTATCTATCTCTCAGACTCAAAACTAGCGCCATAACCTATTGGGGCCTTTTAAGTTTGTATTATTTATATTTCTTTCTCAATTTAGTACTTTTCCCTATTCATTAGTGGCGTTCTTTTTTCGCCTATCTTTGCTCCAATTGAGTTTCCATTTTTGTCGTTATAATTTTGAGTGCAAAAAATCATAATTCATAACTGCTCTTTTCGGCATTGGTCTTTTGATTTTGTATCGTTCCATCAAACTCATTCTATTTTGTACACAACAATTTTTTGATGGGGCTGGCTGCATAACTGATGAACTTTCGCAGTGGAAATAAAATTCTCGAACAAGTTGTTCCGCATTAAAAAGTTCATCAGCTATGGCTGTTAACGGATCAAGTTTGTTGTTAATCATGCGGTCAAATGTACAAATATATTCATGGCTCTTACTAAAACTGAAACCATTATTCACTCTCAAAACGTGCTCATAATGATCAACTTATGTTGGTCTTCTCCTTTCTCAAAAAATACAGAGATTGCTATTCTTACTTTCTTTATTGACTGTATCAAATCACATTATACCTCCCTTTTCATTCCAAAATTAAACCAGAATTCACCTGGTAATTATCTGAAATACCTGATGTTTCAATTGATTGATTCATTGGTGAGAACCTCAAATCTCAGAAATATTTGTTTTCGCACTGTCATACAGGTCACATGGTGGACCTTAATGAGCCTGAACGTTAAAACTGTATGGTCAAAAATTTTAGTCAAACTTTGAAACTTTTGCTCAAAAACATTCCGGCTTCTTTATTAAGTTCAGTGCCTATTTCTGTTCTTCCCATTTCTCATCTCCGAATTCGTCATAGTCACAAAGTCTCCTGACTGGCCTGATCAATTTTTGGTCCTGCTTATTGCCCTGACCACACCAAATCGGTCCATAGAGCCCGTCTCTCTATCGGCGTATGTATCATTCTCCTGAATCGAACTATTGAGGCTGACTGGAGATCCGAAGTCATCTTGCTCGTCATCGTCCTCCTCCTCTTCCTGGGTTTCTGCTTCATCGCCTGTATTCGTCCCCTTGGTAAAGGGAAAGAATCTTCCCAAAGTGTTCTTCACTTTTTCTGAAAACGAGGAGGACGTTGCCGGTTTCTCCGTCACACCATGCATCATAAAGTTGTCTGTGGGTGATCTTGTAGTCGCCAGGTTTTCAGTAGAGACGTCGGACAGTTCCGACATCTCTTCTCGGTCTAGAGTCCCGGTGGAAGTGGCAAAATCTTGGCCTTCTTCTACCGGAGTAGATTCACTCGCCAAGCTTCTGTTTCTACTCTCTACCGGTCCATGTCCCTCCAAGTTATCATCCATGGCAGGGTCCGGATGGACCTCTACATCTAACATTGCCTTTTGTCCTTCTGAGGACTTTTGACTCCTGGTTCAACCATTCCACCTGAAACTTTCCTCCCCTTGTCGGTCCGGGTTCGTGCGATCCTTTCCACAAAAGGGTCGCTCATCAAATTTTTCTCTGGTATGAGTTCTCAGAGCTATCACTTAGTTTAGGTATCCTTGACTTGTCTAGACTCATTTTCAATTTATCACTTCTTACTGCCTATACACTCAACTCCATTAGGTTTACAAATATATAAAACCACTGGAATGATAGAATGAGAAACATTAAATGTTCCAATTGAAGGCGAGGAGACGGTTGCTCTAACTTTCACTCTTATTCCTGTTTGTCACTGCCTAGGTTATTTAAGTTCTTAAATTTTCCAAGAGAAATTTGTTCTTCTTACTGTTCATTTCAGCTGACAAGTTGTTCAAACGAAGCAATCAAATCAACTGTTCGACTGTTTGCAAGACTCTGCTGTACAAGACTTTGATATTTTTTTCATCGAGACGATGTTTGGTAAATTAGGTTTCAGTTTTTATATTTCTAGGGAGAACTGTCTTGTAGCAATTTTTCTAGCCGTGTCGTAATGGTTCTCCTGAATTTGAAAAAATGTGCATTTCGAAATGAAAGTTGCTACGGTTATGAGTGAGCTTGCACTCAGATGCAACACTTGAGTTCATATTTCCTTGTCCCAGTATCCTTTGTACAAGTTTATTCAACCACTTCAATATTGTCTCAGCACAGGTTCTGCGAACACGAAAATGCGTTTCTGCAAGCTGGTGTCTCTGTCTGCGAACATGAAACTGCCCTGCAAAACATTGGGCAACAAAAGGACAGGAGAGCTCACAGTTATTTCAACCGCTACATTTTCCGCTGAAAATTAGATAATGCCTGTAAGGTTGATGCCGTTATTCTTCTCAAACTCCATTTGACAAAAAACTTGGCTTCGTTTTGAGTTTGCCGTTCTAAAGTATTACAATCTTCGATTGTACAGATAAAAATAATTCGCTTGAATCTGTGAACGCTTAATTTTTAATTAGACTGAAAGGTCAAAATCCAAATACGTCAAGCGAAGTGGATACAAAATTAAGGACCGAGAAAGTTTAATTCTTTAAGAGACTAATGCATAAGTTGTCTGGAGAATATCTCCAAAACAAGGCAGAATGCGAATAGCAGCAATTTGCAAAGGAATACCAGCAGCCAGTAAAACAAATGAGGCGTGTTGCTGAGGGTTGAGATAATAAGGGTGGGGGCAGATAGGAGCAACAAGAACCATCAAAGTGATCAAACCGCCCAACAACATTTATAAACAGCACTTATTTTCCTCACTATATATTTTTTTGAAAATGATCTTATTGCTCAACAACAAATAAAAACTAATGTGGTTAGTTCTTTGCCAATTTTTTTCCGCTCGTTTAGTTTTTTTATTTCTGTTTTACGAAATGAGGATATTTCAAAAAATTTGATCAGTTTTCTTAAAAAACAATCGAACTCTCCTTTTTCTCAAAAAAACTAATAGCATACACTAAAAATGAGATCTCATATACTGATGATGATCTCTGAACCAATTACTGATATCTGAACTGAGTACTGAGCTTTCTTATTTCAAAAACTAACGATGGTTTTTGTGCCAAATACTGATAACCAAATACTGATTAATAAACCAAATAATGCACTAGGTGATTTTCCTGATTTTCCTGATTTTTGTTTCCAGCTATTCAAAACTTTCAGGAAAACTACCTTCCAAAAATTGAGGAAAAGTTTCTGGTGATCGATATAAAATTTTGACACCAACTAGGTTAGTTATCAAATAATGTAAGATTAGTTGGTGGATTCCCCTTTTAATGGAAGTCCTTTTTTTCAATTTCCGCAATGCTTTAGATAAAAAATTCCAGCTCTAGTTTTAACTGTTCATATGCGAAATCATTGATAGAAAAGTTGTGGAAAGCCTTTTTTTGCGCAATCCGGTTATTTTTGCGGATTCGGATAACAAATTTTGCGGATTCCACTTTCATTTGAGATTTCACCTACATTTTGTGGAGTCCACTTACAGTTGTGGAAACTAGAACAACTAGCTCTTTTTACGTCATGCGGGATTAGCAACAGAAGGAAAGTGCCGACAAAAAAAACTGTGCCTATCCAGTGCACAGTTTGGCTCTCAAGGAATGGTTTTTTGAAATCTGTAAAAAAATATTTATCAATTTTTTACACAGTCCGATTTTAATGAGAATTAGCTGGTCAATTAAGCTATTCCAAACTTATTCGATCAGCATGAAGGTTTCTAAACATCTTTCTAACCCCAAAGAAAAGAAGCTCAAAAGAGGCGAAGGGCGAAGGTTGAAAAGAGGAAAACCTCAAGATGGTTTAAATTTATATCCAAAAACGTAGTCTTAAGTTTTTTTCACTTTTTCTTTTGTGAAATATCAGTTTTAATGAAAAGCATTTGGTATCTAGATTGTTGTTTCAATTTTTTCCATAACAATGGCACCCATGCCTCTTTTCCGCCCAAAAACCTTATTCCTTTCCCTCAATCAAACCCCTCATTATTGAAGTAAGCACTTGCACTAGTTCATAGTAATCTCAATCAGAATAAGAATAGAAAAATCAACTTTAATTTACTATGCTAATGCAAGCCACTGGCTATACGCGCCATTTAGACTAAACGGAACGTTGACCTTGAGAGCCATAGGACGTTACATGTAATAATAAACATATTCTAGGACCATAATATGACCTCTACCCCATATTCCCTCTTCGTTGTTAATTATAAACTAATAACAATATCAATCAAATTTATTGCATCGTAAAATAAATTTTGAGTCTGAATTTTAAACTAGCCATTCGACTGAGTATCATTAGCTTGCAGGATATTAAGTTTCCATAATCGTTCTTTCTTCACACCAAAACCGCCGGGCTGTCGAAAATTTAAATATACTTCTAACTCCTCTGAGTCACCCGGAAATATCTGAGTCACCCGAGTCCCTAAGAGTCCCTCGAACTATAGATGCCAAGGCTAAGAGTCCCTCGAACCATAGATGCCAAGGTTTTCAATGCTTTTCCACCTGAGCTGTCAGCACGTCCTCATTCGTTTTCGCTAAATCCACCGGTGGTTGCATTTGAAGCTTTAAAGCCAAAGGCGTGCTTTGGACTAGTTTTTTGAAACTAACCACCGGTTTGACAGGAGTGTCAACTTTCATCCGACGGGTTTTTGGCACAGACACCTTCGACTCCACTTTTACTCTATTCAGTAACGGTCTCCCCGCCTTGCTTCCCGCGTTCTCTGGATTTCGGTCTAGCCCCTGGTATAATGATTGCTACCTAAAACCGTCGATTGTAACTCCCTGGGAGTCTGTGACCGATTACAACCCTAACTTATGTTTCTTTATACGCCCTAGTTTGTCCAATACGTCAACAAAGTGCACTGACACATCTTCTTCCGACCGCTGAAAGTCGCTTTATACCTAGTCGATGCCCCCGAATAAAAACGGCACACTCGTACGTCAAGTTGAGTGTCCTCAGCACTTTGTTTTTTTTTCGAGCTCGGTAGTTCCTTGGACCAATGATCGTTTGCTTACTTGAAGCGCTGCCCCCTCATTTGAGCTTCTTTACCTCCCTTTCTGCTAACCGTTCGCAATACCCCACCGAATGCCGCTTTGAGTAGCTCATTTCCATCATTCTCTGCCATAACCCAGTAACGAGTAACGACATTTACCGGGCTGGTTCCCTTTGAATTCGCGCTGATAAACAATCATTCCCATCGATCATTCCCATCGATAATTTTCCATCGATAATTCCCATCAATCTCCTATCCCGTAAACGTTGCGTTTTGTGTCTCATTTGGGATGCCTTAGGCGTCCTCTCGGCAATTTTCCTTGTGTTTTGACTGCTTTCAGCTTGTGGCGACTGTGTATTTTGGCTTTTTGATCTCGTTTCGCTCAGCCCCTTGCGATAAGACTTCTATCTCAAGTATTCTCATTTCCTGATTATCCATCTCGTTTGATTTTAAGCGCTTGTCAGATCAAACTCCTCGTCCTCTTTGGCTTCATCCGCAGACGACAGCATCACTGGGTGTCGTGCCTCATGTCTATTGTAGTCTTCATTGTTATAACATTTCTATCTTCTGAACTTGCGTAGGACACGATCTTACCAGTTTTTGGATGAACCTACTGTTCCGCGTCTTCCTAATTCGACCGGTCGCTCTACTACTTGCTCTGACGTTCTTCTTCATTTTCCCCAGCTTCTCCACTGTGGGATGTCAATCGACAAACTCTTAGTTACAAAAGTCATTGTAATAAAATAGGAATTGGTTAATGAAGCAATGTTGAGATATCTGTATCTTTCACCAGATAACGAGAAAGTGATTTTCATTCAGCAATGAACATTAACATAGTCGGCAAGTACCGGCCTTGACATAGTCATCAACTCACTCACACTAACAATATGATCTCTATAATCAATTCAATACACAGCACGTTACGTTACATAATGGGAGGCACACCCACCGTACCACACTTCCCCCCTTCAAAAAATTCTGATCAACAGAAATTCATTTAAAACAAATTGAGTTTTAAGTAAGAGTTCTAAGATTGTTTTAGCTGGGTCTTCTACTTTTGAGGCTGCACTTTATTTTTTTGGAATACTTTCATTTTCCTTCTTGGTGATGGCGACGGAGATAGCTCTGCAGGAGAAACTGGAAATGTCAGACCGCCCGAAAAGCCAGGTGTAGATGCTTCTGGGACTTCTTTGACCGCATGTCGTATGGGACTGCCATAAAGCTGTGTTTGTCTTTTACTGCGGCCCGATGTTCTCGATGAGGAGGAATCGTTCCCATCTTGGTCTTCTGTGGCCTTAGTAGGTATCTTCTGTGGTGAAGTTGGTGTCTTAGTGGGGCTGCTTTCTGGTGTCTGCTTGATTGACAAAGGGCAGGACTGGGGTGTGACATTTGATTCTGTCACATGATCGCCTTCGGACGAGACCGGTTGTAGACCCGTGGCGTCCGATACTACTTCCGCGCCTGGTTGTAGAGTAACCCTAATGGTCGAACTCTTTTACCATTTTTTACCAACTCTTTTGTCAACTCTGATAGATATCGGAATAGTTTTTGAGCACGAGGGTTGGGCGACCGGTGATGACGTCGCTACCGGAGGATTGATAATTCCGCCTGAACTGGAAGACGATTTCATTAGGTCGACAACTGGGATTGCAGGTCTGGGTATTTGAATTGGGGTGCTGGATCTGACACGTTTAGGGCGATTGCCCGGAACGTCCCCTTTTTAGGGTTTGACGGAGTATCCATTCTAGTTGTAGCTGTCAACGTTTTCTGGTGTGCCTGAGTTCTCGGGACCAGAGGTTCATCAGAGGAGGACGAGGAGGATAATTTTCTCTGTCTCTTCAACTTTTTCCCCAAGAGTGGGCTGCTGGGTCCCTGGTGACATTTAATACTTGTTGTTGGCGAATCTGAGGCGTCCTGTCTGAATCTCAGAGTCCCCGTTGTGAGACTATTTCTGAGAGAGGCCGCTAAGAACTGACTTCTCTCAGTCAAAGTACGGAGAGCTCGGCAAACTCCTTCATGGGACAATTTCATTTTCCAGGTCATCCACTTGTTAGCCGAGTTTGCGAGTTGCTCCAGGGATTTGTAGTAGGATGTATTCGCGATCTGGGTGGTCACAAAGCTCTCTTCTCTCCTCGGCTGTCAGGAGATCCCTTTCCAAATTCTGCTCATTTAAAGAATTTTAGGTTTACATTTATCGGTCGCAAGTGACCACTCAGAATTTGGTTTCCTTAATGCTTTTCGATTTGCAATACTGGTCAACTAACTTATTTTTGAACCCAGAATTTTGATCCGTCCTAATCGCTCTAGGGATATTATGATAGAAAACACAGTTATCCAAGAACTTTAGAATTTTGTTGGCTCCAGTCGTTTTAGTGAGCATAGCCGACGGGTATTTGAAGAAGCGGTCGATAGCTACCAGGATGTATACTTGGTTACCTGCCCCGTCTGAAAAGGGACCCGCGTAATCTAATTGAAGTTCTGCATTGGGGGCGTTCAAAAGAGGTAGAGGCTTGTACTTTTTGAAAGGGCTCGTTGGTTTAAAATTCTTATCGAATTTTGTACATATTCTGCAGTTTTTGCAGAGGTTGACGATATCTCTATGAATTATCGGGCACCACAGATACTGGGCCGTGTCAACCATCGACTCTTGACCCGGGTGCGAACGGTGCAGCCGCGAAAGAACTACTTGCTGAGGCAACTTGGAATCGCAATCCTATCGTCAATGAGTATGCAGCCATCAAACACCGCTGCCAAATCCCAGAAGGTCTTGATGTAAACGTCTATCCTGGCGAATCCTTCGTAATCTCTGTTCCTAATTGCAATTTTCGTAAGTCTGAGGGTCACATCTTCGTCAGTTAGTTCACTGAGGATTTCGGCGTCCAGAACTCCTACTAGGCGCGGGAGCGACTTCTTGTCCCTGGCTACGATTCTTCGCCCAATCGAGACTCGATTCACTTGTCTAGTCGTTCGCCTAGTTTTGATGATCCTCTGTTTTTGGAAGTTCGCGATTATGGTAGCATATTTGAGTTTCCGGCGGTCGCCTGCTTTAGCTGATGACATTCTTCTTGGCCGTCTTGCTTGTTGTCTGCGTGCTGGTCTTGAGCGACCCAAGGGAACTCTGCTAAGAGGGGGGGAGCGAATTCGTTCAATAATCTCCGGAATATTTCTTCCATGATAGGATCGTCTGAAGCATTCAGCATATCTAAAAATGAAAAGTTTTTGCCACTCGGTGATCCACTGATGTCCGTATTGTATTTACGAAATGGCACAAATGGTTTTGATGTACAATTAGATACAGGAAGGAACTGGGTTTTGTTATAGGAAGCGATAGAATGGTTGAAAGTTTTGCCGGAAGGATGATTACGATGTTCGGATTCTGATTGGTCGCTTACTGTGCTTAAATTAACGGCGCCCTCTCGCAGAATGTGTATTTTGAATAATTATATTGGTTCTGATTGGTTCAAATCTGTGCATAAATTAACTGCGCCCTCTCGTGGCGAGCGTTCGTGATTGTGAATATTTGATCTCGATTGTGGTTGGTCTGAATATATGCATAAATTAACTGCGCCCTCTCGTGGCGAGCGTACGTAATAGCAAACTCTCGATTGTGATTGGCTCAAATTTGTGCTTAAATTTATGCCGCCCCCTTGCGGTGTAAATTTGCAATTAATCATCTTCCCTGAGTGGTTGGAATTACTGGTTAAAAATTTTACGCCCTCTTGTGGATATGTGCAAGTATTGACATCCGTGGTCTGAATATACCTATTTTATACAATATGTTGTTTATACAAGGGGTGTTTCTGATAAAAACTGAAATTTTTACGGTTTAGGAATAGGTGCATCATTGCATTCTTTGTTGTAGAGGTTATCTACTGTTGTACAAGCTGAGAAAAAGTTTTGGATGGATTTTACCACGAATTGTTCATCGAAGCTAGATGTTTTGGGGGCTTCGAAAGTAGGGTGGCGAGACAAATAATCGACAATACCTATTTTTGTGCCGGCATTATGAGTAACTTTGAAATCGAAAGGTAAAATTATGTCTGCCCATCTGGTCAGGCGAGACTGATATGATTTCTTGCCTCGGTTTGACTAAAAGGCGGAAATGATGGCTTTGTGGTCGGTTAGGAACTCAAATGTGTTCCCCAGTAAATGATTTCTGAAATGTTCACATGACCAAACTATTGCGAGTAATTCTAACTCATCGGTACTATATGTTTTACCTGAATACTTAGAAATCTTGAGGCAAACGATATTGAGACCCATGAACCGTTCGATAATTCTGGTTCCAGCGCTGCGCCTAGACCGCTATGGCTGGCGTCACATTTCACCCTTGAGTTCCTATTCTGGTCGTAATGGTACATCTTTGTTATGTTTGAGATTAGGAAAAGTATGTTTTTTGAAAGCTTTTTGCTGATCCGCTCCCCATACGAATTTTTGTTTATTGCTCATTTTCAGTGAGGCTCCGAACTTCTCGGTTAAAACGTGTATATTTGGTAGAAATCTTTGTAGGTGATTAAGAACTCTCATAAAGGAGCGTAGTTGCTTTAACGTGTGGGGAGGTTTAAGTTCTACTGAGGATATTCTGTTTACTGATGATTCGCATTTTGATAATTTCAGAGCAAACCCGTCCTTGTTAAGTTTAAGGAAGACGTTTTCGACAATTTTGTTGTGGTCTTTGATGGATCAATTCGAAACAATTAAGATGTCGTCTAAAAAACAGATTACTTCTTCGTGTTTTGGAGGGTGTTGTCTATTGCCTTTTGGAATTCTTTAGGCTTCTCTTTAATACCGTAAAATCTTGTTTTGAAACGGTAAGTGCCTGTTGATTCTCCGCAGACAATACTAAAATTGCAGTGACTGCTGACTAGATCACTGAGTAAAAGTTGGCTAAAAGCGTATTTTAAATCGAGAGATGTGAACCAAAATTCCCCCGGGGAGTCCTTATTGATGATTTGAGCGGCAACGTCCAATTGTTCCATAAGGTTGGGCATTTGGTATCGGTTTTTGAAAACCTGAGTGTTCATTGGTTTAGCGTCCATAGCTAATTTTATGGAGCCGTCTTTCTTAGTTGTTACGAATACAGGTGCTACAAAATGATCGCTGGTGCATTTGTTCAACTCCAAGATATGTCCTTCTTTTATTGAGTTTCTTTATTTCCACTTTTTCTTGGATGTGTATTGGTACTCTTTGACTTTGCTCTTGTTTCTACTAGAGGGTCCTTAAACACCGAATGTACTCTGTGGTTTTTTGATCTACCCTGTCTAGTGAATAATTTTTTTAATTTATTCATAAAAAATTTCCGCCATTTGGCTGAATCGGTTGGTGGAGATGAGATTTTGGTGATAGATGTTGGTCTTGTTTTGGTGGTTTGGACCCCTCAAGAACTTTGAAGGTCCAGACCCAGCAGACATCTAGTGCTGTTTTCAGAGACCAAAAATTTCGCTGAAGTTATCTGCCAACCCAGAGAAGATACCTCTGCTATTAGAGCACCGAATAACTTGATTGTCCTCCTGCTGTAATCGACATGGTGGGTGTCGATGTGTAATTCCGACGTTGAAAGTAATTTGACGTTGGTGCCAGATTTTAATAGGATATCTGCGGTTTTCTTGTTGATAAAAGATGCCGGGCTACCTGTATCTATGGTAGCTTTAAAAAATGTTTTGTTGACTCTCAGTGTGATTTGTATACATCTCATTTTCCCCGTAGCGGACATTATGACTTCTAGTTTTTTGACAGCAGATTCAAGTTTATGGCCTTGGTTGGTTTTTCCGACCGAAGGGGATTTATTCATTACCGAATATTACGGTTCACTATCCGAGGCGATGAAGTCACATTCTTCTTCGGCTGTGATTTCAGAGTCATCATCTACAATCCCTACGTCTCTCCTTGAGTTGCAACATCTGGCAAAATGGCCCTTTTTGTTGCAATTCTTGCATATCAAATTCTTTGCTGGACATGACAGTTTGTGATTCGGGGAGAATTCCTTCCCGCAGAAGTAACAAGGTTTATTATCTCTTTCTTGAGTATTGTTAGGTCGGTTTTTGGGTTTTCCTCTTGGATTTTGAGCTCGATTAGTTCTGTTCTGAATGTTGTTCTGTCGCTGAACTGATAGGGTTGGTTCTTGTTTTATTTTGAACGAGTTTGGGTGGTTTTGACCGAAGTTAGAGTTAGAGCTAGCTGGGCCTGATAGACCCATCTGTTTTTGTAAAGTAGAGGCAGTGACATATTCTTTCTCTTGAAAAAGAGCTGATTTTAGTGTTTCTTCAGGAGAATTGCCTGGTCTTATGCAAAGGTCGCGTTGGATATCTTTGAATTTCATCTTAGCTATGAAAATGTCACGGACAATTTCCTTCTCATTTTCGAGTGCCCAACCGCATTGGGCGGCCTGACCCGAGAGTCTCAGAAAGAATGTTTCTAGACTTTCTCGGTCTAGTTGCTTGGTGTTGTAGAGGTTTATTCTATCGATTAAATAGTTTTTGTCCTTTTGAAAAGTGCCTCGCATTGACTATAAAATTGCAAGGTTTGTGTGAGCGTGGCTTTGTAAGAATCTTTTCTTACCTTCTGAACCCAGGAAGAAGAAAAATCGTGATTTGATCCTTTGATCCACTTCGTGGAAAAATACGTTTGACCGATTTTTGGTCCTTTTTCCTTCTTTCGTCGTTGATTTCATTAGTCTTGCGGATTTCAGCTTGATTTCTCGCAATACGATTAGTTTCTTCGATAGGGTTTTCTGATTCTCCTTTTCGTTCAGGACGGGGGGGGGGGGTGGGTCGTCGAAGACTTTAGCTGGTTCGCTTAGAAGGATATTGGCATTGCAATGTTCTCTTAAGTTTACAGCTAGAAAGAATTGACCGATCCATGACTCCCATGTGAATTGAGGTTCTGTTGTTGGTTTAGGGCAGAACGCTGGTACCCCTAAAAGATCAGTTCGGTCCTCGTCGACCGAAACTGCTAGATGCGCCTTGTGGGATGTCAACCGACAAACTCATAGTTACAAAGTAATTGTAATAAAATGTGAATTGGTTAATGAAGCAATGTTGAGATATCTGTATCTTTCACCAGATAACGAGAGAGTGATTTTCATTCAGCAATGAACATTAACATGGTCGGCAAGCACCGTCCTTGACATAGTCATCAACTCACTCACACTAACAATATGACCTCTATGATCAATTCAATACACAGCACGTTACGTTACATACACCCGCCGTACCACATCCACAAAAACTTCTGCCAGCGGTCTGACCGTGATATGACTTTCCCTTGACATTAGTCCCTCCGATGAACTACAAAATGTTGACTGAGTTATCCGCGCTGCATTGGTACTCATTGGTTGAATACTCTTTGGGCCCAGTGTTCGTGGCATTTCCGTCGTATCCTTAAACGCAGCTGTTTTTCGAGCTTCATTTTCCGATCTCCGCCAATCCTATCCTCTGCATTTCTATGGATAGACCATGCGATGTCCGGATCGCCTGTTTATCGTGACTGAGTACCTAATTTTGTCGAGATTTCAGACTTATTTACCTTTTTTCGAGTTGTACATAATACTTTTCCTTGACGATCATCTGTCTGAGCACTTCACAGTAAGGGTCTGACTTTAACCAATCCTTGTTTTTCGGAAACAGTTGGTAAATTTTCTGATCCTCCCACACTGGTGCTCTGTGCAGAACTTGTTTGCGCTTGCTGATGTGAACTGGGTCGTTTTATCCGGGCCAAGGGTTGTTTAGTCCTCTTAAACTTACCCTTTGTGGATTCGTCATCCAGTAGCACGTAGTCCTGCATAACTTTCGCAGTTTGCCAAGACAATTTTTCAACCGACGGAAAGCGAGTTACCAGATAATATTTAACCTCTAACCAAATTGATCTTCAAAGGGAGAACAGCCCATCGACTGATGGGTTGTGGACGTAATTATTTTTCGTCAAGATTGGTTTTAACGCTGGTTTTGGCATTTGAAACGAGCACGCTATTAACGTTTTCCATAACGTTCGAATATTTTGTTCCACTCAAGCTGTGGCCAGATGGTTTTTCATTGGTGCAAGGATCAAACTTTTATGAATACAGAACAAAGTTTTTGTGTACAGAATTCGTTGATTGATTTTGCAACAAATCATGACCCTTGTTCGTTTCACAACATTCTTGGTATCGCGTGTTATGAATCGTGAAAAATTCTTGATGTTGCGTGGAGCATTGAAAACCAATCAACGCAAAATAGCAAATTTTATCAGCTCTCCAGGTTTGAGGTGAGGGCTTAATGAAATCCAACTGTTTTTCTTCATTGGGTTCTTCCGTGCATCTAAACTAGCTACGTCCGTACTTGTTGGGTTAGCTTATTTCGAGATTTTATCCCAATTGATATTTTTTTGAACTTGCCTGTTTATGAGCGCACTAACAAAAACATTATGGCTTTATCTAGCATTCTAATCAAGCTGGTATTACTCTTGTGTAACCGCAATTTCGTTTATATTTTGGAATTCCGAGACATAATGGCGAAAGTAAGGACCAAGATTGCTAATAGCCTAATACTCTTTTTTTCTTACTTTTCAGTTGCTAATACTCTTTTTTCAGCAAAGCTTGAATGATACAGTGGTGAATTTCACCAGCTTTATTCAGTATCGCTAGAAACTTTGCGTCAAAAATTTCCGGCTATTCAAACAAGAATGAGGGAAACTTTTCCGGCGCTATGAAGGCCGAGGACTTATGTTTAAACAGTGAATGTTTCAGATCGGTGATTCCTTCACTACAAGCCCTGGGTTTTCTAAGGAAAAAAGTTTTCCAGTAGTTGCTAGAGGATCAACAATTTTATTTTCTTTTGTACGCTTATGGTTTTCAATACACACTTGCATCAAATGAGAGTTTCTAAACGCCTCGATTAAATTTTTACTGCGCAGTTTTTCCGATTACGTAATTCTGGTTCAGATTAGGTTATAGGCATGGTGCCATGCTCATACTCTTCAGTCAAAGGCGTTATTGGCCTGTTAATTACGTTCACCTGTGTAAGGAGGAACATACTGTCTAGATCAAAAAAAATTTCATGCGTCGCCAACTGGATGGCGAAACAAATAATTCATTAGGCGCATTTTTTCCGGGATATCTTCGGTTTGTTAATCTAAAGGTAACTACGTATCGATCAGTCGAACCAAGCTTGTTTGAGTAGTTTCAGAATTTTTCTTCACATAATCTTGTGTTTCGTAACTATTTTGAAATCAGCTCCAAATAAATAGTTCTGATAATCAGTCACGGTCGACCCAACCGCTAACAATTCAAACTCAATAATCCTATTTTTTTTAGCTCGGCTTCATTTAAAAAATGGAACGCAAACGAAATTGTTTTCAACCTTCGGTATAGGTCTAAGGCAGCCCCTAGTTTCTTCTTTGAAGCATCGCATTTAATTCTTTTTTTTTAATTTTAAGGTCGAAATGGTGATTTTGAACAATCTCGCATACAATTTGTGTAATCGTACCGAATGTTTTGTTTTCTTGGATCCTTGAAAGCTTTTTCATAAGGTCCTAAAAGGCTCGGTGGTCGCTGCTAAATTCAGTATGAATATGATCAACTGGATAATCGATCCAACTAATGACATACTATGAGGTACTTTCTCTGGTATTTTCGTTTTCAAGATAGAAAAGATCTTTTTATTCACTGGTACTGTAGCTTTGTTGGATAATTTAAACAACAACTACTCATTTTTTTTAAACAAAAATGGTATTTTACAGCCTTTGAGAGCAATGTAATTATCAATCACTACTTGGAGAAACTTTGTGAGCTCTTGTCAACGGATTTCTTCTTATCCCCTGGAGGCGATTCCAATATCATCAAAGTAAACAGGCACCCCGGCTCACCATTGAATTCATGAACTTCCTTGGGCATGTCACCTAGACCGTAAAACCTGGTCTTAAACTGGTAGGTTCTCGTGATTTTCCCCTCACTATATTCAAATTGCATTGTCGACTAGTTGCAAGACTGATCGATTATGGAGAGCCATATTGTGTCCGATGTGTTTTCACTAATTACCAAAGCAACACATTCTACCACCTAGCTGACATTTTGCATTAATTGGAGAATTGTATCAAAAATTGCGTTATCTTAGCTACGGTAATAACTGCAAAATGAGACGGTTTCGTCAAACTGGTTTTAATTTCAAAATTGATCAATTGACAAATCCATTAAATTGGTCTGTAGATCAACTTTGAAGACCGATAGAATTTGAAAGATTTGTCTATTGATCAACTTTGAAATAATAACCAGTGTGGCTAAACCGTCTCGTTTTGCAGTTATTACCGTAAGTAAGATAAAGCAATCTTCAGTACATTTCTCCAATTTTAAATTGTGTCCTTCCTTTAGCAGACCGTTCATTGTTTTTTCCACCGTAAGTGAACGTGTATAGCATTTCTCTTTTCCTTGACTTGTATAGATTGCAACCATTCTTGATGGTGTATTCTGACTTCGCAGTTTCTTAAGTCTCCTTTTCTCTCGAACAACACTTGAAAACTTTTCATTATACAATCAGTTTTCTTACATTAGGTTGATGAACACTTCACTGCTGTCGTCTCCGAAACACCACCTCCTACTTCACTGACGTTCTTGAGTATATCTCTGTCGTGCTCTGATCGCAAGGACGGGCAAGATATTGATCCCTAGGAAACCGCGTTTTCTCCCTTCTGTGATACACTATTCTGCACCACGGGCTATCCATTTCTCCGATTCTAAATCCACAAAAATACGTCCAGTTTTTTAATAACGTTTTCCGTTGCACTAGAAATAATGTGTTTTATCTCCTTCGAGAATGATTTGGCGGCAAGATATTGGTCTTGAGTTAGGACCGAAGTGTAACTCATAGAGTAATTTCGGATAGGGTACACCGTCTGCTCGTCACGCTATCTTATTTTCGGCCGGATAGATTCGTGCAACTTCTTAGTCTAATACCGATCCTAATCTTACTCTTATACTATCTAGTCTCAGGTTGTTTAACTAGTCTCTGCTAGGCTCAATAGATCTAGGGTATACTGGTTTATTGCGGCTGCTGAAGTGCTCGGGAGAGTCCAACTAATTTCTAAGTTAAATTCAAATCTCTCTGGTGCTGAAATTACAAGTAACTTCAGCACTTACAAATAAGTGGGTTGTTAGTTAGATGGATCATGATTGGTTAATATTAAATACTTTACATTGGTAAAACATTTAATTTATCCAATCATAAAATGTAGTTTAGATCAGGTTCCACCCATCCGGGTTTTACAGAGTTTTTTAGAATAGTTCTTCTGCAATTCGAAGGATGGATGATGGACGTTTGTTTTTGGCGAACATCATAATTTTCTTCCGTTTCCTCTTTTGTTAGGGAAGTTCCAGGAAGCTGGAGTTAGAGACATAAGACGTTGTGTCTTTTAGTGACAACGACTACGTCTTTGCAACAAACTCAAATCTGATTTCAGAATGGTTTGCTATGTCAGGTTTTTCTGTTCTGCGTGGAGAACTTCTTTTGTGTATGATCTAGTTTGGGAATGGCGTGGAGATTGTGCGTGGAGGGGATGCCTGGTTACTCGGATCTGTACGTATACTTGAACATCGAGGTGGTCATTGGTCTAGTTCAATGAAGTCCTTTTCTGCGAGGTCAAGTCGTACTCTAAATCCTTTGAGTTGTGATTGTGAGCGGCATATCGATTGTAGTTGGTCATTCTCTCTCGAGTGTAGTGGGGTCGTCTTGTCTTTTGATGTTCGTCCTTGGTGTTGTATTCTGATCTATATATTGCATCATGTGATTTTACATTTTATAAAACTTTTATTAGTTTAATATTTTTTAATAATGATTTTAGTTAGTTGTTTTCACAAAAGCTTTTTGTTTTAGTTCGGTTATTTTGAAGAGTTACTCACACTTGAGTAACTCTTATTAAAAATAGTGGTGTGGTCACAAAGCGTGGATGTAGCGCGGTGGGTTAGGCCGGCTATAGAGCATGCTCAGGACGTCCTTCCTGGTGGGTTAGGCCAGGAGTGGGAGTATGATTTCATGCGGTTTTTTGTGAGGGGTCCTGTTATGTGACAACGTTTTATGTTGAGTTTGTTGTGGTCTTACTTATGTTTTGTTGGTTGTGTCCTTTTTTCAAAAATCAAATTGTTTGTGGTATGGGTTTGTCTTTCGACTTTTTTGTGTTTTATTATTTCTTTCTTAGACTTTATAATAGTCTTCAAAAGAATAAATTATCCAGTTTTAAACTGGGTTAATCCGGTTTGGGTACCGTTGGTTTCTTTTTCTAAGTCATGCTGTTATTCTATGATTTGTGGTATTTAGTAAGCTGCGTTGGTTAGTTTTGTTTAGTATATGATTCCTTTCCAACCGGGTTAAAGGAAAGTTTAAAACATGTTATTATATGTTAGAGTTGTTGAGTGTGAAAACTTGAAACTGAAATTCATTATTTTAAACAATTCTTCGTGGGCGAGCTGTGCGAGTGTGGATAGAATTTCTGTGCGAATGAATGAAAATATCAAAAGGTTAGTACTGCATTTGCATTTATTTAATTTACTACATAGAATTTAGAAATTTACTGCTAGTCATGGGGGAATATTAAGATACAAATTTTCATCATAATTAGATTTACTGCTTGTGGGGGAAAATTTTAGAAATGAATTTACTGCATTGGTATTAAATTTATAAATTTATAAGTGTAAGAGATTAATAGAATTTTTGAAATCTGTTTGATGAAATTTGCGATTTTTATTTGTCTTTTGTGGTTTTTGTAGGTGATCGTCGGATGAAGGCTAAAAATCTAAAGAAAACATGAATAAAGTATGGTGAGTTTTTTAATATTTTAATTAGTTAGTAATATTCATTTAATTCATACTTACCTGTTAGTCGTCGGGGAAAAAACCGTGGGGGAAGATGTCGTGAATTAGTTCTGAAGTTGTTAGTAGTTTAGCTAAGATGCGGATGATATTTTTAGTTTGAAGCAGTGGCCAAAGCAATTGAAGTGCCTTGATAGTGGTTAGTTCTTCAGTGCCAACTGCAAACTCATAAGGTGTGTTTTGGATTAAGTTATATAATTTGTGATTGAATTGAGTGTTGTGGATGAATTCTAAAATTGGGATTTCTATGGGTTGTACAAACTCGTGCGGGATAAGGAAGGGTCGGGATTCTTCGGCGTTGAAGGTCTTGGTAATGGGACAGAAGATGTACATTTGGGTTATGGGGTCATAATTACGAAGAATACCATGGAGGTTAGTGTCTTTAATACAATATGTGAAATTTAGGAAAAATGGTGAAGTGTATTTGGAATTAATGAATTGAAAACGATGGTGTGGTTGTCTAGAGGGTGTGTGTAGGTCAAAGTGATTTTGGATGAAACGATAATAACTATATGTGTGGGTTTGTTTAGTGCGCAACATAATATCGTGTGAGCAGTGTAAATCTCTTTCGTGTGGTGCAAGGAAATGAAAGGTTAGTGAAAATATTTGGAAGCGTTCTTTAAAACTTTCGTATGCTTGTGTGTCTGTTAGTGCTTCTGAAATAATGTGATCAAACTTTCGGTCGAAGATGTTTAGTGTGAATGTATATGGTGTCTTGATGAAAAGTTTCTCGGTAATTTGTGGATTAGCGAAGCGATCGTCGTCTAAGAATTGATCTTGGTTAGCTCTGATGATGTTGTGATCGTAGTATTCGAGTGTATATTCGTTAGCTCTAGGTGCAGTGTGTGTTTTTAGTGATTTTTTATATCCAACGTAAGTAAATTGTCTAGGTGTTAGTGGTGTAGTGAGTCGATATAGCATGTCCGTATTTCGCTCTATATCGATGTGAGTGTTAGATAAAGGTAAGCAAAGAGGGTTAGTGAAATGATAATATGAGGTCCAAGAGAGAGTAGGCATTAAAACGTATTCATCTACGAAGTTGCGTGTTTCGTTAGTGTCGTGGGGGGTGTTTAAGGTGTATTGTGGGAATGAGGGTAAGGTGATGGCTAAAAATTCTTTTGTGTTAGTATGCTTGGGGTGGTTGATGTATTCACGGGCTGTTCCTGGTTTTGCTGGGAAAGGATGGTTGGGGAACTTTCTTTTAAAAGTGCGGTAAGCTCTATTAGTGTTGAGTGAAGATTCAGTTGATGTGGATGATGGTGCTAGTGATTCAGTATAAGTTGAAGAGGGTGTAGGGGTAGGGGGGTTGGATGAATTTATTGTGGAGGAGATTTGATTTATGGTTGGGGTATTAAGGTGGTAGGGTTGTTGTTGAAGGGTAATAAAATTATCTAGCTCTGGGGAGATTCGGGGGGTGTCTGGAGAATGAGATGATTGGTCAGAATGGTATGAGGAATAGGTTGGGGTAACTTGGGAAGCATAAGAGGGTGTGGGAGTAATTGGGTCAGGGTTATTGGATAATATGGGTTGAAAAGGGGGTTGAGAAAAATTAGAAGAGTTATGAAAATTATTGGATGGGGATGGTTCTGAGTCGGCGAATTCATCGGGGGTTTCAATATTCGGGTTATTTAGCTGTGAGATGGAGTATAAAACTGAGATGTGTGAATTAGTGTCGGAATTCATGCCTGATGTTACATTACTAGATGGAAAATCGGGTGGCGGAAAAGCAAAAAGTGGTATTATTGGGATTGGAGAGGTAAGATTGGTTGGGTGGGAATTTGATCGGTGTAGTGATCCAAGTTGGCGGCTCATCGTGGGCTAAAAAAATGATTATTTTGAGACTGAAAAGCGGTGGTATGGGGTTGTTCAATAATTTGTTCATAAGTATTATCATCTTGTGACTGGTGTGTCATTATATGTTGAATGGGACTTTGTGATGTGGTGAGTCGAAAATTTGGATTATGTGTGATGGCTAAGTTTCGAAAATTTCGTGGGACTAGGGATAGTGGATGGTTATTTGGTAGGGCTGGTAATTGTGGTGCCGTTGGCGTTATGTCTACATTGTTATGTTCTTCGTCGTATGTATTTTGTCGTGTTGTTATTTTTGTGTTATATTCTTTTATTTGTGCGTCTAAAAGAATTTTGTTTATAGATGTAGAAAAGATTCCAAAAAATCCTGCAAATAGTATGCGTGCTACACTTGCTTGTCTGTTTACTTGTGTGTGTATAGCACATGTGTTGTAGATTCCTTTTAAAAGTGAGAAAAGAAATCCAATAAAGTTAAACATTGCGTATAAAATAGTCAATTTTTCTAAGATGTAGTAGGGCCATCCTAGAAAATCGAGGATCTCATTTTTGAGTGTAACAAAGCTAAAAATGTTAATTGGTGATATATCTTGGGGACGGTATTTTTCACCGTTTAGATATATGTAATCTTTAATGTCCTTAAAATATCCGCTATAGTCTTGCGTGTAGATATCGGCAAATCCTGCGGTTTCTGCAAGTTTGCGTAAATTTTGGTCTATTGATTGTCTTTGTATAGTGTCCATTTGTGTTAATAATTCTTGGAATTGTTGGGTTCTAATGTGATGTTGAATATCTGATTTTGAATAGATTCCTATTGATTGTAAGTCTATATTTGGGTTTCGAGCAATAGCGCGAATGCTTTCTGGTGAAAATTTTTTGAGTGATTGCATTAATGTGGGATATGGTGTGAGAAGATAATATTTATTTTCATCAGGGTTTAGTTGTACTACATTGTGGCTGTTTTCTGATCCACATGGGACTGCGGTATCCCAGAAATAGGTTCTTCGTGAAAGTGTATCCACGAAATGTACTTTATTCTTATAAAAGATAGGGATTCTTTTATAACATCGTTTATCTTCAAAAACGTATAGTGGTGATACTTTTTTAGTACAAGTATAAAACCATAAGATGTTTCCTTCATAGTCTAAAAAATTTGATCTATTTCCAGATAATAAGTATCCTGCATAGGGTATTTTTAATACTGCTAGTGCAAGTGATTGTAATATTTGTGTTCGTTCTAATTCGCATAATTGGTGTAGTGTTTCTAATTCGGAGAGTGACATTTCTTGAAAAATTCGGCTAATTGTATAATCTAGTTTCATATCTAAATGAATATCATAGTGGATATTACCGAAATATGTAGTGTTCATTAGTGATAATTCTTGTAAGCGTGTGCTTCTGGTGTCCTGAGGTTTTAGATGTCCACCAGGTTGTCCGTTGCTTTTTTGAAAATTAACTGGTATATAGGATGTTCCTTCGTTTAAAGGATGACCTGTGGCATATGGGTCGATTTTTATTTTTCCAGTGGTCATGTCGAATCCTTTTTCGTATTCAACTAATATTTCAGAGTATTGTGTTCTGTGAAGTGGATTCCTGTATTTACATGCAAGTTCTGTTTCTTGATATATTTGAAAACGTGTCAATTTGTTTTCTATATTGTCTATGTTTCTAAAATTAGAACTTAGTTTTCGTGATGGATGGACTTGTTCATATGGAATTGATTGTATAAAATATTTTTCGTGAAATTTTATCATACGAGCGTGTATTTTTGCTACTTGAAATGTTGTACATGTATCTTCGGGGAACCAAACAATTGTTGCTTGTGTTCTTGTTGTAGGGTCGCAATAACCTTGATCATTTTTACAAGGTAATCGGATTCCTTGATAGATCATTGTATTATCTGATAAATCTCGTGTTAGTTGTATTTTTTCGAGTTGTATTTTCCAATCGAAAAACATTATTTCTTGGTATCCTTTATTTTTTGTGTCTGCTTTGCAGTTTGATGGGTCATTTATACCAATGTGTGGTATCCAATGTTTATCGTGTAGGTCATAGGTTAATCGTCCGTGTGCGCCGTTATACGGGTATTTTTCGTCTAGTTTTATATGTCCTTGGTGTCTTTCAAGTTGTGATTGATGTACAGAGTCTGAAAAAACTTGAAAATTAACTAATTTTCTTTGGGAGTTTTTATTTTGTGTGATGTTTAGTCTTAGTAATTCATTTTTACAATCGTCGGGATTGAGATGTAAAAGACGTTCTATATTACTTTGATAGAATGATTCATGGTCAAGTCGGTTTTTGTTTCCATTCGAGACTTGTGAACAATGTACTTTCTTTTCGGAAAATGTTGCTGTGAATTTATAACCTGTAACTGTTGTTGCTCGGGCTTTTGAATAGAGTGTTGCTATTACATCTGTGGTTTCTATAGCTTGTGGTTCTGTTTCACATTGTGATACTTGATTTATTGCATATTTATGTAGTGTTTTTTGTTCATTTTCTTCACAATCGTAATGTGTTACTAGTAAATCTTGTGGTCCTGTACGAGGAGAAGGGTTTATGTTTTGATTTGAGATTACTAGAAAAGGGAGTTGGAGAAAAATTAATAATTTTAGAATATACATGTGTATGATAATCCTGAGTATGGATTATAAAATGTTATGTAGCCAATTGTGTTTTTGGTATATCTGTCGTATTTGTATATTACTTCAGTAGTTATAAAAGGTGGTGGTAGTGATTGAGCTGTTATGTTAGGTGGATTTAATGGGTAGGGATGTTGGGTAATATTATTTAACTTAACTGTGATTTCAAACTTTAGTTGTAAACTGTTTTGTTGGAGTATTTGAATATTGTGATCACGGATATCGTTGTGAATATCTTGGCGATATTGTAATCTATTAAGTGCCCAGTTATGAAGGCGGTTACTTTCTTGATGTTGTCCAAATAGTGGCGGAGGTGCTGTGAATGTATTCCAATCTAGTCTTAAAGGAATATTTATTGATGATTGTTCTCGGTATCTGGCGTCGAGATTATTTGGAAAATTTAAGTTAAAAGGTGGTGGTGAAAACTGGCTTATTGATGGTGTTGATGGTAGTGATAATGTTTCTGGTAGTGATGAGGATGTTGTTGTATCCGTAGAAATATCTATGGGGTCATTGACTAAATTTGGTTCACCTTGTGTAAATGAATGTGTAGTCCAATATGGTAGTCGTGATGCCTGGTTTGGGGGGTTAAAGGGATTTTCACGTATTTGCTCAGATGTTGGTGTTGAACCTAAGTAATCTGATGGTAGGCTTGAGGTGCTACGTTGTGAAAGAAGCGTAGGGGTTTCTGGTAATATACCAATGGGGTTTTCTGGAGTGTTTTGTGATGGGGATTGAGGTATATCAAAATGAACTCGGGGAGTTTGAATATTTCTGTTTCGTCGAGGATGTATAATTTGTCTATTTATTTCGACTGTATTTTGGTTTTGACTAGAATTTCTTATTCTACTTAGTTCTTGTGGTAGTGTTGGGTATAGGTTATATGTTGGTTCGCTTAAAGGTGCTTGTCGTTGAACTGGTTCTAGTGGTTCTGATAAACGAGCATGTCGTTCTTCAAAAGTGTATGGATTGTCTTGAAAAGAAATTCGTGTAGATGTTTGAGGATTTTGAGTAGTTGAAGGTGGTGTTTGGTTATCTTGGGATGATGTCGGTGAAGACTGATTCTGTGACTGTTGGGTAGCAATTTTTGATGGTTTTTTGAATTATTACTTTAGCGAGAAATTTTGTGTTTATTATAATATTCTTCCAAAAAAAGAATTAGAAGGATTGTTGCTAGGGCAAATGTGAGGATTGCTTTCTTTATACATTTACAGATGGTCAAAATGAGGGATGATAAAAATGTTATGAAAATTACAAACAATAAAAAAATATCGGTTCTACTGAAAATTGTTCGTATCATTTAGACAAGTTGTTAAAATCGTACCTGTGGATATATTCAAGGGTTTTGGAAAGTTGGAGGAATAATTCGAGAATAGTGTAGAAAATTAAAAAAATGTTACAAAAAATGATTAGGATTATTAGAAAAGATTCAAGTATATCAAAAAGAAATATTATAAAGGCTTCAAGTATTGAAAAAAAATGTTTAAAATTTATAAGTATTTGAGCAACTGTTTGAGAAAAGAGCATTTAAGAAATGATCTCTTGGTCGAATATTTTTTGCTGTTTGAGGCGATTTTCTAGTGTGGTCGAATTATTTATTAGTTTTTTGACAAGTGGGTTGAGTTTTGTAAAAAATTGTTGGGGGCAATTTTCATGGTGACTGGGAGGTCGTCTTTTTCTTTATTTTTGTTTGTCAAATGATCCGGGGTATGGTGAGATTTTTATACTTTAGGCTAATTAAAATCTTCATTTTGTTACTTTAGGCTAAGTTATCAAATTTGTTTTGGGGGTATTCGTGGTCTGAGTTGGGGAAATATTGTTGATCTTTGGGTTATTAGATAAGGGAGGGGTACGGTATTATGGTGATATTTATTTTAGCTGTCAAGTTGGAGTGATTTGCTTATTTTTGACCTGGAGGTTGTAAAGTTATAGTTATAGATGTGCCTGGAGTTCTAGATTATTCGTCTAATTGATCTTAGCTTGAGTTAGAGAAAGTGGCGGATTGGATGAATCCTATTGGTCTATTTTGAACTAGAATTATTGCGTACTTGTGAGCATGTTATTTTGAAAAATTGAAATGAAAAATGTTACGGAGGTTTCAAGATTGTGAAGTATGAAATCTTAAAATTACTTTTTAAATTCTACTTTCTTTAATATTTTAGATTGGGGGATGAACATTTTGTAGTTTTTACGTGGTTGATTTCGGAGTCTTGTTGTTTTTCTATGTTCAGATTTGTCTATTTCTTCTTGGGGTATTATTTGTTCTGTCATTTTTCTATTTTTTCTTTGTTTTGGAGATTCTTTATGGTTTTGTGTATTGTTTTTGGTGGCGGTTGGTTTTGTGTTTTGATTTTCGGTGGGGTTATCATTTTGTTCTGTGTTTTTCTGATGTGGTTCATTTTGAATGATTTTTAATCCTGTGAAAGAATATAATTGAGTTAATTCGCGGAGTGCGTATTCTTTTGGGTAATAAGGTAATAGGTTGTTTCGATGTTGAACGATTTCTTTTGTGTTTGAGTCGGTAATTTTATAGGTGACATCAGTGGGTTTTGCAATTATTTGGTATGGTCCTTTTCGAAGGGGTTGTAATTTTTTAGAAATTCCTTTTTGAGTATTAAAATTAGGTATTAAAACAAATGTTCCAATTTTTAAATCGGAGGCTGGTGTAAAACGTGAATTGATTTGTTCATTGATGTTTTGTCTTTGTAATAACTTTTTTGTTATTTTTTGATAAATTTCATTGTGTTTTTTATCTCTATTTAGAATCCATTCGGTGTGTGTACCGGAGGCTAGTTTAAGAATTTGTGGGTGATGAAAATGATCTTCATCATGTGTATGTAAAGGTAGGTTATAACAAATTGAGTCTTTATTTGGTTGACAATAACCTTGTGCGTTTTTATGAGAATTTGCTGTAAACATTATTGGTTTGCGTGGCTTTTGGTTAAAAACCATTTCGTATGGTGACATTCCTAAAGTTGTCGTTATTTGTGAATTATATGCTAAGGGAAATAATTTTACATCTGCTGACCATTCGGTATATTTTGTATCATTTCCGTTGATGATACATCTAAGATATTCTTGTAATGAACGGTTCATACCTTCGACTAAGCCGTTTGTCCAAGGTGCATGAGATGTACGTGGTTTGTGTTTAATGTTATATAAATGACATAGTGTGATAATTTCATTATTTATGAATTCTGTACCGTTGTCTGTAACTAAAATTTCTGGTAGTCCGAATTTTGCTATCCAGTGTTCATAGAGTGTTGTGTAAGCATAATAAGCGTTACAATGTGGTACTGGGTTAAGTGCTACATAATGTGTAAATGCGTCAACAATTACCATAATGTAGGAGTTTCCTTCTGATGAGGGTGAAATTGGTCCCTTAGTATCAAATGAGATACGATGGTTAAAGTACAAACTTTGTCCTTTAAAATCTTGTTTTTGTGCTATCTGTTTTTGATTTGGGTAAGGTTTATTTAGTTGACATACTATACAATCATTGCATAGTACTTTTATCCAAATTGGTGCATTTGGGAAGTAAAAATTTTGTATAAAATTTGAATATGTTTTTTCTGATCCAGAGTGTCCTTTAATATTTTGTGTATGTGAAATATTAAAAGCTATAAGAATCATACTTAAAGGGAGACATGGAACTGTAGATTCATTCAGGTTATACTCTAAAAGGTCTGTATTTTCGTTAATTGTTGTGTTGTTAAATTTGCGAAAGTATCGGAGGAGTGTTTTGTTTCCTAGAATGGTTGAATCTGCTTTGATAGGTTTAGTTTTATATTTGTGCCATGATTTCAGTTGTCGAATTACTGGGTCAAGGTTTTGATATTGTTTCAGTGTTGAAATTGTAATTGTTTCTGTTGGGGGGAGAAAAATGTTTTCGATTTCTAATTTAGATAAGGGTATTGTGTCAAGTGGGTCGTGAAGGTCAAAAACTTGATTTATTGTGTATTTTGAATCATTTGTTTGTGGTCCTGATAAATTTATTTTATCAGTTAAATCTTCTTTTTCAATTAGTGGAAAATGGTCTTTTTTAGGCGGGTGTTGTTTTGTTCGTTTTTGTTGGGTGTTATTTTTAATCCATTGAGAATATGGGATTGGTTTGAAAGTTGATGTTCCAAGTAGATCAACTTCATAATGATTATTTTGACAATCTAAATAAAGTGGGAAATGTTGTAAATTATTTATTTGTGATTGTTCAATATCAGTTTTTACTGCATATTTGCATTCCAATCGGGGTGATGTTTCGTTTTCTGCAAGGTAGAATTTTATGTTTTTGGGTATTTCAACTGTTGTTTTTCGTGTAAGTAATTCAGGTGGTGTATTTCGACTTAAGGTGTCTGGTAATGCAAGATTTTTTCCTGCAGTCCAAACTATATGTAAGTTTGGAAATTTCATTAGAATTAGTTGAAATCTGTAAACTCGGTGGTTTGGGTTAGATTTTTGTGTAAAGAGAAAGATGATTGGTTTATGGTCTGTGAATAGAACTGTTGGATGTTTTGATCCAAGTATCAGAAATTCATATTCTGTCAGTGTATATATTATGGCTGTGCATTCTCTCATTAGAGTTGAGAGTCGTAGCTCTGCTTGAGTGAATAATCGAGAATTTGCTGATATGAGGTTCATTTTATTTGTACCATTATGTGATTGTAATAGTGCTGCACCGATGCCAAAGTTCGAAGCATCGCACATTGCATAAAATGGTTGATTTGAATCTGGAATTGTGTTTGAAATTTGTTCAGTTAAAAGTTTCTTTATTTCTTCAAATCGTGTTTGATGTTCTGTGTTCCATTCAAAATTATTTTGTTGTCTAAGGATGTTATAAAATGGTCGTAGATATAATTGCATTTTATAAACATATTTACTTAAAAAGTTTAACATTCCAAGAAATTCTTGGATTTTCTTTTTATTTGTTGGTGGTTGAAGTTTTTGAATAGCGTCAATGCGTGATTTCAATGGAGTGATTGTTTTTCTTTCTATATTATGTCCTAAGAATTTAACTCTTGTCAACAAGAAGTGTGATTTATCGGGGGCGGCCTTCAGATTTTCGTTCTGAAGTATTTGGTGATATTTTTCTAAAACATTGAACATCTCGTCTTTTGTTTGTGATTGCATAAAAACATCGTCTAAATAGGTGATTGCGTTTTTCTTGAGTATCAGTGGTCTAAAAATTTTGCTCATAAAAGCTGAAAATGCTGCTGGTCCTATGGATATTCCATAGAATAAGCGGTTGAATTCATATTGTTGGTTTCCGATAACAAATTGTGTTAAACGTCGTGATTGTTCATCTAGTGGCATTTGATTGTATGCACTATTCATATCGGCGGTTGTAAAGTATTTGCCGTTTATTTTTGTTAAAATAACTTGTATTGGTTCAATGGGCCAATTACATTTTGATTCATCTATGAGTGAATTGAGGTATCTAGCGTCGAGAACGATTTTTAATGATTCTCCTTTAGCTAGAATGATAACAGGGTTGATGAATGTGTTGCCTTTTGGTTGTTCTTCTTTGTTTACTGGTGATATAATGTTGTATTGTTCTAAAATATCGAGTAATCTGTTCACTTTATCATGTAAGTGAATTGGTACTTTACTTGCTCTCTGTTTTTTGAAAACTGCGTCTGGTTTTAACGGGAGATGTAGTGATGAACTGATTTTGCCAACATCGAATTTTGATGTTGCATAGACTGATGAATATTTAATGAGCTGTTTGGCTAATTTTTCGAATTCGTCTTGTGTTATTTGTGAATGTTGGAAATTAAACATTGTTAAAAATTTCTGTTGGTCCTCTGTGTAGTTACTTATGTTGAATGTAGGTTTGAAATATGGAGTTTTTGTGAAATAATCCGTATTTCTGTTTTCGTTACTTATTATATTATTTATAGATAATTCTTCATTAAGAATTGTAGATTGGCAAATATCTAGTAATTGGAGTATATTATTTACGCGATAGGCTTTTTCGTGTATTGGTGATATTGTAGCGTTGGTTTCGCAGTATCCTAAAAGTCCTAAAGGTAATGTTACTTGGTAAGGTGTGTTGTTATAGACATGTAAGGAAATGATATCGGAATTCGAATTTTTCAAATATTTTATGGATGAGATTGTGATTTTGAAAAATTTATGAATAGGTTTGAATTCAAATTCTGACATATAAAATTTTTGTTTGTTTTGTTCTTTATCATATTGGTGAACTTGTTTGATTGAAAAATTATAGATATTTCCTGATAGTGGTTTCAAGTGTTTTCTTTGTTGGTTAAATATCGGGTAGAATTTTGAAAAGAATGGTGGTTGTTTATTTAATCTTTGAAAAAATGTTAAGGATGTTTCTTTTGTTTTTGTATATTTATCTTTGATTAATATTTTACTATTTAGTATGTTAATTGTTGGTATATACTTCGAAATAAATGGTATTCCAATGATATTATATTTAATGTCAGTGATATGGAATATTTGTTTAAATGGCTTATTTAAAATTTTGCTTTGTTCCATTGTTCTGGTGGGGAGGAGAAATAATTGGATTTTTCCGTAGTTTATCAATGTTGATCCTTGTGCTGTTGCTAACTTACTAGAGGTTTCAAGAGGTGTTAGCTTTGGGTGTAAAGTTTTTATTTCATTCCATGTGGGGATGTTTATTATGTTTGATTCTGCTCCTGAATCAATTAAAAAATCTATTTCAAGGTCTGGTGGTTGAAATTCTTTATTTCTTGGGCTTTCTAAGAGAAATGGTATTGTCCAAATTTTTTCTTTGGGTTGTTCTTTTTGTATATTTTGATAAATGTGGTTTGTATTCAAGCATTTTGTTTTGGTATTTTTATTGGTTTGATCTGTAGTGTTAATCTCATTTGTTTCTTGCGTCGTTGGTGTGGAATTTATGGGTGTAGTGTAATAATTTTGAAGAAATTCTGATTGATTTTCATATATGTGTGATGAAAAGGGTTGTTCATATATGACAGATTCATAGTCATTTTCGACTTTTATCATATTGATAGAAAGAGTGTTTTCAGTATCACTTTCTGAATCTGATGATGTACAGTTTATTTGATTGAGTTGTAACGTATCAGTTACTGTGTCATCAATACCTGGAGGGTCTGATGTTGTTTCTGGGTTAGATTGTACTTGATTGATTTGTCTTTGATGTTTAGGTGTACTACTTCTGTGGCGATTATTAGAATTATTATAGTTATTATTATTCCGGTGTGGTGATTGGGAATAATTTCTATAACGATTATTATAACTTGAGTGTCGATTTTGTGAATTATTTCGCGATCTGTTTTGGTAATTATTGTTTGGTCTGTTATAGTTCGATCTATGATATGAGTTATTCCTTGATCGATTGTTCGGGTAATTCTGGTTTCGGTTGTTTGAATAACTTCTATTTCGATTATAGGAGTAGTTTCTATTCCTATTGTATGATGAATTTCGTGATTGGTTGTTTGGATAGTAGTTATTTCTTGATTGGGAATTAGATCTAGAAACAAATCGTTGTGTGTTTGAATTTGATCTGGAGTAGTTATTTCGACTATTTGGTCTATTGTAGTGATTTTGTGATGAATTATACGTGTTTCTTCGTTCTGGTGATCTTCCTCTATAACTTGAGTTATATGGTGATTGATTTCTTGTATAATTTGTATTGTTCGGGAGTGGTTTTCCTGAACTGTTGTTGCTGTGGACTTTTTTGTTCGGTAGATTTTGATCTTTTTTCATGTATTGATAGAATGATTTATTTGGTTCTTTATATTTTTGAGGTTTATTTTGATTATCTTGCTGTTTTTGTCTACATTCGGAAATACTATGTCCGTATCGTCGGCAATAATTACACCATTTTTTGAAAGATGGTTTGCCTTTAAAGTTTGGGTTCTTTTCGTAAATATTGAGTATTTCAGTGATTTTTTCAACGAGGTCTGTCTCTGATTCCTGTATATTATTAATATTAGTGGGAGTCGTTTCAATTCTGTTAACGTATTGTAATTTCAGATTTTCCGTTTCTTCTAGTTTCATCGTGATTTCTGCTTGTTCTAATTTGTCTACTAGTTTTCGAAAATCTAAATCGGGTTCTCGAATTGAAGAAGGATGTGATGCTCTCTTTTTTATTGCTATTTTCCTTAATTGTGGTGTTAAGGTCATCATTAAGATTTCTGTCATCTTTGTGTTTTTATAGTCATGTGTATTTAATGAATATGCTTTTCGAACTAGTGTTTCGATTCGTACTGCTATTTGCTTGATGGTTTCGTTTGGTAATCTGCGAATTTCATTACATAAAACTCTTTGTTGTTGTTTGTTTCTTTCGGAGTCAAACATTTTTGAAAATTCCTGTGTAAATCTTTTCCAGTTTGATTTTATTTCTAGAGGTAGTACTGAAAACCATTTTTGGGCTGCGCCATCTAAGGTTGTTTGTATTAACGCTGTGCGTCGATGTATCCAATTTTGATGTAGTGGCGTATTAATTGGTTCAGGTCCAATATTTAAAATCAGGTTTGCTGTTACTGCATTTAGATAATCTTCTACAGAGTATTCAGGGTCTGTTCCTGTGAAAACCATTAAAGGTTTGTTTGATGTTATTGATGATCCACCCATAAGGTATGGATTCATTGTCATTTGTAATGATTCTGCTGCATTTGGCATTTGAGAAAAATTTGAAAGTTGGTTTCTTGTTATCTCATGTTGTTGGAGATAATATGGGAGTGGTATTTCATTTTGCATTTGTGATGGTTGATACGAGTGTGCAGTCATTGGATTTTGTTGTTGAATTGGTTGAAAAGATTGTGTATTAATTGGATTTTGTTGTTGAATTGGTTGTTGATTTTGTGCATCTATTGGTTGTGGAGAAAAATTTCTATGACTTGTACGTGTTCTCTGTATTCCTTGTCTACGATATTCTTGAGTATTTTGTGCAAATATATCTGGTTGTAAGAAATCATCATCTGAGGATAAATAATCCATTTGATAAGATGTCTGTTTTTTATTTTTATTTTGTTGAAAAAATGGGTAATTTTCACTGTGATCCCGTGGAGGATTTGTTTGGAAATTTGTTGAATTAGGTTGGGCCATTGGGTTATCCCAATTTCGAGATCTTGTATATTGGTTAAAATTTCTTTGTGGTTGATTATATGTTTTTGATGGATGTGTATAATTATAATTATGGTCTGCAAAGTTGTTTCTAGTGAATGTTTTGCGTGTTTTTGGTGGTATTGTCATGGGTCTGTATGTTTGGTAATCCATATGTGAATATTTAGGGGCAACCGAAGGTTTAACGGTTGATTGTAAGGTTACCTGTGTTTGTGAAGGATTTGTATTTCTTGGTGTTGTTAAATTTGGACGTATTGGTGAAATACTTTGTTGTGTAGTTGTTGTGTGTACAATTTCTTCATTTATGAAGTGTGATGGTGTCTGGATATCTTGTTGAGTAAGATTCCTAGTTCCATTGAGGTTTTCATTGTGTATAACTGTAGAGTTTAAACTATTATTTTGTGTATCGGGTAAAAATGTATTATAGTTTAATGGTGTTGCATCAATTGTTAATGGTATTACTCTTACATAATCTCTTATGTAAGATATTGTACCTATTGCTTGACTTGAGATTGATTGTGGAAAGCTTATAAATGCGGGATGAGACCATTCGGGGTCCCAAACATAATCTGATTGTTCTGTGATAGCGGTATCATCGTTCGAATTTTGGGGTCTAAAATTTTTTCTTGCTTGTGCAATTAAATCAATATTGTGTGTGAAATAATCTATTATGAACCATGCCAAAATTTTTTGTAGATCGTGTTTTGTATGTTGTGAAACGTCGTCTTTCGTGAAATTTTCTTTAATGATGTTTAAATAACTAGAGAGTAGTGTGATTTCATGTCGTACTTTCAAATGTTTAGATGTTTCTTTTGGTGAGACATTTGTTATTGGGATTTCGTTTTCTAATATCGAAATATAACTATATATTATTGCGAAAACTTCATTGGTGAATATGGAGTTTGCTCTTTGTGAGTTATGGTATTGGATGCTTTTTATATATTCTGAAAAAACTTTTGAAAATTCTAAATCAAGATCGTCTGTTTGAATTGTATATTTTCTATTATTATGGTTTGGTGAGGTGAATTCTATGGAGTAGATTCCATACTGTTGTGTTATGTTGCATATATCTTTTAGATAGTGATCTATGATTTGTCTTTTGATTTTTACATCGGGGAACTCTGTTTTACATGGACTGATTCCGGGTTCAAATAAATTTACGAGTAAATTTTGACAAAATATGTGTTGTCCTCTATCAGTATCTGCGTCTACTATAAAAGGAAAGATTTCATCATCATCTGGAGTTTCTTCACCTGGGGTGTGCGTTGAACTCATTTTTTCGTTCGATTACTGTTAATATGTAATTATTAATGTGTCGAATTGGTTGATTCCAATTGTATAAATGTACTGGTTTGTGTTTGTACTGCTTTTTTATTCTTCTTTTTCCTCTTTGTGATGAATTTGAAGTTGTTTCTGAGTCAGAGAAATATAATTGATCGTGAATTGGGCAATTTTTATCTATTGATTCTTTTAGTTTGTAAAGTTCGTCTAAACTGTTGGTTTCTGATTCTGAAAATGCGTTTCGATTTTTTGAAAATCTTTTTCGTGTTATTTGTCTTTGTTTCGTTATTATTTTTCTTTTTAGTGTTTGTCGTTTTGTTCGAATGTATCCAACTGTTTGTGTATGAGGTGTGATTACAAGGTCGTATTTTTTGTTATCTATTTCACAATTGTGTAAAACGATTGTTTGTTTATTTCCTAGGTTTTTAAATGACATAAGGTTTAGAATGACGGATGCAAAAGGTTGTTAAATGATTTCTATTTTCCTAAACTGTTAGTTCTTACGATTTTTTGGTTAGCTTAACCTGGGTCTATTTGTTCAGGGTTGGAGAGAAAAGTATATCGATTCCGAAGAATGATTTTTTACTTTCTCGTGGCTAGTATAAGTTAAGGTGTTAACTTACTTAATCTTACTTAGGGGTAGTGATTGTGTTCAAGGGTTGGAGAATAGTAAATCGATCCACAAGGTTCAGGTATAATTAGAACGCGAGTAGTTCGTTAGATACTATTTTAAACTTACTAAGTCTAAGATTTATCCTGGGTCTGGTAAGAGGGGGGGTCAAGTGAAGGATGAATAACCGAAGTTCTTCACTGTTTATCCTAATTTGAATGATTAGTTTTGTTTAAAAATTTCTATTAGTCTTAGGTCTTTAGAAAGGGTTGGGTAGTGAATCGACGTTTGAGGTCGTTAGACACTAATTAAGTGGGTGGGGGAGAACAAAGTTGTTCTGTTTGATCCAAGGATAAGCCTTGATGATCAAATTTGAAATTTAATTAAGTAGAAAATGATTTAAGATCCAAGGATAAGCCTTGATGATCTGGTTTTAAAATTAAGTGAATTTAAGTTTTAATAAAATTTTAAATGTGTGTAAAGGAAAGATTTAGTGTTTTGATGATATTAGTGGGTTTATGATTGCTGTTATGTTTTAGATGATGAAGCTGGAACAACAGGATGATTTATGATTACTAACCATTTATTGTCATGCTACTAATTTTTATTTTTATTTTCCAATAAATATTTTTCAAACATGTTTTGTATAATACTGCAGAGTTTTAGGAAAACGATCTTAGATCTTTTTATCAATCGTTATTGTATATTAATAAATTTGTTTAGCGCCTGAAATGATTTTGAAGAGTAACTTCAAGGTTTTATGTTTGCAAATGGAAATCTAAATTCATTGCAAGTAGTATTCGAAATATAAAAGTTTGTTCTGGCTTTTGCCGAACTATCATATAACTATACGGCAAGTTTCTACTTTGTCGTATGTCGTCTTTGGTTCGAGGTCTTCTTCCAATTCCGGGTAGTTCTGTTATGGTTCGGAATATTGGCTCTGATCTATTGAGTCGTAGAGACATTTCGATTAAATTATTGTCGTTTAACATTTTTGTAAATGTTTTTGTCTAATTTCTAATCTATTTTGGTTAATTCTAATCTATTAAGGTCTTGTTCGAGACTTATGGTCGCACCAGATGAGTTAGGACCGAAGTGTAACTCATAGAGTAATTTCGGATAGGGTACACCGTCTGCTCGTCACGCTATCTTATTTTCGGCCGGATAGATTCGTGCAACTTCTTAGTCTAATACCGATCCTAATCTTACTCTTATACTATCTAGTCTCAGGTTGTTTAACTAGTCTCTGCTAGGCTCAATAGATCTAGGGTATACTGGTTTATTGCGGCTGCTGAAGTGCTCGGGAGAGTCCAACTAATTTCTAAGTTAAATTCAAATCTCTCTGGTGCTGAAATTACAAGTAACTTCAGCACTTACAAATAAGTGGGTTGTTAGTTAGATGGATCATGATTGGTTAATATTAAATACTTTACATTGGTAAAACATTTAATTTATCCAATCATAAAATGTAGTTTAGATCAGGTTCCAGTCTCTCAAGTCCATTTGTTCATTTTTCCTGGCAAGACAAAAAACACTGGGCTCGCACAACCAAAATTGAACTCGGTTAACCATCATATTTTTCCCAGCTTGATGTCTTACAATTTTCCATTTTCAAGTTCATCTTTATTTATCACTGTCTTGATCACAAAACCCCCAAAATTGTTGTCGTCGTGTTTTTTTTCAAACTTCAGATTTACGTTTGTTCCGTTTTGCGAAAATACTTAAGAAAGCAGCAATTGATCAAATAGATAGAATGTAAGTATTTTCGCAAAACGGAACAAACGTAAATCTGAAGTTTGAAAAAAAAACACGACGACGACAACAATTTTGAGGTTTTTGATCAACTGCTGCTTTCTTAAAATATCTTGCAAGTTGCCCTCGGCTACCTCGTCTATTGCAAATGATATTCACAGCCCATTCCTTCCGTTTACCGGTTCTCTCGTGGCAAAACGCTCACTCTGTCCCGATTTAGTTGATGGCCCTGGCTTAAATTCGTTCCTCCCGAGTTGGGAAGCCCCCACTACACAATTGTATTTTCATCTCTTCATTCTTCATGTTGAATTTTAAAACATCTATTGCAATAGATTCCTATATGTCACCAAAGTCGCATTCTTTGGTTAAATCGATAATCTTCCAAGTTCCAAAAAAACTGTTCCACACTTTCATTGTCTCGATGTTTTCATCCGAATAAAGGGAATCTTCTTTATGTATTCCGTTCGGTTCTTTCATAAACGCGTCAAACGTCAATTTTCACAGCTCGATGAAAGTAAAATTGGCAATTTCATGATGAGGATACTTCGGGTTAAGTTACCGCTGTCCTTGTTTCCTTAGTAATACGAACAAATTGGCCTCTCCCCATGCGCTTCTTTCAAACATCCTTCGCTCATCGTCCGCTTCTCGATGGTCTTTGTCTCGCCATGATTTTTTTGCAGTGTAGTTTCTTGCCTCTGTCTCTCTCTCTCTCTCTCTCGCTGTTCCAGCCTCTAGCCTTAATTCGCGCTTCTCGCAATAGCCCAAATCGGTTTTTATTTGCACCATGCGTGCACTTGCACAACTTCATAGTATTCTCAATCAAAGTCAAACCAATTTCAAATCACTATGCTAACGCCAGCCACTGGCTATAGGCGGCATATCGATTGACAGTAACGTTGACCTTACGGGTCTTAAGACGTTACTTAGTGATAATATGCATGCCCGAGTCGAGATTTTTCACCTAATTTGAAGCAAGATTTGAGCGGTTTGAGCGGTTTTTTTTAGACAATTACGCTCAAAATCTTGCTTCAAAATGAGCGGTTTGAACGGTTTTGAGCGGTTTATCTTAAAAAAAAACCCTCAAAAACCGCTCAAATCTTGCGCGGTTTTTGAGCGGTTTTTATAGATAAACCGCTCAAAAACCGTTCAAATCTTGCGCAATTTTTGAGCGTTTTTTTTTAGATAAACCGCTCAAAACCGCCCAAACCGCTCAAATGTTGCTGGAAAATCGCTCAAACCGCCCATATCTTGAGCGGTTTTTGAGCGGGACCTCAACCCGAGTGTTCTAGGATCATAGTATAACCTCTATTCAACACCTATCATACAACCACTAAGTGTAAGCATACTATACGATTTATTCCGCTGTTGAAGTGATGATGCTGCTAGCTAATGCTGTTGAAAGATACATTGTGATTGCCCGGGGAAAGGAAGCGAAAGCTATTCTGAATACTCCAAATCGCAAGAAGTTCTACACTTCTGTGCTGGTTCTAACTTTTATTATTCCAGGAGCACTAATGGTTGATTATGGTATCAATGTCGAGGAATACGTAAGCCTTCTCGTTTAGATAATTTGATGACACATTAGTCCAGTTAGTTCAAAGCTTACACATTTCAGGAAATGTTTCGTTCAACTGAAGGTCTATTTTATGTCTGTAGATTTTTGAAAATCAACGACTTGCAACGATGAGTACTCGCTTTAGTATTTAACAAATTTGTCTCACAACTTAATCTCAGTTTTTTTTTTCAGATTTTTTTTGAGATTTTTTCAATCGTGGACGATCTTTCGCTGATAAGAATGCTTTATAAGTCTTATTCTACCGCTTAAACAGATTAATTCAATCTGAACTTGAGAAAAACAGATTATTCACGAAAACAGATATTACTCACAAAAAGATATGTTTTTGTTATAACTAACAAAACCTATTTTTAGGATGGTATCTACTGCTTGAGCTGCTGGCGTTATTCCTATGAAGATGTTCTCAAATACATTCGACTCCTTTTCAACCTGTCGGTATTTCTATTTTGTGCGTTCTTGTACTACAAGTGTATCAAGCAACTTGGAAAGTCTAATACAATCTCAAGGATCGGACTTCTGACAAAAGTAGATAAAAACCTAAGGTTCCGTTTTTTTTCAGATTAGAAAAAGCACAATTTACTTAGTAGGCAAAGGATTAACAGACGTGTTGTTCAGCTTTTTACGGCGAACCACTTTTAAGCCTACATTCAATTTTTTGGTTGAGTTTTGTAGGTTCAAAATTGTTGCCTTATCCTCGGGCTACGTGGCCAACCATGATGGACTTCGAACTAGCGACCTCGGTGCGCTCAGAAGTACTCATATTATCTCATTTTATACGCTCAAAAATTTATGTGAGCAGTTACTGACTACCCTGGTTGGCAAAAAATGCTTATCACACAAACCCATACTATGGAAAAACCTCTTGTCGTACAATTTGAGTTAGGTCCGAAGTGGTTAACTCATAGAGTAATTTCGGATAGGGTACACCGTCTGCTCGTCACGCTATCTTATTTTCGGCCGGATAGATTCGTGCAATTTTTTAGTCTAATACCGATCCTAATCTTACTCTTATACTATCTAGTCTCAGGTTGTTTAACTAGTCTCTGCTAGGCTCAATAGATCTAGGGTATACTGGTTTATTGCGGCTGCTGAAGTTCTCTTGGAGAGGCAACTAATTTCTAAGTTAAATTCAAATCTCTCTGGTGCTGAAATTACAAGTAATTTCAGCACTTACAAATAAGTGGGTTGTTAGTTAGATGGATCATGATTGCTTAATATTAAATACTTTACAGTGGTAAAATATCTAATTTATCCAATCATAAAATGTAGTTTAGATCAGGTTCCACCCATCCGGGTTTTACAGAGTTTTTTAGAATTGTCTTTCTGCAATTCAAAGGATGGATGATGGACGTTGGTATTTGGCGAACATCATATTCTTATCCGGTTTCTCTTGTTAGAGAAGTTCCAGGACGCTGGAATGATGGATACCAATCGTTGTGTCTTCTTGTGACAACGACTGTGTTTCCCAACGAAATCAATCTGATTTCAGAATGGTTTGCTATGACAGGTTTTTCTATTTTATGTAGAGAACTTCTTTTTGTGTTCGACCTCGTCTAGGAATGGCGTGGAGATTGTGCATGGAGGGGACGCCTTGTTACTCGGATCTGTACGTATACTTGAACATCGAGGTGGTCATTGGTCTAGTTCAATGAAGTCCTTTTCTGCGAAGTCAAGTCGTACTCTAAATCCTTTGAGTTGTGGCTGTGGACGGCATATTGGTTGTGGTTGGCCATTCTTTTTCGAGTGTAGTGGGATCATTTTGTCTTTTGATGTTCGTCTTTGTTGTTGTATGCTGATCTATAAACTGCAAGGTATAATTTACATTTTATAAAATTTTTATTACTTCAATGTTTTAGTTATGATTTTGGTTAGTTATTTTCACAAAAGCATTTTGTTTTAGTTCGGTTATTTTGAAGAGTTACTCACCCTTGAGTACCTCTTATTAAAAATAGAAGTGTGGTCACAAAGCGTGGATGTAGCGCGGTGGGTTAGACCGGCTATAGAGCATGCTCAGGACGTCCTCTCTGGTGGGTTAGGCCAGGAGTGGGAGTATGATTTCGTGCGGTTTCTATGAGAGGTCCGGTTATGTGATAACGTTTTATGTCGGGTTTGTGGTGGTTTTTCTTATGTTTCGTTGGTTGTGTCCTTTTTTCAAAAATCAAATTGTTTTTGGTATGGGTTTGTTTTTCGACTTTTTTTTGTGTTTTATTATTTCTTTCTTAGACTTTATAATAGTCTGTAAAAGAATAAATTATCCAGTTTTAAACTGGGTTAATCCGGTTTGGGTACCGTTGGTTTTCTTTTCTTAGTCATGCTGTTATTCTATGATTTGTGGTGTTTAGTAAGCTGCGTTAGTTAGTTTTGTTTAGTATATAATTCCTTTCCAACCGGGTTAAAGGAAAGTTTGAAACTTGTTATCGTGTGTTAGAGTTGTTGAGTGTGAATACTTGAAAGTGAAATTCATTATTTAAACATTTCTTCGTGGGCGAGCTGTGCGAGTTTGGATAGAATTCTTGTGCGAGTGAATGAAAATATCAAAAGGTTAGTACTGCATTTTTGTCTTATCAATTTACTACATAGAATTTTAATTTTACTGCCAGTTTTGGGGAGAAATTAAGTTACAAATTTTCATCATTACTAAATTTACTGCTTTTGGGGAAACAATTTATAAATGAATTTACTACATTGGTATGAATTTTATTATGTTTATCTAGTGCAAAATATTAATAGAGTTTAGAAGAATTTTAACAAGTCTTTTATTTTTTATTTTTCTTTTCTGATTTTTGCAGATGATCGTGGGATGAAGACTAAAAATCTAAATGAGACATGAATAAAGAATGGTTAGTATTTATTTTAAATTTATTAGTGAAGAATATGTATAAATTATACTTACCTGTTTAGTCGTCGGGGAAAAAACCGTGGGGGAAGATGTCGTGTATGATTTCGGAATTTGTTAGTAATTTTGCTAGTATGCGAATGATGTTTTTAGTTTGAAGCAGTGGCCAAAGCAATTGAAGTGCTTTAATAGTTTTTAGTTCTTCAGTGCCAACTGCAAACTCATAAGGTGTGTTTTGAATGAGGTTATATAATTTGTGATTGTATTTAGTGTTGTGGATGAATTCTAATATTGGGATTTCTATAGGTTGGATAAATTCATGTGGGATAAGGAAGGGTCTGGATTCTTCTGCGTTAAGGGTCTTCGTGATGGGACAAAATATATACATTTGGGTTATGGGATCATAATTGCGGAGGATACCGTGAAGGTTAGTATCTTTTATGCAATATGTGAAGTTAAGAAAAAATGGTGAAGTGTATTTAGAGTTAATAAACTGAAAACGGTGGTGTGTATGTCTTGATGGAGTGTGTAGATCAAAATGATTTTGTATGAAACGACAATATGTATATGTGTGGGTTTGTTTAGTGCGTAACATAATGTCGTGTGAGCAGTGCAAATCGCGTTCATGTGTTGTAAGGAAGTTGAAGGTTAGTGAAAATAATTGAAATTTTTCTTTAAAACTTTCGTAAGCTTGCATGTCGGTTAGTGCTTCAGAAATGACGTAGTCAAATTTGCGATCAAATATATTGAGTGTAAATACATATGGTGTTTTGATGAAGAATTATTCTGTGATTTGTGGGTTAGCGAAGCGATCATCATCTAAAAATTGGTCTTGCTAAGTTCGGATGATGTTATGATCGTAATATTCTAGTGTAAATTCGTTAGCTCGGGGTGCAGTGAATGTTTTTAGTGACTTTTTATATCCTATATAAGTAAGTTGTCTGTGTGTTAATGGTGTGGTGAGTCGATATAGCATATCTTGATTTCTTTCTATATCGATATGAGTATTAGATAATGGTAGGCAAAGGGGATTAGTAAAATGATAATATGATGGCCAATGAAGTGTAGGCATTAAAACATATTCATCTACAAAACTACGTGTGTCTTTAGTGTCATGAGGAGTGTTTAAAGTATATTGTGGAAATGAAGGTAAGGTGATTGCTAGAAAATCTTTCGTGTTAGTGTGATTTGGATGATTAATATATTCACGGGCTGTTCCTGGTTTTGTTGGGAATGGATGGTTTGGGAATTTTCTTTTGAAAGTGCGATAAGCTCTATTAGTGCTGTTTGATGATTCGGTGGAAGTGGATGATTGTGCTAATGATGCGGTATAAGCTGAAGAGGGTGTAGGGGTAGGTGGGTTTGAGGATTCTGTTGTGGAAGAAATCTGATTTATAGTGGGGGTGTCAAGGTGTAATGGTTGTTGTTGTAGGGTGATAAAATTATCTAGTTCTTGGGAGATTTGGGGAATATCTGGAGAATTGGATGATCGGTCTGAATGAAACGAAGAGTAGGTTGGGGTGACTTGTGAAGCGTAAGAGGGTGTAGAAATGGATGGGAGTGGGTTATTTGGTGGGATTGGTTGAAAAGGGGGTGTTGAAAAAATTGAGGAGTTGGTTTGAAAATTATTGGATGGAGATGGTTCAGAGTCTGCAAATTCATCAGGGGTTTCAATATTAGGGTTATTGAGTTGTGAAATGGAGTATAAAACTGAAATATTTGAATTAGTGTCTGAATTCATGCCTGATGATATATTAATAGTTGGGAAATCGGGTGGCGGGAAAGCAAAAAGTGGAATTATTGTAATTGGAGTGTTGAGGTTGGTTGGATGGAAATTTGAGCGGTGTAGGGATCCAAGTTGTCGGCTCATCGTGGGCTAAAAAAATTATTAATTTGAGACTGAAAAGCGGTGGTATGGGGTTGTTCGATAATTTGTTCATATGTGTTTTCATCTTGTGAATGATGTTTCATTATATGTTGTATGGGACTTGGTGATATGGTTGGTCTAAAATTTGGATTATGTGTTATTGCTAAATTTCGAAAATTTCGTGGGACTAGGGATAATGGATGGCTATGTGGTAGGGGTGGTAACTGTGGTGCTGTAGGCGTTATTTCTATATTGTTATGTTCTTCGTCGTACGTGTTCTGTCTTGTTGCTACTTTTGTATTGTACTCTTTTATCTGTGCGTCTAAAAGAATTTTGTTTATTGATGATGAAAAAATTCCAAAAAAGCCTGCAAATAGTATGCGTGCTACACTTGCTTGTCTATTTACTTGTGTGTGTATAGCGCATGTATTATAGATTCCTTTTAAGAGTGAGAAAAGAAATCTTATAAAGTTAAACATTGCGTATAAAATAGTTAATTTTTCTAAGATGTAATAGGGCCATCCTAGAAAATCGAGTAATTCATTTTTTAGTGTGACAAAGCTAAAAATATTTTAGGTGAGATATCTTGTGGTCGGTATTTTTCACCGTTTAGATATATATAGTCTTTAATGTCTTTAAAATATCCGCTATAATCTTGTGTATAGATATCTGCAAATCCTTCGGTTTCGGCAAGTTTGCGTAAGTTTTGGTCAATTGATTGTCTTTGTATAGTGTCCATTTGGGTTAATAATTCTTGGAATTGTTGTGTTCTAATGTGATGTTGGATATCGGATTTTGAATATATTCCAATTGATTGTAAGTCAATATTTGGGTTTCGAGCAATAGCTCTAATGCTTTCTGGTGAAAATTTTTTGAGTGATTGCATTTATGTGGGGTATGGGGTAAAAAGGTAATATTTATCTTCATCAGGGTTCAGTTGTACTACATTGTGGCTATTTTCTGATCCACATGGGACTGCGATATCCCAGAAATAGGTTCGTCTTGAAAGTGAGTCAACGAAATGTACTTTATTTTTATAAAAGATAGGGTTTCTTTTATAACATCGTTTATCTTCAAAAACATATAGTGGTGATACTTTTTTGGTATAGGTATAAAACCATAAAATGTTTCCTTCGTAGTCTAAAAAATTTGATCTATTTCCTGATAGTAAATATCCTGCATAGGGTATTTTTAATACTGCTAGTGCAAGTGATTGTAAGATTTGTGTTCGTTCTAATTCGCATAGTTGGTGAAGTGTTTCTAATTCAGAGAGTGACATTTCCTGAAAAATTCGGCTAATTGTATAGTCTAATTTCATATCTAAGTGAATATCATAGTGGATATTACCAAAATAAGAATTATTCATTAGTGATAGTTCTTGTAAACGTGTGCTTCTAGTGTCATGTGGCCTTAGATGTCCACCAGGTTGACCATTACTTTTTTGAAAATTAACTGGTATGTATGATGTTCCTTCGTTTAGAGGATGACTTGTGGCATATGGGTCGATTTTTATTTTTCCAGTGGTCATGTCGAAACCTTTTTCGTATTCCACTAAGATTTCAGAATATTGTGTTTTGTGAAGTGGGTTTCTGCAAGTTCTGTTTCTTGATAAATTTGAAAACGTGTTAATTTATTTTCTATATTGTGAATGTTTCTAAAATCAGTACTTTGTTTTCGTGATGGATTTACTTGTTCATATGGAATTGATTGTATAAAATATTTCTCGTGAAATTTTATCATTCGGGCGTGTATTTTTGCTACTTGAAATGTTGTACATGTGTCTTCGGGGAACCAAACAATTGTTGCTTGTGTTCGTGTTGCAGGGTCACAATAACCTTGATAGTTTTTACAGGGTAATCTAATTCCTTGATAGATCATTGTGTTGTCAGATAAATCGCGTGTGAGTTGTATTTTTTCGAGTTGTACTTTTCAATCGAAAAACATTATTTCTTGATATCCTTTATTTTTTGTGTTTGCTTTGCAGTTTGATGGGTTATTTATACCAATGTGTGGTATCCAGTTTTTATCGTGTATGTCATAAGTTAATCTTCCGTGTGCGCCGTTGTATGGGTATTTTTCGTCTAGTTTGATATTTCGTTGATATCTTTCAAGTTCTGCTTGATGTACAGAATCTGCAAAAACTTGGAAATATACTAACTTTCTGTCTGTATTTTTATTTCTTGTGATATTTAGTCTGAGTAACTCGTTTTTACAATCGTCGGGATTGAGATGTAAAAGTCGTTCGATATTACTTTGGTAGAATGATTCGTGGTCAAGTCGGTTTTTATTTCCATTTGAGACTTGTGAACAATGTACTTTCTTTTCGGAAAATGTTGCTGTGAATTTATATCCTATAACTGTTGTTGCTCGGGCTTTTGAATAGAGTGTCGCTATTACATTTGTAGTTTCTATAGCTTGTGGTTCTGTTTCGCATTGTGATACTTGATTTATTGCATATTTGTGTAGTGTTTTTTGTTCATTTTCTTCACAATCGTAATGTGTTTTTAATAAGTCTTGGGGTCCTGTGCGGGGAGAAGGTTTTATGTTTTGATCGGAGATTATGAGAAAAAGGAGTTGGAGAAAAATTAAATTTTTTAGAATATACATGTGTATGATAATCCTGAATATGGGTTATTAAATGTGATTTAACCAATTGTCTTTTTGGTATATCTGTCGTACTTATATATCACTTCAGTTGTTATAAATGGTGGTGGTAGTGATTGAGCTGTTATATTTGGTGGGTTTAATGGGTAGGGATGTTGAGCAATGTTGTTTAGTTTAACCGTGATTTCAAATTTTAATTGTAAACTATTTTGTTGGAGTATTTGGATGTTATGGTCACGAATGTCTTCATGGATACCTTGTCTATATTGTAATCGATTAAGTGCCCAGTTGTAGAGTCGGTTACTTTCTGGGTGCTGTCCAAATAATGGTGGGGGTGCTGTGAATGTATTCCAGTCTAATCTTAGAGGGATATTTGTTGATGATTGTTCTCGGTATCTAGCGTCGAGGTTATTTGGAAAATTTAAAGGGAAAGGTGTCGGTGAAATTTGGCTTATTGATGGTGTTGATGGTAGTGATAATGTTTCTGGTAGTGATGATGATGTTGTTGTATCGGTAGAAATATCTATTGGATCATTTACTAAATTGGGTTCACCTTGTGTGAATGATTGTGTTGTCCAATATGGTAGTCGTGATGTTTGGTTTGGGGGGTTAAAGGGATTTTCACGTATTTGTTCAGATGTTGGTGTTGAACCTAAGTAATCTGAGGGTAGACTTGAGGTGCTACAATGTGAAAGAAGTGTAGGGGTTTCTGGTAATATACCAATTGGGTTTTCTGGAGTACTTTGTGATGGGGATTGGGGTATATCAAAATGAACTCGGGGGGTTTGAAAATTTCTGTTTCGTCGAGGATGTATAATTTGTCTATTTATTTCAACTGTATTTTGATTTTGACTAAGATTTCGTATTCTACTTAATTCTTGTGGTAGTGTTGGTATAAGTTATATGTTGGTTCACTTAGAGGTGCTTGTCGCTGAACTGGTTCTAGTGGTTCAGATAAGCGAGCGTGTCGTTCTTCAAAGGTATATGGGTTATCTTGAAAAGAAATTCGTGTAGATGTTTGGGGGTTGTGGGTAGTTGTAGGTGGTGTTGGGTTATCTTGGGATGATGTCGGTGAAGACTGACTGTGTGATTGTTGGTTAGCAATTTTTGATGGTTTTTGATCTATTTCTTTTAGTGAAAAAACTTATGTTTATTGTGGTATTCTTCTAGAAAAAAAATTAGGAGGATTGTTGCTAAGGCGAATGTGATGATTGCTTTCTTTATACATTTACATATCGTCAAGATGAGGGATGATAGAAATGTTACAAAAATTACAAATAGTAAAAAAATATCTGTTCTACTAAAAATGGTTCGTATCATTTAGATAAGTTTTGTGACTCGTACCTGTGAATATGGTCAATGGCTTTTGAAAGTTGGAGGTATAGTTCAAATATGGAATAGAAAATTAGAAAAATATTGCAAAAAATGATTAAGATTATTACAAAAGCTTCAAAGGTATCAAAATGAAATATGAATAAAAGTTTAAATATTGTTAAAAAGTTTAAGAAAATATTGAGAATTATGTTGACTGATCGAGATAAGAGCATTTAAGAAATGGCTTCTTGATCGAATATTTTTTGTTGTTTGAGGCAATTTTCAAGTGTGGTCGAATTATTTATTGGTTTTTTGACAAGTGGGTTGAGTTTTGTGAAAAATTGTTGGGGGCGAATTTTATGGTGTTCGGGAGGTCTTCTTTTTCTTTATTTTTATTTGTCAAGTGATCTGGGATATTTTTGAGATTTTTATACTTTAGGCTAATTTAATAGGGTCTTTCTTTTTTTAGGCTAATTTAATATTTTTGTTTGGGGGGTATTTGAGTTGTGAGTTGGGGAAATATTGTTGATCTTTGGGTTATTAGATAAGGGAGGGTTATGATATTATGGTGATATATATTTTAGTTTTCAAGTTGGAATGGTTTGCTTATTTTTGACCTGGAGGTCGTAAAGTTATAGTTATAGATATGCCTGGAGTTTAATATCTTTCGTCTAATTGATTTGTGTTAGAGTTATAGAAGGTGACGGATTGAATGAATCCTATTGGCTGATTTTGAACTAGAATCGCTGCGTGTTGGTCAGCATGTTATTTTGAAAAATGAAAGTTCAAAATGTTTCAGAGGTGCAAAGATTATTAATTTTAAAATTAAAGTTGTTTTTGAAATTCAACTTTCTTTAATTTTTTAGGTTGTGGGATGAATGTTTTGCAGTTTTTGCCTGGTTGATTTCTAAGTCGTGATGACTCTCTATGTTCTGATTTGTCTACTTGTTCTTGAGGTATAATTTTTTCTATCATTTTTCTATTTTTCTTTTCTTTTTGAGGTATATTTTGATCTAGCTTTTTTGTATTATTTTTCGTTGTAGTTGATTTTTTATTTTGGTTTTCGAGGTGAATGTCATGTTGTTCTTTTGTTTCATTTTCCGTATGTGGGTTATTTTGAATAACTTTTAAACCTGTGAAATAATATAACTGAGTTAGTTCGCGTAGTGCGTATTCTTTTGGGTAAAAAGGTAATAGATTGTTTCGATGTTGAACAATTTCTTTTTGCTCTGAGTCGGTGATTTTATATGTTACGTCAGTGGGTTTGGCAATTATTTGGTATGGTCCTTTACGAAGGGGCTGTATTTTTTTAGAAATTCCTCTTTGAGTGTTAAAATTAGGTATTAAAACAAATGTTCCAATTTTTAAATCGGAGGCTGGTGTAAAACGTGAATTTATTTGTTCATTAATGTTTTGCCTTTGTAACAACTTTTTTGTTACTTTTTGGTAAATTTCATTGTGTTTTTTTATCTCTATTTAAAATCCATTCAATGTGTGTACCGGAGGCTAATTTAAGAATTTGTGGGTGATGAAAATGATCTTCATCATGTGTGTGTAACGGTAGGTTATAACAAATTGAGTCTTTATTCGGTTGACAATGACTTTGTGCATTTTTATGAGAGTTTGCTGTAAATATAATTGGTTTACGTGGTTTTTGATTAAAAACCATTTCGTATGGTGACATTCCTAGAGTTGTCGTGATTTGTGAGCTATATGCTAAGGGAAATAGTTTTACATCTGCTGACCATTCGGTGTATCTTGTATCATTTCCATTGATGATACATCTAAGATATTCTTGTAGTGAACGGTTCATACCTTCGACTAAGCCGTTTGTCCAAGGTGCGTGAGATGTACGTGGTTTGTGTTTGATGTTATATAAATGACATAGTGTGATGATTTCATTATTTATGAATTCTGTACCGTTGTCTGTAACTAAAATTTCGGGTAGTCCGAACTTGGCTATCCAGTGTTCATAAAGTGTTGTGTAAGCGTAATAAGCGTTACAATGTGGTACTGGGTTAAGTGCTACATAATGTGTAAATGCGTCAACAATTACCATAATGTAGGAGTTTCCTTCAGATGATGGTGAAATTGGTCCTTTTGTATCGAATGAAATACGATGGTTGAAGTATAAACTTTGTCCTTTAAAATCTTGTTTTTGTGCTATTTGTTTTTGATTTGGATAAGGTTTATTTAGCTGACATACTATACAATCATTGCATAGTACTTCTATCCAAATTGTTGCATTTGGGAAATAAAAATTTTGTATGAAATTTGAATATGTTTTCTCTGATCCAGAGTGTCCTTAATGTTTTGTGTATGTAAATGTTAAAAGCTATGAGAATCATATTTAAAGGGAGACAGGGAACTGTAGATTCATTTAATTGGTATTCTAGAAGGTCTGTGTTTTCATTAATTGTTGTATTAGTAAATTTTCGAAAATATCGGAAGAGTGTTTTATTTCCTAAAATTGTGGTATCTGCTTTTACGGGTTTAGTTTTATATTTGTGCCATGATTTTAGTTGTCTAATTACTGGGTCGAGATTTTGATATTGTTTCAAGGTATTAATTGTAATTTTATCTGTTGGGGGAAGAAAAGTGTTTTCAATTTCTAATTTAGATAAAGGAATTGTGTCAAGTGGGTCATGGAGGTCAAAAACTTGATTTATTGTGTATTTTGAATCATTTGTTTGTGGTCCTGATAAATTTATTTTATCAGTTAAATCTTCTTTTTCAATTAGTGGAAAAAGATCTTTTTTATGCGAGTGTTGTTTTACTTTTTTTTGTTGGGTGTTATTTTTTATCCATTGTGAGTATGGAATTGGTTTAAAAGTTGATGTTCCAAGTAGATCAACTTCGTAGTGGTTATTTTGGCAATCTAAGTAAAGTGGAAAGTGTTGTAGGTTATTTATCTGTGATTGTTCAATGTCGGTTTTTACTGCATATTTGCATTCTAGTCGGGGTGATGTTTCGTTTTCTGCAAGGTAAAGTTTTATATTTTTGGGTATTTCAACTGTAGTTTTTCGTGTAAGCAATTCAGGTGGTGTATTTCGACTTAATGTGTCTGGTAATGCAAGATTTTTTCCTGCAGTCCAAACTATATGTAAGTTTGGAAATTTCATTAGAATTAATTGAAATCTATAAACTCGGTGATTTGGGTTTGACTTTTGTGTAAAGAGAAAAATGATTGGCTTGTGATCTGTGAATAGAACTGTTGGATGTTTCGATCCAAGTATCAGAAATTCATATTCTGTAAGTGTATAAATTATAGCTGTACATTCTCTCATTAGAGTTGAGAGTCGTAACTCTGCTTGAGTGAATAATCGAGAATTTGCTGATATAAGGTTCATTTTATTTGTACCATTGTGTGATTGTAATAATGCTGCGCCGATGCCAAAATTTGAAGCATCGCACATTGCATAGAATGGTTGATTTGGATCTGGAATTGTATTTGAAATTTGTTCAATTAGGAGTTTTTTAACTTCTTCAAATCGTGTTTGATGTTCTGTATTCCATTCAAAATTATTTTTTTGTCTGAGTATATTATAGAATGGTCTTAAGTATAATTGCATTTTATTAACGTATTTGCTTAAAAAATTCAACATTCCAAGGAATTCTTGGATTTTATTTTTGTTTGTTGGTGGTTGAAGTTTTTGGATAGTATCAATGCGTGATTTTAATGGAGTGATTGTCTTTCTTTCTATATTATGTCCTAAGAATTTAACTCGTGTTAAAAAGAAGTGTGATTTATTGGGGGCGACTTTAAGATTTTTGTTCTGAAGTATTTTATGATAGTGTTCTAAACTTGTAAACATTTCTTCTTTTGTCTGTGATTGCATAAAAACATCGTCTAAATAGGTGATTGCGTTTTTCTTAAGTATTAGTGGTCTAAAAATTTTGCTCATAAAAGCTGAAAATGCTGCTGGTCCTATGGATATTCCATAGAATAGGCGGTTGAATTCATATTGTTGATTTCCAATTACAAATTGTGTTAAACGTCGTGATTGTTCATCTAGTGGCATTTGATTGTATGCACTATTCATATCTGCGGTTGTAAAGTATTTTCCGCTTACTTTTGTTAAAATGACTTGTATTGGTTCAATAGGCCAATTGCATTTTGATTCGTCTATTAGTGAATTAAGATATCTAGCGTCTAAAACTATTTTTAATGATTCTCCTTTTGCTAAGATGATAACAGGGTTGATAAATGTGTTACTTTTTGGTTGTTCTTCTTTGTTTACCGGTGAGATAATCTTGTATTGCTCTAAAATATCGAGTAATCTGTTCACTTTATCGTGTAAGTGAATTGGTACTTTACTTGCTCTTTGTTTTTTGAAAACTGCGTCAGGTTTTAACGGGAGATGTAGTGATGAACTGATTTTGCCAACATCAAATTTGGATGTTGCATAAACTGATGAATATTTTATTAGCTGTTTTGCTAATTGTCAAATTCGTCTTGTGTTATTTGTGAATGTTGGAAGTTAAACATTGTTAAAAATGTCTGTTGATCCTCTGTATAGTTATTTATGTTGAATGTAGGTTTGAAATATGGGGTTTTTGTGAAATAATCTGTGTTTCTTTTTTCATTACTTATTATATTATTTATGGATATATCTTCGTTAAGAATTGTGGATTGACAAATACCTAATAATTGGAGTATATTGTTTACGCGGTATGCTTTTTCATGTATTGGTGAAATTGTAGCGTTGGTTTCGCAATATCCTAAAAGTCCTAATGGGTAATTTTACTTGATACGGTGTATTACTGTATACGTGTAACGAAATGATGTCTGAATTTGTATTTTTCAAATATTTTATGGATGAAATTGTGATTTTGAAAAACTTATGGATAGGTTTGAATTCAAAGTCTGACATAAAGAGTTGTTGTTTATTTTGATTTTTATCATATTGGTGAACTTGTTTTTTTGAAAAGTTGTATATGGTTCCTGATAGTGGTTTCAGGTGTTTTCGTTGTTGGTTATAAATCGGATAAAATTTTGAAAAGATTGGTGGTTGTTTATTTAATCTTTGAAAAAATGTTAGGGCTGTATTTTTTGTTTTTGTGTACTTATCTTTGATCAGTATTTTACTGTTCAAGATATTGATTGTTGGTATATATTTCGATATAAATAGTTATTCCAATGATATTGTGTTTAATATCAGTGATATGAATTATTTGTTTAAATGGTTTATTTAAAATTTTGCTTTGTTCCATTGTTCTTGTGGGGAGAAAAAACAATTGAACTTTTCCATAGTTTATTAATGTTGATCCTTGTGCTGTTGCTAGTTTACTGGAGGTTGCAAGAGGTGTTAATTTTGGATGTAATGTTTTAATTTCATTCTATGTGGGAATGTTTATTATGTTTTATTCTGCTCCTGAATCAATTAAAAATCAATTTCAAGATCTGGTGGTTGAAATTCTTTGTTTCTTGGACTTTCTAAAAGAAATGGTATTGTCCAAATTTTTTCTTTGGGTTGTTCTTTTTGTATATTTTGATAGATGTGATTTGTGTTCAAGCATTTTGTTTTGTCATTTTCATTGGGTTTATTCACAGTGTTAATTTCGTTAGTTTTTTCTGTTGTTTGTGTAGTATGGATGGGTTCGATATAATAATTGTGAAGGAGTTCCAATTGATTTTCATATATATGTGATGAAAAAAGTTGTTCATATATAATAGGTTCGTAGTCGTTTTCGACTGCTATCATATTTATGGAGATAGTGTTTTCTGTATCACTTTCTGTGTCTGATGATTCGCAGTTTATTTGATTTAGTAGTAGTTCATTATTTCCTGTGTCGTCAATACCTGGGGGGTCTGATGTTGTTTCTGGATTTGATTGTACTTGGTTAATATGTCTTTGATGTTTGGGTGTACTACTTCTGTAGCGATGCTTAGAAATATTATAATGGTTATTATTTCTATGTGGTGATTGAGAATAATTTCTATATCGATTATTATAACTTGAATGTCGATTTTGTGAATTGTTTCGTGATCTGTTTTGATAATTATCTTATGATCTGTGATAGTTTGATCTGTTATATGAGTTATTTTTTGATCGATTGTTCGGGTAATTCTGATTTCGGTTGTTCGAATAACTTCTATTTCGATTATTTGAATAGTTTCTGTTTCTATTGTATGATGAGTTTCGTGATTGATTGTTTGGATAGTATTTAGTTCTTATGTTTGATTGAGAACTGGATCTAAAAACAAATTGTGTTGGATTAGAATTTGATCTAGAGTAATTATTTCGACTATTTGGTCGAGTATAATGATTTTGTGAAGAATTTTGTGTATTTCTTCGTTCTGGTGATCTTCCTCTGTAACTTGAGTTATATGGTGATTGATTTCTCGTGTAATTGGTATTGTTCGGAAGTGGTTTCCCTGAACTGTTGTTGCTGTATACATTTTTGTTTGGTAGATATTGATCTTTCTTCATGTATTGATAGAATGATTTATTTGGTTCTTTATATTTTTGAGGTTCGTTTTGGTAATCCTGTTGTTTTTGTCTACATTCAGAAATACTATTCCGTATCGTCGGCAAAAATTACACCATTTTTTGAAAGCTGGTTTGCCTTTAAAGTTTGGGTGTTTTTCATAAATATTTAGTATTTCAGTGATTTTTTCAACGAGGTCTGTATCTGATTCCTGTATGTTGTTGATATTTGTGGTGTTTGTTTCGATTCGATTAACATATTGTAATTTCAGATTTTCTGTTTCTTCAAGTTTCATTGTGATTTCCGCTTGCTCTAGTTTGTCTACTAGTTTTCGAAAATCTAGATCGGGCTCTCGAACTGAGGAAGGATGGGATGCTCTCTTTTTTATTGCTATTTTCCTTAATTGAGGTGTTAAGGTCATCATTAAGATTTCTGTCATTTTTGTGTTTTTGTAGTCATGTGTATTTAATGAATATGCTTTTCGAACTAGTGTTTCGATACGTACTGCTAATAAATTGATGGTTTCATTTGGTAATCTGCGAATTTCATTACATAAAACTCTTTGTTGTTGTTTATTTCTCTCGGAGTCAAACATTTTTGAAAATTCTTGTGTAAATCTTTTCCAATTTGATTTTATATCTATAGGTAATACTGAAAACCATTTTTGGGCTGCACCATCTAAGATTGTTTGTAGCAACGCTGTGCGTCGATGTATCCAATTTTGATGTAGTGGTGTATTAATTGGTTCAGGTCCTATATTTAAAATTAAATTTGCTGTTACTGCGTTTAAATAATCTTCTACAGAATATTCAGGAATTGTTCCTGTGAATACCATTAAAAATTTGTTTGATTTTATTGATGATCCACCCATAAGGTATGGATTCATTGTCATTTGTAGTGATTCTGCGGCGTTTGGCATTTGTGAAAAATTTGAAAGTTGATTTTTTGTTATTTCGTGTTGTTGAAGGTAATATGGGAGTGGTATTTCATTTTGCATTTGAGTTGGTTGATACGAGTGTGTAATCATTGGGTTTTGTGGCTGAATTGGTTGGAAAGATTGTGTATTAGTTGGGTTTTGCATTCGTATTGGTTGTTGTTTTGTGTATCTGTTGGATGTGGAGAAAAAATTCTATGATACGTATATGGTTTTTGGACTCCTTGTCCGTGATATTCCTGGGTATACGGTGCAAAAATATCTGGTTGTAAATAATCATCATCAGAGGATAAGTAATCCGTATGATGAGGTGCTTGCTTTTTATTTTTATTTTGTTGAAAGAATGGGTAAGTTTCACTACGATCCTGTGGAGGGTGTGAATTAGTTTGAAAATTTACTGAGTTGGTTGTTGTGATTGGGTTATCCCAATATCGAGATCTTATCTGATTATTATCGTTTTTTCGTGGGGGATAGTTTGTTTTTGATGAATGTGCGTAATTATAATTGTGTTCCGCAAAAGTGTTTCTTGTGAACGTTCTGCGTGTTTTTGACGGTACTGTCATGGGTCTATATATTTCATAATTCATTTGTGAATACTTTGGAGCAACCGAAGGTTTAACGGTTGATTGTAAGGTTACTTGTGCTAGTGAAGTGTTTGTATTTCTTGGTGTTGTTAAATTTGGACGTATCGGTGAGATACTTTGTTGTGTAGTTGTTGTTGTTTGGACGATTTCTTCATTTATGAAATGTGATGGTGTTTGAATATCTTGTTGTGTAAGATTCCTAGTTCTATTAAGGTTTTCATTGTGTATGACGGTCGAATTTAAACTGTTATTTCGCGTATCAGGTAAAAATGTATTGTAGTTTAATGGTGTTGCATCAATGGTTAATGGTACTACTCGTACATAATCTCTTGTATAAGATATTGTACTTATTGCTTGACTTGAGATTGATTGTGGGATATTTATGAATGCATAATGTGACCATTCGGGGTCCCAAACGTAGTCTGACTGTTATGTGATGGCGGTATCATCGTTTGAATTTTGAGGTCTGAATTTTTTTCTTGCTTGCGAAATTAAATCTTTATTATGTGTAAAATAATCTATTATAAACCATGCCAAAATTTTTTGTAAGTCATGTTTTGTATGTTGTGAAACTTCGTCTTTTGTGAAATTTTCTTTAATTATATGTAGGAAAGTTGAAAATAGTGTGATTTCATGACGTACCCTTATATGTTTGGATGTCTCTGTTGGAGAGACATTTGGGATTTCGTTTTCTAATATTGAAATATAACTATATATTATTGCAAAAACTTCATTAGTAAATATGGAGTTTGCTCTTTGTGAGTTATGATATTGTATGCTTTTGATATATTCTGAGAATACTTTTGAAAATTCTAAATCAAGATCGTCTGTTTGAATTACATATTTGCGGTGATTCGGGTCTGGTGTACTGAATTCTACGGTGTAGATTCCGTATTGTTGTGTTAAATTACATATATCTTTCAGATAATGATCAATAATTTGTCTTTTCATTTTTACATCTGGGAACTCTGCTTTGCATGGGCTGATTCCGTGTTCAAAGAAATTGAGGACTAAATTCTTGCAAAGATCATGTTGTCCTCTATTATCGGGTGCATCTACGAGGAAGGGGTAAATATCGTCGTCATCTGGACTATCTTCACTCGGAGTGTGGGTGTTGCTCATTTTTTTTGTTTAATGACTGTTAATATGTAACTATCGATGTGTCTAATTGATTGATTCCAATTATACAAGTGTACTGGTTTGTGTTTATATATTTTTTTTATTCTTCTTTTTCCTCTTTTTGATGAATTTGAAGTTGTTTCTGAGTCGGAAAAATATAATTGATTGTGAATGGGACAATTTTTATCAATTGATTCTTTTAATTTATAAAGTTCATCTAAATTGCTGGCTTCTGATTCTGAAAATGCGTTTCCATTTTTTGAAAATCTTATTCGTGTGATTTGTCTTTGTTTCGTTATTATTTTTCTTTTTATTGTTTGTCGTTTTGTTCTAATATATCCAACTGTTTGTGTATGAGGTGTGATTACAAGGTCGTATTTTTTGTTATCTATTTCACAGTTGTGTAAAACAATTGTTTTTTTATTTCCTAGATTTTTAAATGACATAAGGTTTAGGATGAGGGATGCAAAAAGTTGTTAGTTGATTTCTACTTTCTTAAACTGTTAGTCCTTACGATTTTTTGGTTAGCTTAACCTGGGTCTATTTGTTCAGTGTTGGAGAGAAAAGTATATCGATTCCGAAGAATGATTTTTTACTTTCTCGTGGCTAGTATAAGCTAAGGTGTTAACTTGCTTAATCTTAATTAGGGGTAGTGATTGTGTTCAAGGGTTGGAGAATAGTTAATCGATCCACAAGGTTCAGGTATAATTAGAACACGAGTAGTTCGTTAGATACTATTTTAAACTTACTAAGTCTAAGATTTATCCTGGGTCTGGTAAGAGGAGGGTTCAAGTGAAGGATGAATAACCGAAGTTCTTCACTGTTTATCCTAATTTGAATGATTAGTTTTGTTCAAAATTTTCTATTGGTCTTGGGTTTTTGGAAGGGTTGGATAGTGAATCGACGTTTGAGGTCGTTAGACACTTGCCAAGCGAGTGGGGGAGAACAAAATTGTTCTTTTTGATCCAAGGATAGGCCTTGATGATCAAGTTTTAATTTTAATGAAATAGAAAATTAATTAAGATCCAAGGATAAGCCTTGATGATCTGATTTTAAATTAAGTGAATTTAAGTTTAAAATGGTTTAAATTAATTTAAGAAAAAGATTTTTTTTTATGATGTTTAGTGAGCTTATGATTGCTGTTATGTTTAGGTGATAAAGCTGGGACAACAGTTGATTTTATAATTACTAACAATTTATTGTCATGCTACTAATTTTTGTTTTTGTTTTCAATAAATATTTTCCAAACATGTTTTATATATTACTGCAGAGTTTAGGAAAACGATCTGAGATCTTTTTATCAATCGTTATTGTATATTAATAATTTTGTTTAGCGCCTGAAATGATCTTGAAGATTGACTTCAAGATTTTATGTTCGCAAATGAAAATCTAAATTCATTGCTAATAAAATTCTAAATATAAAAGTTTGTGTTGGCTTTTGCCGTTCTATCATATAACTATATGGTAAGTTTCTACTTTGTCGTATGTCGTCTCTGGTTCGAGGTCTTCTTCCAATTCCGGGTAGTTCTCTTATCGTTCGGAATATTGGCTCTGATCTATTGAGTCGTAGAGACATTTCGATTAAATTATCGTCGTATAACATTTTGAAAATGTTTGTCTAAATTCTAATCTATTTTTGGTTAATTCTAAGCTATTAAGGTCTTGTTCGAGACTTATGGTCGCACCAGATGAGTTAGGTCCGAAGTGGTTAACTCATAGAGTAATTTCGGATAGGGTACACCGTCTGCTCGTCACGCTATCTTAGATTTTTTTTTATGATGTTTAGTGAGCTTATGATTGCTGTTATGTTTAGGTGATAAAGCTGGGACAACAGTTGATTTTATAATTACTAACAATTTATTGTCATGCTACTAATTTTTGTTTTTGTTTTCAATAAATATTTTCCAAACATGTTTTATATATTACTGCAGAGTTTAGGAAAACGATCTGAGATCTTTTTATCAATCGTTATTGTATATTAATAATTTTGTTTAGCGCCTGAAATGATCATGAAGATTGACTTCAAGAATTAGGTTTGCAAATGAAAATCTAAATTCATTGCTAATAAGATTCTAAATATAAAAGTTTGTGTTGGCTTTTGCCGTACTATCATATAACTATTTGGTAAGTTTCTACTTTGTCGTAGGTCGTCTCTGGTTCGAGGTCTTCTTCCAATTCCGGGTAGTTCTCTTATCGTTCGGAATATTGGCTCTGATCTATTGAGTCGTAGAGACATTTCGATTAAATTATCGTCGTATAACATTTTGAAAATGTTTGTCTAAATTCTAATCTATTTTTGGTTAATTCTAAGCTATTAAGGTCTTGTTCGAGACTTATGGTCGCACCAGATGAGTTAGGTCCGAAGTGGTTAACTCATAGAGTAATTTCGGATAGGGTACACCGTCTGCTCGTCACGCTATCTTATTTTCGGCCGGATAGATTCGTGCAACTTCTTAGTCTAATACCGATCCTAATCTTACTCTTATACTATCTAGTCTCAGGTTGTTTAACTAGTCTCTGCTAGGCTCAATAGATCTAGGGTATACTGGTTTATTGCGGCTGCTGAAGTTCTCTTGGAGAGGCAACTAATTTCTAAGTTAAATTCAAATCTCTCTGGTGCTGAAATTACAAGTAATTTCAGCACTTACAAATAAGTGGGTTGTTAGTTAGATGGATCATGATTGGTTAATATTAAATACTTTACAGTGGTAAAATATCTAATTTATCCAATCATAAAATGTAGTTTAGATCAGGTTCCAAATTCCATAGACTGAAAAATTGTATGAAGGCAGCAGTTTAAGCATTTTTCCACACTATGGAATTGTATGATAGACATTTTTCCATACTGTGAATTGTATGAAAAACATTCGTTCCATAGAGCTTTTTGTGTGATGCCCGTAAGCACAAAATCCAAACTTCTTCTCACATGAGAAGCCACCAGGATAAAAAGTGGTTGGGGAGCAGTGGTGAAGTGGTTACTTCTCCGCCTCTCAATCGAAAGGTCGGATATTCGAGGCACACCATGATACGGGCTCGTTTGTTGATGGTGAGGCAACATTACCCAGCCCAGAAAAATAACCAAAAAAATTGCATGTAGTTCTTAAGCAGGGGCACAACAGCGGTTTGCCGTGATGAGCTGTACAGCTCGTATGTTGGTCCTATCCCTCGTGGATAAATGATATTAATAGTTAATTAATAAAAAGCATTGGAATTGCAGATTACGCGACTTATTGATAAATGCCAAACAAAACAAAAATTACGAAATAAATACTTTTTTTGGTTAAATCTAGGTAAGACCTTATTATATAAAACTGAAAAGTACCACTTTTTCCGTCACAAACAACCTTCAGTGTGAACCTTGTTCCTTTTGTGCAGAAAAAATTTGTGCGTCGTCTACATTATATGCGAAACAGTGGAAAACTTGCATGCAAAAAAAGTAATGGAAATTGTATGATAAGCATTTTTTCCATAGAACATATGCATGGAAATGTATGATAAACATTTTTTCGATTTTTTTAAATGGAATTGGATGACATTTATTTTATTGTATTGAGGTCGACCGGGTACTATTTTTCAAATTTTTGTTTTAAAATGATATTTTTCAAATAAATCAAAACTTGTCAAGTTCTATTTTCAGCAAAAGAGCTAACCGGAAAAGAACGATTCATTTAATTTTGAGTTTAAGTCAGTGTATTTTTTGCTCAGTCTCTCAAAACCTAAGAAGGACATTATTTGGCCAAAAAAATTTTGCAGAAATTTTGTGAGAAGTTTCAAATTTATCTTTTCAACAAATCACGAAAAGAGTTTTTGAAAAGGAACTGGCAACTTAAGCAGGGCTGACTAAAAAAATGGTCGCAAAAACTATTAAGCTGGCCACTTTTGTCAACTCGAATTTCATTCACAGGCTTTTGTTGCCATTCTGATCTCCTGGTTTCTTCTGGTCCAGCCTCATGTCTTGTATGTAAACTTCTGCCTGGAGGATTTTGACCAGAAGATGGAGATGTCCAGCTACATGGCCAGGGTGAGAAATAAAGTTGTGCGGCATTAAAAATGTGGCATCAAGACTGCTCGTATCACGGCGAAGAATGAATAGCGCCACTGTCATTTAACATCGATAAAAAATTCGTGATTGCAAAAAAATAATCAACTGCTAAAAAGTCGAAAGATTTTTGATTTTTGTTTCTAAATCTTCATTTTTCTACACACTGTGAAATATACATAGTGATATAAATTGCCTTTGGTAACATAATAAGAAAATCCTAGTGTGTTTTTCACTGGAAATCAGTGTCCTTCCTTTATGTTTGTGCTCATGATATCAAAGGTTTTCAGATGATTCGAAAAGTCTTCTCAAAAACTGTTCTATAAATTTCGAAATTCATCTGGAGAATAAATACCGAGCACAAAAGTTCTATCTATTTTTTCGATGGTGGAGCAAGGAAAACTGACACGAAGCTACATATCTTTCTCATCAAATCGTGCCAGTAATTTTTTTTAAATGAGAAATTAAAAAAAAAACAGAATTTTTTCTCGTGGAACTTCTCTTCATTTCTGCAGTCACCTATGCTGAAACATAATTATTCTTTTTTGTGTCATTGCGTTTGTTACCGTCTTTCGTAGAAAATGAGACACATTTATACTTGGCATGGTTTTTCTATTATTTGGACCTGTGGAAAGATAGTTGTAGAGCGGGGAACGATCCTGTAAACATCGGTTCCACCAGTAGGTACGCTCTTCACAAAAAATGCACCTACCACCTATATTAAATGCATTATGAGCTGGACATTTTGACTGCACTATAAAAAGCTCTCTAACTGAATGAAAAACCAGTGCATGGCTAAGAATTGTACTATATTTATATAATATACTAAAGCCTTAATATTAGAGATTGGCAGCTCAAAATTTGAAGTTCATCAAAAAACTTTAACCGAATACTATTGGAAACTATTTAAAGGGGCAGTCGGAATATTCGGGTTTTTCCCCTTATGTAGGAGCAGTCTTGTTTGTTATCAATTAGGAGTCTTGAGAATAGATCTTGTTTGGTTAGGTTTCTGGTTTTATCATCGTGGACTAAAATTGTGTTTCAATTTCAATTGCAACAATTGGGCGATAAGAATTCTGAAAAAAGATTATAGAGAACTTTTATGTCAGTTCCAAAACAGCGCCGCTTAATAGCACTAAATTGTACGAATCAACTTCACTTGCGCCGTAATTGTTCCGACTTTCGATGCGAAAGTAACGGAATATTTGTGCTCGGGGTGGGTTTTTTTCTTCTTCAGACAAATTTCGACTTTTTAACTAGCCATTTTTGACGGAATTTTTTTTATATCATTCGAAAGCTATTGTTGTCCTGAGCCTAAATTTGAAAAGATATTTTACCTGTGATCATTTTTCGTAAAGTTATGAGGGTTTAAAGATTTGGTACAATTAACGCGCGATATAATTCGCGCTATTAACGCGTAAGCGGAGATTTAACCCAACTTATAAATCGTTCCAAATTGGTTGAACGAAGCTTATTTGCCATAATTGATTTATTACAAGGAACGAAATCTATCTACTTGTACTTTAAATGGCGTGTGGGGGGGGATGGTTTTCATAAAAAAGTTCAAATTTTGGAAAAAAAATCATTTTATTTCATTTCATTTAATTTTTTATGTTTTTACTGCTGCTCCATAAACCTTAAAAGGCAGTCGGAACATTCAGGGCTTCGCCCTGATACGAGCAGTCTTGTTTAGAACTTTATTAGTTGACGTTAGATGCTTTGTCACAGGGAACAAGCGACATGGCTTTAGCCGTGAAACACGGAACTGCAACTAGACGACCAGTTGTTCCATCAACTGGACCGACCGGAGGAACAACCGGGAGCCGAGGAACGCGACAAAAGAATCCCGGATCCGGAGCCGTAAAGTCATCCCAAATTGGTCAGGGGCCTTTTCCAGTCACGACAAATTTTTGTTAGGATAGATAAAACAGCTCCATTAACCAGCTCCATGTTAACCAGCTCAATACTATCTTAAGCAATTAAGTTATAACTAAAACTATATTCCTCACATGACTAACACGAACGTCCTATTAGAAAAAACTCGCTTAAATGACTGTTACTGAGTACTTAATTTTTATTCACGACTTTCAATTTAAAGCTTCAGTATCTTTCTTCTATCTTTTTAAAGAATACCAAATTTGAATTGAAACGCGGAAAAATGTATACTGGAAAAATGTCTGAAATTTAGACTTCAACTGGCTTCTTATCGATACTATTCTCCGTGGACTCCGAAACAGCTTCGGCTTTGTGAACACTTTGATCGTTCTGGTGTTGATGCTGCCATTTCAACAACCTCTGTGGAGGTTCAAAAAGTGGGCATCTAGACGAATGTCTCGTTTGGCCTTCTAATACGTAAAATGCTTATTTCCAGCATCCCATTCCACTTAAAAGTTTTTAAATCGAGTTTCTGAAGTGTTGTTTAAACTATAAGAAACCAGGCAGACAAAAAATTTTCATTCTGTGGTGATGGCCATTAAGGTTTATACAATAATCATTTCTTGAGGATTATGACCAGCAATTGTGTTGCATGGTAATCTAAATCTATGATTATATTATTATAAAATTATATGTTCTGCTTTCAATTGGCTTCAAGACTAAGAGCGCAGAATTTCGCAAAAGCAAATGATGAAAGAAAAAAAGGTTTTTCATTTTTTTCTGCGTATGACCTTGAAATAATTATATAGTTTTGTCGGAAATATTTTCGGCCAGTCATCACAAAAAATGGCGACTAAAATTGAAATGACGTTTTTCAAATTTTAGCTTAAATATATGCTGTAAATATCCCACAGCCACTTTACGTTCTTAGGTCAAACCGGGAAAGTATTCTAGATCTAAGATTTCTTACGAAGTTGCCTTTCAATGACATGCAATTTGGTGGGTGACGTTTAAAACCTTTCTACTGAATGTTTTCAAAACGTTTTTTTTTAAATGAAAGTTTACTCATTTTATCAACGTTTAGGTTATTGAAGTGAAATTTTTTGCAATAGGCAGCAAAAATGTGTCGAATTCTTATGATACAATTCATTGAGTTGGATTATTTTTTTCTCACGCACGTTTTCGCGTTTTAATGAATATTCATTGCTTTCTGTGCTATTTGGCCAAAAAATGATGAAAACAAAAAATTTTACCTGCTTTTCAACGGTGGAACCGGTTTTACAAGATTATGAAGCAAAGTTACACCCATAAAGCGGGTCAATTTATTTGTTTCAAAATTAAGGAGGCAAACAGGGCCATTGTAGTTATTCTTACAATTTTTGACTCTGCTTACTCTTACGTTCTTGATTTTGAACCACAAAAGCTGACCCATTTTAAGAGTGTTATCTTGCTTCATAACTTTGCAAAACCAGTTCCGCCTTGAGAAAGCTGGTAAAATTCCAAGCATTCTTTTTTTGGCCAAATAAAAAAACCAAATTTGAGAAAAACGAGTTTGAAAATTTTGTTTTAGATCATTCTATCCGAGTGTTTTACCTCAGCACTATAGAAGCTAGCTCAGCACAAAATACAGTGGAAAATCAGTAAAGCGCGAAAAAATGCCAGGCAAAAAAATTCCAACTCAATGAATTATATTATCAGAATTCGGCAAATTTTTGCTGCCCACTGCAAAAATTTTCACTTCAAAGCCCAATTTGAATTCAAGTCAACATCATACCAATATATTTTGAAAACACCCTGTAGAACAAGCACTTAACATATCTGAGCGGTAAGCGCAACAACAGAAGAAAACAATGTGTCAACATTTTTCAAAAATTGCAAAACAACATCTGACTTTTTCACAAAAATGTTTTAAAAAAGTCTTATGAGAGCTCTGGAAAATCAGGATTATTTCATCTCTAAAAATGCGAGTTGTGCGTTCTCAATGTAAAATGCCAAATTTTTTATTTTCAGTTTCTATCGTAATCTAGAAAAAGGAGGGTAGGCTGGAAATAAGCAATTTAAATTCTGCTGTTCTGGAAGAATGTTTCTCTCTCAACAAGGGCTCCACATTGATTAATCCTCTCCTCTGATCGATTCCTTTTGTTTGTAAAATCAACCTTTGTTCTATCCTACAGCAGCTCCCTTCATAAATTCAATTTTAAAAGAATAATTCTTTGTCAAAAGAACTTCGAACTGACTTTTCGGGAAAAAAAATCAGCAAAAATTGAACGTATTTTATTTTGTTTTTTGAATTATCGAGGGATCTATTTTCCGTGCCAAATTTTAGATCCTGAACTTTTCCACGGCATGTTCAATTGCTTACATACTGGCTAGTTTCTCAAAAATATCCTTCATATAAATTAAATCTGCTTGCAATAGTCGTTTTTTTGGTAAAAATCAGCTCTTAAATATATATTCAAGTTTTGATTGATATGCATCAAAGATTAGAAATCTATGTTTTTCGTGGAACATAATTGAATGTCGAACTTTGTTAGTATGGTGATTTGAAACACGCTGATAATTATTTGAGAGTCAGAATTTGTGGTTACCAGACGCCAAAAATTGTCCCTTCAACTTTGTTTTTGCATGTGGCGGAACTTTCACACAAAATGTTCAAGTCTTTTTTTCGACTTTTTTGCTCCGACTTTTGTAACAAAAGTAACGGAGTATTTGTGCTCGGGGTGGGTTTTTTCGTCAGACAAACTTCGACTTCTTAACTAGCCTTTTTGGCGGAATTTTCTTATATCATTCAAAAGGTATTGTTGTCCTGAGCTTAAATTTGGAAAGATATTTCACCTGTGATTATTTTGCGTAAATTTATGAGGGTTTAAAGATTGCCATTTTGGCCATTTTGACCAATTTGGGACATTTAACGCGCGATACGCTTTGCCCTGATACGAGCAGTCTTGTTGTTCCGACTTTCGATACGAAAGTAACGGAACATTTGTGCTCGGGGTGGGTTTTTTTTTCTTCATACAAATTTCGACTTTTTAACTAGCCATTTTTGACGTATTTTTTTTATCATTCGAAAGCCATTGTTGTCCTGAGCTTAAATTTGGAAAGATATTTCACCTGTGATTATTTTGCGTAAATTTATGAGGGTTTAAAGATTGCCATTTTGGCCATTTTGACCAATTTGGGACAATTAACGCGCGATATCATTCGCGCTATTAACGCGTAAGCGGAGACTTAATCCGTCTTATAAATCGTTCCAAATTGGTTGAACAAAGCTTATTTGCCATAATTGATTTGTTACAAGGAACAAAATCTATTTTTTTTGTGCTTTATATGGCGTGTGGGAGGATGATTTTGATAAAAAATTTCAAATTAAGAAAAAAAATTTTCATTTTATTTTATTTCATTAAATTTTTTATGCTATTACTGCTGCTCCATAAACCTTAAAAGGCAGTCGGAACATTCAGGGCTTCACCCTGATACGAGCAGTCTTGTTAAGTTTTGCATTCAATTATGTTTAAACACTCCAAATCGCCAATAACGGAACAATGGAGGCTTTATATTGGCACAAAAGAATGAAAATGTTACAGTTACGATGGAATCAGAGACGCAAGACCTTTAAGGCCAAGTTTACATCCTCCCCCTGAATACACTTCAGGGGATAGGATGTAAGCTTGGTTCTAAGTGGAATTTTTTGGTCAGTCATTTAGTGTATATTTATGTACCTCAATAGCTAACGTTAAAACATCTTGGTGGGTGTAGTGTGAAATATTTAACTTGACCGCTTTAGCGGAGAAGATGCTAATAAGTTAATGCAGTTCTTATGCTAAACAACTATGCTTAAAATTGACAGTTTTATACCAAACTGACAAAAAAAATGTGTCAGATGTTCAGTTTGAAGATAGATTATTTTCTCATTTTCTGCTCAAACTCTTTAATTCAATCTTAAATCTGGACTGCATTAGTTTTCAGAATTTCATGAACTTTTGCCCTCACTTTTTACATTGACCGGGGTTTCACAGTCACGGCTACCGCGAGCTAGCTCAGGTATTTCCAGACTGTCGCTACTCAAAATCGACCTTTCCAAAGTTCTAAAAATCGACGTTTCTTGAAAGCCTAAAAATAAATATTAAAACTCAAACCAGTTGGATTCTTTTTGTATATAAATAAGAAAATTGGCTATCTTATTTTTAGTAGTGTATTTTTTAGCATTTGTTTCACAGTGGAGTAGAGTTTTTGTTAATCGCCATGGATTGGTACATGGATCAATTCAAAACTAAAATTCGGGCTGTAAAGTCGGGAAATTTTTAATTAGTTGGTTTCTTAGTTCGTTTTGATGGAATATAATTTCATAAAAGATTGGTATATTAAAGTAGCGGCTGATAAGTATTGTCCATTAAATAGGTTTTCCGCCGCAAAAACGATAAAATATATATTTTTTTCTCAGAATTTTTTTTAAAAATGTGTATGTCCCTGAGTACAGAGTAATAAATTGTCTATCTAATGAAGAGTTGATAAAACAAAATAGCTGTCCTATCTAATAATTGCAATAAGTTCAGAGCCTGATTAAAGTGTCCTCTACGCATTATTAAAGAGTATGTGGCGCGTTAATTGATTCAAGTTTGCCTAATTGGCAATTTTCAAAACCCAACTCTACCAAATTTAGTCCCAGCGGTATTTTGTTTCAAATGAGCTATTGAGATTCCCGGCGTGAGATTCCGTGGATAATCATCAATTATAATGGAGTAATAGTCGATTACAAAGCTTACAAGACTGCTCGTATCAGGGCGAAGCCCTGAAGGTTCCGACTGCCTTTTAAAGTCTATGGAGCATTAAAAAGTTGCAAAATTTCAATGTAATAAAAAAATTTAAAAGCATCCCCCACACGTCATATTAAGTACAAAGTGATAGATTTTGCGGCTATTAACAAATCAATTATGCATATAAGCTTCCTTGAACCAAATTGGAACGATTTATAAGACGGATTAAACCTCGCTTACGTTAATTATATCGCGCGTTAATTGTCCCAAATTGGTCAAAATGGCCAAAATAGCAATCTTTAAACCCTCATAACTTTACAAAAAATGATCACAGGTGAAATATCTTTTCAAATTTTAGCTCAGGACAACAATGGCTTTGGAATGATATAAAAAAAATTCCGTCAAAAATGGCTAATTAAAAAGTCGAAAGAAAACAAAAAACCCACCCCGAGCAGAAATATTCCGACTTTCGTATCAAAAGTCGGAACAATAAATTAAAAATTAGTTTAATCCAGAATAGATTATAATGGATTATATTAAGTTATACGGATTATAATAAATTTTATTGGATCATAAAAGTATCTTATGAGTAAAAGCCTTCCCGAAGCGAGGTTTTTTGGATAAAATTCGACTATAATGGCTTTTTTGTTAACAAAAAACTTGCCTATATAATCAATTATCATGGCAAATTTAGACAATGATACTTATTTGACAAAAAAAAACATTAAGATCCAATAAAATCCAATGTAATCGATTGAAATCCAGTGTTTTTTTTTGTAACCATAAAAACACACTCAATTTTGTAGATAATTACTTTACTTTTTGAAACTTTCTGCAAAACTCGACGAACACGTTCATCCAGGGGCAGCCAATATATAGTAATTTTGAAGAGACCAAAATGTAAGAATTTTCCAAAACGAGAAAAACTTAGGTGTGCCCCTGCGTTGATCGCCATTTTCAGTACTCACTACCTTCTCAATTCTTAAGCCGCTACGCGTCTTGTGGATTTGGCGTATAAATCCACAAATGGTTTAAGCAAATAAAACTCAATTGAAAGAGTAAATAAAATACGCAAATTTCAATATTTTTGTAAGCGCGCTTTAAATCAGGAAAAATTTGAATTACAGCGAGAAAACAAAAATGTCTAAAAAACAAAACAGCACACAAAAAAAATTTAATAAATGAATTGTAATCCCTTATAATTGATTAAAACTGTTTATTTTTCCTTTGATCAAATTTTTTGAACTATATTGAGATTTATATTGCTTAAAAATAGTATCATTACAATCCATGTTTAAATGATCATAATCGATTTATTTTTTTTATAAAGGCTCACAATGAATATCCAATATAATTGATTAAAATCCATGAAAGTTCAGTGCATTTAGTTTTCCAAAACCCTGATGGTAGAAATTCAAAGGTCTATAAGGCGGGTGTTAAAGGTGTGGGTGGAGGTAGGGGTGGCAACATTTACGGTATTTTCACCAATTTTACGGATAATGTAAGTTAGGGGTTAGTGGTGGATAAGGGGAGGTGGTGGTACAACAAGGAAATAAGAACAGTGGGAGTTAGTGTAAATATTCACGGAGAGGGGGAGAATTGTCGAATAATAAGACAAGTAGAAAACAATATATCTTTTTGCTGCAGCCAAATAAAAAACACAATTTAGAAACTGCAACGTTCATTTGGCTTCAGCAAAAAACTGTTGTTCCCCTCCCCGTGAATATTTACACTAACTCCCACCGTTCTTTTTTCCTTGCTTTACCACCACCTCGCCTCCCCTCCCCCACCACTTACTCTTTACTTACATCACCCGTAAAAATGGTGCAAAATACCGTAAACGTTGTCACCCCTACGTCAAAGAACAACTTTAACACCTTCAACACCCCCCCTGCAGACTTTTACGCCCCCTCCCCAAATAGGAGTGGGATCACTTGAGTGGGATAAAAATAAGCGTGGCTTTTTGATCACTCCAGTATTCATTTGATGTTATCCAAATGTGCTCACATTGGGCTGAGTCTCTCAAAACATAACAAAACTTTGATGAATTTGAAAATTTGTCAAGCAAGTTGAAATATAGGTTAAAAACAAGTTAAAAAATAAGTTGAAAAATAAAAGTTTGTCCGGTATGTAATACACAAAAAGGATTGATTTTTTAGCCAAACGTCTTTCAAAAAAGAGATCTTTTATGCAATAATGAGCTCAAGTTCCATCACTTTTTTTTTATTTGATACTTTATTTAAGTTAGTTTAGCGTTTGACTCATTACACGGAATAATTTCCGGTTATTTTAAATCTCAGTTTGAAATATCAAAACTTTATCCAATTGGACAGAAGAAAAACATGACGGAATCTGAATGGTTGAATTTCTTCGTGCATTCAATCCTTCTGACTGGAGAAGCTACAGCCACACAAAATATCCAATTTAGTGCAAATTTAGAAGTTTTCGGCGCATTTCATCCTTCTGACAGAAGGAGAATATACACCCATACGCAGTATCCAGGTTCTAAAAAGATTATGAAACGATTTGTAACGATTTGTAAAAATTCTGGGGGTTTGAAAATTGCCAAATTAGCCATCTTCTGGACTAAATTATGAGCGCTTTGAAAAATTTATTCATATTGCTGAGAGCGTAACGCGAATTATTTATGCGTGGCGAATTGTCCCGCACAACAAAATCGTTCCAAATTGAATTGAGGCTAGCCATTTGGATCGGTCGTATTAATTCCATACGACTCAACATTTCACAATTTGATATTGTCCAAAATTTATAGGTTTTCAAAATTTTCTATTACCAAAAACTTTTTGATATGAATTAGGGGACATTCAGAACTTTCAGGGCTTTGCCCTGATATACGTGCAGTCGTGTCTCAGTCCCGATTCATATCCTGAGCTCATCGCAATTTTCTTTAAAGCTCGCTTCTTCATTATTGTCTACTTGAAGTTATAATCATGCAATCCTTAGAATCAGAGTTTTACTACTTTTTGAAAACCTCAGAAAAGTAAAGAGAATGAAACTTTTGAAAAAAAAACAGGTTTTATTACTATTGGTTTGTCAAGTATCTGTACAAGTAATGCAGAAATTTTGAACCACGATTCTGAAAAAGAAATAGAACTAAAAAAGTATCAATAGAACAGCGATTGAATTAACCTACAGTTTTAGCGGGGGCTACTTTCATGGGCACTTATGGAATACTGAATTGCTGATTTTTTTAGGCTCATTTGGTCCTTCACCTATGCCGGATTCCGCCGTTTCAGTAAAATTTTGGATGCATTTTTCGTTTTGTCTTTTGAGTAAATGCCTAACTTGATAACATAGGGACTTGAAATTTAAGGAAAACTTATGATAAAACAGTTTTCAAATATAATTGTTGCTTTAACTGGTTAAACTAGTCACATAAAAATGTTTAATATTTGTAACTGAGCATCCATTGGTATCAATTAGATTTGTAAAAAACTGCGCCATATACATTAAAATTTTCTGTAATATTTTTAGCGTTGTCCAGGGAAACAAAACATATTTGTCAATATCAAGCCATCGGTTCTTTTGATAACCGGGTCATCAATTAAATATTTGAAAATCTATAAAACAAAAAAAAGAGACAGAATCCGTAGACACGTGTATTCAAAAAAAACTGCAATACTGTTTATAGCTTTCTTTAGACACTAAAGTTCTTGAAAAAAAAACAAAAAGCAATTAATGTTCATTATGAAATGCTGGAGGGCAACTTTTTGTGGATTGTAACTGAATTTTGTTTATAGAAAAACCAATTAATATCAACTTTTTGAAAAAAATTCATGAACATATTTTTTTCGTCTTGTCGACAAAAATCTGAATGAATTGATTTTGTTTCTGTCAAACGAATTTCTGATCATCTGTTTCTGGAAAAAATAGTTGCATAGAAGTAAAATATTTGCAAATTTTGATATCGGTATTTCAAGAAAAGACAAATCGCAAGAAAAAAGGCTCAAATATACTCATCGCCGCAGTTACCCAAATGTTTGTGAGCTTACCAACTGAGGTAGGGCTAAGAAGGGCACAGAAAGTGTGGAGCTGGTTATCACAAAGCGGCGACGAGTATGTGGTCAATCACCCGCGACCCTAATCCAAACTTCATAAGTTATAATTAATTCCTGTGCCTTGCGAATTATCGCTTTCTCAGTTTTTGGCTACAAATTATCTTTTGTTCCTAAGATATTTTCCAATGAGATCAGGAGCGGATTTACAAATTATGATGGGCGGGAAAATTAACAGGGACATGTTCAAAAATTTGATGTCTTTTTAAAGGTTTTCGGCTTTTTTTGTTTGCATCAACATTTTAAAATAAAAATGGTATCCTCTTCAAAAATTAGACTTTAATAGCGCTTTTTGAAAAATTTACGCTTCAATTGATGGTCTTGGAGTCAAAAGCCAGAGAGAGGGGAGTGGGGTGACGTGGTTGGGTTCGGGAATAAACAAGGGAAGGGTCATATAATTTAGGAACAACTAGCGACGTAAATTGTATCAAATGAAGGCAAGTCATTTCAGACTAAAAAAGCTTAAAGTCTACCAGAAAAACAAAATGTTCAATTAAAAAAACCTTTTGGGAGAAAAATCAAAGACGAGAAAACATTATCCTGAACTAGTTCAAATCACCGTTTTTACGACTGCACCATGAGAAGATAACAATTACATTGTAAATATAGTGAACTGAGTTTAAAAATTTCATAGCAGCATTGGCGAAACTAAGATTGCAACGATTAGAATATATTTCATGCAGACTTAATAATAGTAAAAAAAATGTTTGTATATAACGCAGTTAGACTATAAAATGGATAATATATGAATTTTATACAGTTCATGAAGTTCAATTATATAGTTTAGAAAAGTGATTTATTTTGACTAAAAAAATGATTTTTTACTGTTATAAGAATGCTGTTTGAAAACTCAAAACTAAAGTTGAATTCAGAAAACCCAACTCCATTTTTAAAATCTTTGAAGAATTTTTATGAATCTTGGTTAAGAAGATGGACGATTTAACTTTCAAGATTTTCCAATACTTCGACAAAACTTTTTACCTGCTTAAAGAAGATTAATCAAAGATGCATTCAGTCAAACAAACTTACCCAACTTTTTAAGCAAACCATCAAACAAACAAACATAGATAGAAACTGGGATTTACAAATTTTCGGAAAAAACTGCTTTCTTTTCCCAGTTTTTTTTTCGCGTTCACCTCCCCCCCCCCCCAGGACAAACACTTAAAACGATCAAACCAAAGAATTTTTTAAAACGATCAAACCAAAGGTTTTTTAAAACGATCAAACCAAAGAATTTGTGAGCTTTACAATCATTAGAAGTACACCATGATCATTAAAAATTTTTAATGAAGGTTTGAATTAAGAATAGAAGCCCTAGTTTGACCAGTTTTTCTATTTCACCCCAACCTACAATGAACACACACAAGCACTTTGTTTAGCTATACAATTACTTTAAGAAGTGACAATTTTGGTCCTATTTTGACAATTTTTTGTTGTTTTTATCAATTTTGATTATTTTCAACAAAACAACACACTTGTCTATTTGAGTATTGTCTATAAAAAATTAAACGAAAGAAAAAAAAGAATTTTATCGTGTATATAATCTGTACCAAAGTATGCAATTAAACATAAATTTTAATGACTATCGAATCAATCAAAATAAGTATAAGTTACAATCCATTGTACTCTATTTGCTAGTCAAAAAATGCTTTATTTAGTCTAGATACCTAAACTATAGATTTACTAGCCTAAATCGATTGCAAACTTAGTTTTACCAGAGCGGATACGAAATTTTTAAGAATAGTATCATGCATTACTGTCAATTGTAATTGATTAAGCAAAGTTTTTGCTTGTTTGAAAATGTCTCAAGAGCAACACAAAGTCAAAATTATTTGTTGAAGATTTTTTTGATTGTTTCTCGAGTTCTCAGTGAGTGATAAGTTTTAACTTCTGTTTGTTTGAACGGTTTTCAATGAAAACTTTTTTGCAGAAGTTTTTCTCACAACTCCATTCATGTAACAGATTTTGTTGAACGACACTTTATCCGAATCAGATTTAAAATCGATGAGATAAGAGTGGATGAAATTATTTATTATTTATAAAAACCATATCAGAAACAAACAAAACCTACTGAATGCAGAACTGAGGTAACCAAAATATTGTTTTTATCTAGGACGTGAGGCAGTAACTAGCTAAAGAGACGATTCATGAAGCGACAACTAATAGCAATTCTCTCTCCCAATTACGCAAAAAATCGACAAAAAAGGTTTGGCTCTCTGAATCGTCCTTTTAATGCAAATTATTCCGTCAAAATTTGTTTCAAAGAGTTGAGTGAGTTTGAGTTTGGAACATGGAGTCATACTTTTGAATTCAGAAAACCCAACTCCATTTTTAAAATCTTTGAAGAATTTTTATGAATCTTGGTTAAGAAGATGGACGATTTAACTTTCAAGATTTTCCAATACTTCGACAAAACTTTTTACCTGCTTAAAGAAGATTAATCAAAGATGCATTCAGTCAAACAAACTTACCCAACTTTTTAAGCAAACCATCAAACAAACAAACATAGATAGAAACTGGGATTTACAAATTTTCGGAAAAAACTGCTTTCTTTTCCCAGTTTTTTTTTCGCGTTCACCTCCCCCCCCCCAGGACAAACACTTAAAACGATCAAACCAAAGAATTTTTTAAAACGATCAAACCAAAGGTTTTTTAAAACGATCAAACCAAAGAATTTGTGAGCTTTACAATCATTAGAAGTACACCATGATCATTAAAAATTTTTAATGAAGGTTTGAATTAAGAATAGAAGCCCTAGTTTGACCAGTTTTTCTATTTCACCCCAACCTACAATGAACACACACAAGCACTTTGTTTAGCTATACAATTACTTTAAGAAGTGACAATTTTGGTCCTATTTTGACAATTTTTTGTTGTTTTTATCAATTTTGATTATTTTCAACAAAACAACACACTTGTCTATTTGAGTATTGTCTATAAAAAATTAAACGAAAGAAAAAAAAGAATTTTATCGTGTATATAATCTGTACCAAAGTATGCAATTAAACATAAATTTTAATGACTATCGAATCAATCAAAATAAGTATAAGTTACAATCCATTGTACTCTATTTGCTAGTCAAAAAATGCTTTATTTAGTCTAGATACCTAAACTATAGATTTACTAGCCTAAATCGATTGCAAACTTAGTTTTACCAGAGCGGATACGAAATTTTTAAGAATAGTATCATGCATTACTGTCAATTGTAATTGATTAAGCAAAGTTTTTGCTTGTTTGAAAATGTCTCAAGAGCAACACAAAGTCAAAATTATTTGTTGAAGATTTTTTTGATTGTTTCTCGAGTTCTCAGTGAGTGATAAGTTTTAACTTCTGTTTGTTTGAACGGTTTTCAATGAAAACTTTTTTGCAGAAGTTTTTCTCACAACTCCATTCATGTAACAGATTTTGTTGAACGACACTTTATCCGAATCAGATTTAAAATCGATGAGATAAGAGTGGATGAAATTATTTATTATTTATAAAAACCATATCAACACAAACAAAACCTACTGAATGCAGAACTGAGGTAACCAAAATATTGTTTTTATCTAGGACGTGAGGCAGTAACTAGCTAAAGAGACGATTCATGAAGCGACAACTAATAGCAATTCTCTCTCCCAATTACGCAAAAAATCGACAAAAAAGGTTTGGCTCTCTGAATCGTCCTTTTAATGCAAATTATTCCGTCAAAATTTGTTTCAAAGAGTTGAGTGAGTTTGAGTTTGGAACATGGAGTCATACTTTTGATCTCGTAAATTTTGAAATTCGAGTGGTTTGGCGGTCAACACGAGATCAAATGTCGCTATGATGTTTTGTCCTGGAGAATCTGACACTCACCGAAAAATTTGCTGTATTCCGGATTCCCCAGAAAAAAACTTTAAGATGCGTTTTCAAAAAGCCAGATTGGTTCCAGAATAACCAACCAAATCACAATCATGTTCTGAAATCTTTAAAAAGTCTCTGGTTTAGCTGCATCAAACTGCTTAAATATTTAAAATAATCACCGCATTATATAAAATGTTATGGCACTATGGTCAAACGCTTAGAAAATTGTATGTACGAAACATTGTCAGAAGGTTAAAAATACTTATTTAAAAAATTTTCCGTGCTTTTGTACGACTTTTAATGATCATGTTCCGAGCTTTCATCTCTGGGAAAAAAAATTGTTGTTTTTTTCTTAAAAAATTTGAAATGTAAATCTGATTGTATATGAGCGTACGGACCAGTGCATATATATATATATATATATATATATATATATATTTCTTAAACCAAAAACGATTCCAATCAATAGCTAAGCACAGCGTATTTTGCCTTTCATGAAAAAGAAAATAAGGACGAATAAAAATATAGTGAACTACAAGCCAAAACCAATAAAATCATCCTCTATAGATTGACAAAAACAATTAACTATTAACCTTCTAGAAACATTATTAAGTTTCAAATTTCATGGCTTAGGTTTTTTATAAGGTATTTAAACATCTTATTTCGTTGCAATTATAAATTTCTAACTTCTTTAGATAACCATTTTCTTAGCCGCTTGTATTGGCATTGGAAAGCACTTCGCTGCTGTATCGGTAATGTTTCGCAAAATTTCCAGCATTTCATCAGATTCTAAACAGGACTATTGTAACTTTGGTCAGAGATAAATCAACGATAAAGAACCCAGTACTATAAAAAAACTGATTCAGAGCCTATTTTTTCTAATCAGAGCGAAACCAGTTAAAACACAGAGATAAATATTTAGTTTGTAATCAAATCGCAGGGTCTGATTTAAAGTGAAGAGCAAAAATTTCGGAGTCTGGTTTTTGTATGCTGATATTACGCCGAAGCATCGATGATCGAGAAATGCAAAAACAATTGCAATCGATTGCAGAACTACATATGATATTACATAGATGGGTCGGATTTGTCTATGTTTGATCTATTGCAGACCTGCGTTAACTTAACTAATAAGATTTAAAAACTTCTAACAAAAGTAAATTTCTAACTTTTTTTTGAAAATATTGTCCTCATGCGCAACATCAAAAAATGATATGTTTTCATCTATCAACGCAAAATTTTAATCAAATAGCCAAACTCAATTCAGCTTAAATTGTTTTCTGAGGCGCATTATTTTGCCACCAACGCTAGACGTGACAAAGGGCGAAAACTTTGTCAAATTCATTTATCCCAAAATGTCTTTAACGTTGACAATATGTAACAAGACTGCTCGTATCAGGGCAAAGCCGTGAACATTCCGACTGTCTTTTAATGTTTAAGAAATTTTAAGAAAATTGAATGTAATAAAATAAAATGAAATTTTTTTCTTCTAGAACTTGAAATTTTTTTCTTCTAGAACTTGAAATTTTTTATGAAAACCATCCCCTCACACGCCATATCAAGTACAAAAGAATAGATTTTACTCCTTGTAACAAATCAACCATGGCAAATAAGCTTCTTTCAACCAATTTGGAACAATTTCTACGACGGATTAACTCTCCGCTTACGCGTTAATAGCGCGAAATATATCGCGCGTTAATTGTCCCAAATTGGCAAAATGGCTATCACTAAACCCCCATAACTTGTTATGGCAAATAAGCTTCTTTCAACCAATTTGCAACGATTTCTAAGACGGATATAATCTGAACTTACGTTAATAGCGCGAATTATAGCGCGCGTTAACTGTACCATATTGGCCAAAATGGCAATCTTAACTCAAACAAGGAAAATCAGAAGTGAAATATCTTTTCAAGTTTAAGCCTAGGACAACAATATATTTTGAATAATTTTTTTAAAAAGTCCCGTCAAAAATGGCTAGTTAAAAAGTCGAAATTTGTCTGAAGAAAAAAAAAACCAGCCCGAGCACAAAGATTCTGTTACTTTCGTATCGAAAGTAGGAACAAAAACATTGTGTAGTTCATTTTTTGAGTTACTTTTTTCTAGCGTGATAATTCGCTGCCGACGTCAGGTGTTAATAAAAGTTAGAATACTTGGCCGATTTAATTATCAAAATAAATGTAACTTGAACGTTGGGTCAAAATTGTAATTAGATGCTGAATTTTTCAGGAGTCAAATTGTTTTAGAAAAAATTAAAGTTTCTATGCAGTTAGAGAGAAAGTACGGCAGAAAGAGCAGCAAGTTCTGATTTTCTTATGAAATTGTTCGCTGACAAATTTGTTTTTTTCTTCGGAATGCTCAGGATTAGCAATTAATTCAGAGTGAAAACTTATCTGTTAAATGATGAAGTCAAAATGTTAACTTTTCCTTCTTCAATACTCAAAATAGTAATTTTTATGCATCATGAGCTTTTCAAATTTTTATTCAAGGCTTAGAGTTTTTCAAATGTTTAGTCAAAACTGCATCATTTTTTAACAAATGCTTTTATTTTTTTTTACTTCTGTCCATTGAAATTGGCAATCGGATTACGGAATGTTTCCATTGATACAAGCAGTTTTGTAATTGGAGTTGAAATCCAATTTTCTAAGACCAGTCTTCTAAACACTTGAAATGAGTATTTGAACAAAAATTGCAAAAAATGTCGGCTGATTTTCGGAGTTGAATCATCTTCCGTTTGATCACCGTAAAAGCCTAAGAAAGTCAATTTCAAATTGTAAGATTCAGCGTTTTGTTGTTGGTAGGCCATCAAGTATCAATTCTTGAAGGTAACTTTTTTTAAATTTGAGCTCAGGGTGTCAAAAATGTTAGAAGGTTTTCTGAAATTTCGTTCAAAACAGCTAGCTAAAAAATCGAAATTGATCTGAAGAGAAAAAACGATTGCATAACACAGATAGCAAGTTCAGTGAAAAATCAATGAATAGATTTTTTCTTGACTCTGTGGAACTCTAAGGAAGCATATTTTTTTTGTATGACATTGTGGTAGTAGCAGCGTTCTTTCATAAATAAAAAATGTTAATTGTTTGTGTTTTATTTCAGTTTTTGTTTCCACTTTTTTCAAAACCTAATACCTCTGGATGATAACATCTCATAAGTCTAAACAGTTTTTAAACTCTTACAATTATGGTTCTATTTACCGTTTTACCTCGAACTAATCACGAGACCTCTTAAAAAGCAGTTACATGAAGCAAATGCTTGCGCATCTGGACAAGGTTAACTATCACCCATAACAAGGTATAACCAATCATGCAAAAAATGGGTGAAAAGTTTAGTTAAAAGTTTAGTGAAAAGTAAAGAAATATTTTGCGACACAAAAACATGATGAAAATTAAATAATGTAAGAATTATGCTTGCAAAAACAGGCCAAAAAAGGAGTTTTTCAGCATTGTTTGGGCAAATTTGATGACAAAACAATCGCATTTTTTTGCGCGCGCTCCCCCTTCAAAATTAGAACATATTGGCGCCGAAAGTGCCCTTAGAATAAAAGTTTTAGGGTCCGACACCAAAAACGGACATCTCAAAATACTACAAATGGGAGACCCTTTGGGTCGGCAGTGGGTGGTCGAATCCCTGAGGAGGAAGGGCGTTCCCACCCCCTAAATCCGCCCCTGATTATAAACTTTCTGAAGTTTTTATCCTTTTGTAAATTTTTTTAGAATCCTCGTAATTGAATTAATTTAATTTTTAGAAACATGGAAAAATTTTTATTCCATTGTACATTATTGTACAAATTTTTTATTTTATGATTACATTATTTTTTATGAAAAAATGTAATCAACAACTCCATAAAAAAGAGTAGTATGACCATAACTGTTCCTAGAAAAATGGTTTGAAACTGTATGGCTTTCACTTTTGTTGTATTGATATCAACCTTGGATAATTTATTCTTTTTCTAGTGCTGCTCCTGTTTTTTGGTAACAGTATTGTTAAAAGTAATTATATTTCACAGGCAATTGGGTATTAAGTGCTGTCTTCAAATTCACCGCTGTCTTCAAACCCATCTGGTACAAACAAAACAGCTCGCCCAAACTTGCCTCAATCATTGTAATCTCAGCCTACATATACGCAATTGTATACGTCCCCAGCCCCCACCCTCGAGAAATTTCTAGATCCGCCCTGAATGTAATTGTGTTTTCAGTGCCTCTCACTGGAGTTGTTCTCCCGACTCTGCTGGTTCTGGCATCGAATTGCAATTATGAAGAAGCTCTGTGCTAAAAGTGACGAGCGTTCATCAGCTGACCGAAGTGCGGCCATTTCACTCACAGCGATGTTCTCCATTTCCATATGATCTCTTTCTTTTTCAAGTTTACCCTCACATTATGAATCTGACGTGTCTCATTCATCTTAGATCTTTTTGGATTAATGGAAAAATTGGGAACCAAATTTGGAGTTTCGAAACACAGGAATAGGTATCAGCCACAACCCCCAACTGTAATGGCTTTAATAGAACACTGATTGCCGTGGTGAAAACCAAAAGTTATGCCTTATGTAGTCGATATTATGCAGTTTGGACGTAAACAAATAAACTATGGCGTAACATTATGAAGTTTAAAGATGTCAATATGAACAAAATATATTATTTGGGGAATTTATTATTTATGCAAGAATCACCTCAATTTTAAAATCATATTCTATTCAAATTTTACGTGAAAACAAGATTGGTTGTAAATAAAAATCAAGGGCGGATCTAGGGGGAGGGGGCGGCGGATTTAGG